>NW_009258272.1:1770762-1798683 GCF_000687185.1 Egretta garzetta | reverse complement strand
GGGCGAAAGTCCCACGGCTGGGCTCGGGGAAGGTTTGGGCTGGGGAATGGAGACAGGGGGGTGCCTCAAGGACGTGACCCACCCGGCCGAATCTCAGCAGCTCAGCAAAGGCAGCCCGGCGCAGGAAGAGCACGGAACGATTCCTGCCGTTGTGTGCGGTTTCTATCCGGGGAGCCCTCAGCGAAGCAAGGCACCAGCTGTGCTGACAGGAGAAAAATTCAGCCGCCTTGTGCAGGGTACATGGGGCAAGGCTGGCAACGGGAGTCGCCCTCCTTCCATCCCCTTTCTCTGGCCTGCAAGGACACTCTGTCCTCTCCCCCATCCCCTGTGGCTACAGAACATTGTCTTAAGCTAAATCTTCAGCAAATCTTTCCTAAGCAGAATTAGAAGCTGTTTGGTTAAACTCCAAGCTGTTCCGATAGGGCTGAAGCTTAGCTTATCTCAGTTACAGTGTACGCAAAGCTCCTGAGTTTTACTTTTTTCCAAGTGACTGTTCAGCCGCAAAGCACGCTTCCTGGTAAGCCACCCCAGATTCTGTCACATTGGCTCAAATAAAAGGCTGAAATGATTCTCAGATTCCCCTGGTACAAAGCCACAGGGGAACGGCTTACACCACAGCAGAGAAGATTGAGGGATCAGGTGCCATACAGAATATATAAACAAGTGCAAAGCACTTGTTTAAGCAAATAAATGGTGTTTGGGGTTATCACTGGTGTGTTCTTTCATTGGTGCTCTTGGAATTTACCAGATATTGAAGAGGAATCCTTCTGTCCTACATGAGATTGGTTGAAATCAAAGCAAAAGTTCCATGAACAAGTGTTGTGGTCACATGGGATTTATCAGTTCAACTAATGCAACAGTTCTGGGTGTCTGCCTTCACTATATCTGTGTGACTGGGTCTAGCAGGACCTGGCACCACCCAGCCTGGTATTTCATATTCCTGTGAAGAGGGATTGGGAGAAAACAGGTGTGATGATACTCTTCAGGCACCCAAAGGTTTCGTGGACCTAGACAACAACTCAAATATTCTCTACAAAACAACACCTTCTTCCAGAAAGTCAGAGTCAACAAACTCTTGGGACCAGTGTCTTGCCTGGAAATAAGAATTGCTATCAATATCATAAAAATGTAATGAGGAAAACATTAAAAAAAAGCAAAGATAGTAGCTTTGCTCATAATTTTCCTGTCCCAGAACATTTTCTCTCTTTTCCCCCCAATTCATACATACAGTATTGTTGCCTCTTTCCCAAAAGCTTTTACTGTCTCTGTATCAAAAGAGGATTATTTGGTGCATTGAGTATTCAACATGTTCTCTTACAGTATTGTTGTGTTCAATGAGCTTTGCTCATCTGAATGGACACTCACTGCATAGTCCACTGGTTTAATTTGCTGCTTTGGAAACCTAAGCAGGTTACAGCATATTTAGCTATGTGTCTGTTCTTATGTGTCAAAGATAAGGTTTCTGGATGCCATTTTTAAAAACAAAATTTTTTCACTTCAGTAGCTTTCTCTTTTCAGTGGTCTCCTCTTTTTAGTCTTGGATATTTCAACTCACCTTCTCCCTGCAATGAACAAAGCCTGGATCTTCACCCCAAATCAGCAAAGCTCCATTGAACAAGAATTTCTATTTCTTCTTCCAGTAAGGACTTTTTCTGAGCTGTTAACAATTTTACCATGTCCAATCCTCCCTTTTTTTTTTTTTCCTCTTTCAATATTTGTCTTAAAAGCAATGTTTAGATTTTTTTTTTAAACTATAATATTCTTTCCAGTGAGAAAATACAAACTAGCCAATCAAGGGAGGATATGAAGAAGAACAGAAATTCACAACACACATGGTGTAAAAAGAGAGTCTCCCATTTGCAAGCACTAGGCAAAAAAAATAAATTACGGTGGTGGCAAGGGTGGGGGAAGAGAAATTTGGATTGTCTATTAAAAGTTTAAGAAGACATCACATGAAACAGGGATCTAGAAAGCAGAGAGAAATGCCCACATTATTCACATAATGGTTGTCACAAAAATGAGCAAATGGGTTTCCACTGTGTGCTCCGGGCATGGGTTGACTTCAGCTAAACACTGCACAGCCGCTCACTTCCTCCCCTCCACTCCAGTAGGATGGGGAAAGAGGAAGGGACAAGTAAAAGCAAGAAAACTTGGGAGGGTTGAGAGAAAAATTGTTAATAACTGAAGGAGCAGTGGAAGATGAGAAAAGAAAACAAAACAAGTAATGCAAAGGCAATCACTCACCCCCTGCCACAGGTGGACCAATACCAGCTGGCTCCCAAGCAAAAGATGGCTAACCTAACTAAAATCCCCCTTTTTTGCCTTTTTATTTCTAAGCATGATGTTACATGGCATGGAATATCTCTTTGGTTAGCTCAGGTCATCTACCCAGCTGGGTCCCCTCCCAGCCTCTTGCATACCCCTCAATCTATGTATTGGGGGAGCAGAGTGAGAAGCAGAGAAGGCCTTGATGCTGCTCAAACGCTGTTCTGCTATAGCTATAGCAATCAGCATTGTTTTGGTCACAAATCTAAAACACAGAACCATATAAGCTGCTATAAAGGAAGTTAACTCTATCCCAGACAGGCCGGTACAAAGCGCCGTTATCTAGCGCAAAAGGAGCTGTATGTGCCAACTGCATATACTGAATACTTCATTTCTATTTGTGATTCTACAGCGAAAATTCGCTTCAGAGTCCCTCAAGCTGGTGAAGATAATCAGACCCTACTCTGAGTTCTTCTGATGCTACCAGCAAACTTCTTTCCGCACATCCTGTTGTGTAGCCCTCCTTGAGGATGCAGAACGTATTCTTGTCAAGGTTTTGCAGGCTTCATTGTTTATTATAGGCTAAAAAAGGACTAAACTTGCTCTGCAAGCACTGTATTGATATTCTGGTGTTCTCCCAATTTCTTGTAAAATGTATTTCCTCTTTCTCCTCTGCAAACAATATCACCGTAAGTAGTGATCTTATTTAGACTGTGCTTTGTGCTGGTTGCAGAGATATCTCTCTCAGCACAAGGACATGGAACTGTTGGAGTGGGTCCAGAGGAGGGCTACAAAAATGATCCGAGGGCTGGAGCACCTCTCCTATGAGGCCAGGCTGAGAGAGTTGAGGTTGTTCATCCTGGAGAAGAGAAGGCTGCAAGGAGACCTGATTGTGGCCTTTCAGTGCTTAAAGGGGGCTGTAGGAAAGATGGGGAAAATCTTTTTAGTAGGGCCAGCTGTGACAAGACAAGGGGTAACAGCTTTAAACTGAAGTTTAGCCTAGATATAAGGAAGAAATTCTTTATAATGAGGGTGGTGAAACACTGGAACAGGTTGCCTAGAGAGGTAGTAGAGGTCCCATCCCTGGAAACAGTCAAGACCAGGTTGGATGGGGCTGTGAGCAACCTGATCTGGTTAAAGGTGTCCCTGCTCATGCAGGAGGGTTGGACTAGATGACCTCTAGGGGTCCCTTCCAACGCACAACATTCTATGATTCTGTGATAACCAATTCCTAAGCATCAGCCATATTCATTTGCTGCCATTTTCCCTTAACACACTGGTGGGTGTCTCACCGTTCACAAAGCAGGATGGGTGATACGAAGAGCTGTGTGGCCAGACAAATACCAAGCTGTTTTGACGGATGGTGGGAAGAAGTCTGGTAGCGGTCTCAAGGGTCAGGGCTAAGAGGCAAGGAGCTAGTAGATAGTGTGTCCACCATCCCCAATGCAGAATTAAAGGTTTACAGCCAAGGCCTGAGCAGGGGTTGGGGGAAGGCTGGAAGCCCCTGCCAAGCTAAGCAAAAATGTTGGCAGGTCCCAGCAGAGTGGGAAGAAACAGCTGGCAGCTGTTTTTTTCCTGAAAGGGGTTTCTGACAGCTGGTTCCTCTGCATTAAACTGAATCATCCTCAGTGCATCTCTAGAAGCCTGAAAGACTCTGAACTCACTACACTTTCCAAGTGGGTGCTTCTCCATCTTTGCACTGGTTGTAAATTAGCATATCCCAAATTTATCTTTTGAGATAAATACCGTTCCAGCATCAAACTAGCAAAGGAAGAAATGCCACAGCTTTAGAACTGAACTTCAGCTGTCCTAGGCCTTTCAAGATACTTGTTCTGAGTACCATGAGCTTTCTGGGGGCTGCAGAATGAGATTTTCAGTCTCCTGAGATCATCTGATTAGCTTTCTTAGTATTTTTCCTACTGATCTTGGGTAGGAAGCAGATGTCTTGTGAAAAAGAAATAATAGTGGTTTGTCTCTCATTGAAGATTAAAATAAGACAGTAACCACTATAAGGTGAGCTCTAGGAAAATGTAGTGGGCAGAAAGAACAGTGAGAACTGATTGTTTCCCAGCTGTCATTGATATGAAGGTACCTGGACAAGGCTAACTGATGCAAAATTAATCATTTGATCCATTGAATTCATGGGGAATTAGAACAAGCCAGGCACTTGGCTTCAGGCATTTGTCTAAATATTCTCTCCAGTTAACAGAAAGGGGTAATCTTCCTGTTATCTTAGACACCATCTTCGACATGAGATGAATTTCCTTCTGGAATTAGTACGCTCTGTGTAACCCTAAAGGCAACCAAATCAGCAGCTTAGGCTGAATTCCTAAATTTTAGAGGAGTCGAATACTTTCCTCTAGAGCTTGCTGAGGTGCACAGAAGAGCTGGCAAATGAACCCATGTCTGCTGCTTTTCCCATCTTAGTCACAAATCCATCCTCTTTATTAGCAGTCTTTCATATTCACTATTGTTACTATTGTCTGATACCAAGTACAAGTCATCAGTATTCATCACCTGCAGCTTAGTTTCCTTCTGAACTTGGACTAAGGCTTTCAAAAGGGAACTACTTGTAACTCCCAACCCATCATGAGCTGTACACTGCACAGAAGGCTTCAAGCCTCACTCTGCCTCTACCTGCAATCACTCAGAACTTCAGACCACTCAAAAAAACGTTCATAGATGAAACCCAGTGCAGTCGAATGCAGGGACTAGAATGTTCAATTGAGCTTTTTTCCTTACTCCTCACTCCAACATATCTATGGTCTTGCATCTGTTTCATATCTCTCAGAGCCCCAAAAATGTTCATTGCAAAGGAGATGGCAAAGCAAGGGGCCCTGATATCTCTCAATGTTTATGAAGCAGACATGAGATATCGTAGCTTGATTAACAGGGCTTGCTGAAGGAAGTGGACAGCTGCTGTCATCCGCAGTCTTCCAAGCTACTTCTGAAGTACGCCAATGAGAGTTAGAGGGTCAGTACTTCTTTTCTGATTTACCCAAGAGAAGCCAGTGCACATGCAGCAGGGCTGTGCTATGGTCATACAATCGGACGTTAGTACCGAATAACGGTACCACCCACAGCATAAATCAAGTCCTAACACGTATACACATTCGACTGCTCGACTGTTAAATTGATGCTGATACACTGAAACTGTATGGGCAATCCTTTTCAGCTTCTGGAAGGGATGGCACAAGACTGTTTCATCTTTGCCTTTTTGCCTACGGATTATAGATAATGACCAAGCCACCTGGCTATCTGCCACAACGAAGGGGGTAAATTCTGTTTTCTGAAGCCCAAGGACCCATCTCACCAGGGCAGGGAGTCCAGCACTTTACAACAAATTCATGCAAGCAAATTGCACTTTTTCATCAGCAGCAGTCTAGGTCAGAATGGACTATCACCCTTATCTTGGCACAAACCCATACTCCTGGCAAGCACTGAATATAGGAAGAGAAGTAAGAGGTAATTTTTATCCCTCCCTTCCCCCCCCCCCCCAGGTATCATTTATTATTTATTTGGGGGAAAATTTGAATTTGAATCACTATGGAATGACATGTTTTAGAGCATGCTGCTACTCTGAGATAACCGCACTTTGCCTCAGGTATGCCGTGAGTCACAAGGTTGATAGCTGGTGCATACCGGCACCCTGAGAAGTGGGGTTATTGTTACCATACAGTAACCACATGCCTTGAGCAGGGTTATTTCTCATATACAATAAGGAATTTTCATCTTGTTAAGAAATAGTTGATGCGATCAGTTTTCAGGAACTATGTTGAAAGGCATGCGCCTAAGTGCTTTACAAAACCTCTCTTCGTAAACACAGCCTCTCAGGCTACCCTGGTTAATGGTCAGAGCAGGAAGGGACAAATCAAAATACTCATGAATCTGTTTCCAGAAACATCGGCAAGAATCTGTCCCCTGTCTAGGACCAAGATCTTAGTGTGCACTGTGAAACATAGCTGCCAGACTGTTCAGATGCAGCTTTTATGCCACAGTTTCCCAAGCAGCACGTTAAAGGCTGTGTATAAAAACTCCACCTTGTTTATTTTATTTGGATGCTTCCCAAAGCAAAGACTGCTACTTTCTCTGTGTATGCACACCTCTCCCTGAACAGTCCTGAACTCAGCTGCTACCTTTCCCTGCTAATGGTAATATTACCAACAACTAACTTTGGCTATGCGCTGCTTCACCCCCCGCTGGCCAGACACGCTCTGGTACCAGCACGTTCCAGCTTTCCCCACCAAACATTTAATTCACTGCATTTCTTCAGGAGTGGGTTGTACATTAGGCAGAACTTCAGTCTAGGGGATCCCACAGGTTCTTATTTCCTATCTTTTCCCTCTTGGTATCCAATTTGTCCATAGCAGCTCTGAACCAGCCCAGATGTCTCTCCTAGAGCACAGTCATCCCCGGTGTCCCAGTACTGATACAGTAGATTCACGCCCTAGTTTCAGTCTTTAGAGCCAACACTGTTTATTTGGTTGCCAGCAATGAATTCTGGACACAGACACTCAAGGCAACTTAAAGGGCTGTGGCTGTCAAGTGTTTCTTTATGTAGTGTTCAATTCTTATTTTCAAGCTTTTCTTTTTCTTGTGGCACCTTCTCCAGAAACAAACATTTCTTTCCCCACTAGTTTTAGATCATTTCCCTCCAAGCCAGTCAGTATTTAACTCTTCCCATGCTTCTTGAGGAAAATCACCCAGTTCACCCCTCGAAGGAGTGATCTATTGCATAAAATGTGCAGGACCAACTTGGACACCTGGGTTCTGGTTTTAGCTCTGCTGCTGCATGGCCACAGAATCTCAAGAGGATCACTTTACTCTTCACTTCTGCTTCCGTCTATGTAATACAAGCAATAATACACCAATCCAATGCTCTTGTCTTGTCAGGATTAGTGTTGTTTGTATAACTTCCTCCTAGAAGCCAGAACTGAGCTAACTGGAGTTACCCACACAGCTTTTTGTCTACACAGCAGCTTAAAGGCATGATGGTAGCAATGCATGAAGGTATTTATGGGAAATGTTATACTGAGAGCATCATGGTTTGCACCTACTTCTCCACTCCTGCAGTTATGCACGCTAGCAAGACTAACCCACCAAGGGCCTGCTAACACACTCCACCAAAGCCTCATCTGGCTTTGTAGATCATCCTGAGGGAAGCTATGAGGCCTGCCTCGCAGACCTCAGTATCGCAACAGGCAATGTCAAAAGGCAGCAGCAGTCACCCTGGTGTTTATGATACAGAAAGACCATGTTTTACACAAAACCCGAGGCAGAACAGGGACAAACACAGATATTCCAAGCCTCAGTTAAATGTCTTTAATCTCCAAATCATCCATCCTTACACACACACTGACAAAAACCACTATATAGGGGCAAAGTAATTATTTTTATCCTCTTTCCTTCCTTGCTGTTTCACCAATAGTTGATCAATACCGTCATTAAAGCTCTGAGAATAGGTTCAGTCGGTTAATCTGTGCCTTGAGTACAACACAGAGAGAAAGGAAAACAAAACCCCCTCAATCATGTAGCTCTTCCACAGCCATCACCAGTCCCTTTGTTTGGAAAAAGGGGTACATCCATGGATGTCTCTCTCACAAACAACAAGGCATGCGGGCCTGGGTTTTCAATAGGCATTTGGAGCCTAGGAGATACTTCTCACAAGTGACAATTTGTAGGTAGGTCAGATTTAGAGGATGAACTGACTGAGGTATCCTTTAAATAGCTGGCTTATTGTGTACTTAGTGTATTCCTTTAACAGGCTTATGCTATCATTAAGTCTTCTATGGAAGAAGGGAGCCATTGTGCCAGTATAACACAGACCTAATTAGCTTTCTGAGGATTTATTTAACAGGTTTATTCTAACAAGTTTATTCTTTAAATGTCTGATAACTGATTTGTTATAACTCTCTTTAATGGGTCCGTGTCTTCCTCTGTTGTGTTTAATTCTTTTTGCTGCTGCTCAGTAAGGTTTTGCATCTACATAGAAAGCTGATTGTACTGTGTTTAGGCTTTGATAAGCTTTATTCTTATAGCAGATATTCATTTCAATGTACTGAAGTAGGTGGATGTACCTATATTCATGTGAATAGGAATGTGTGGAAGACAGAACTTTTTTGTATTACATTTCAGTACAGCACCTTTCATCCCAGCGAGGCCCAAGCAGTCTTACAAACCACTGTGTTCAAATCCTGCTTGCTGAAAGGGAAGACTCTTCCTGATTTCAAGTGGGTTTCTAAGCAGACCCGTAGACAAAACTCCCAACTGGTGCACTCACTGACAAAATGGGAGGTGGAGAATTGTGTACAAGATAATCCCAAATACAGTGCGATCCTGTTTATAGATCCACAGCACCTTGAGGTTCCCTTAGGTGACGGGGTGAGGTGCTACATAGACTTTTAGAAGAGCAATATGTTAGGACATAGGGCTGTTCTGACCTGGCTGCTGAAGGTGAGATAGATTCAAATCCTCTGACTGGGCAAAGTACTCCATTACAGCCTCTTTTCCTGAGAAAGGGTAGTGTATGCCAGAATATGCATAGATGCACACTTAGCTGCTTCATATAGCTCCAAACACCTCCATTCTGAAGGTACTTAAACTGAAATTTAGCTTCACTCCAATGAGGCACTGTTTCTATATTACTTGTGCAGGTACGAAAACTCAGGCAAGAGCTGTCAGAGCATTAATCAGACTTGTCCCATGGATCACTGGAATAGATTTTAACTTTCCCAGCCCAGTCCTGTAATCTCAGGCTTTGTGTTCCCCAAACAGAAAGACACTTCAGCTTGTTACAGTCTAAAAGAGAAAAAAAAAGTGCCTATGTTTAGGCCAAAATATATTATTGTTCTTCAGACTCAAATAATAGGAATGATAATTAATAATACATGATTTGATTAATATTTGAGCATTATTTATGTGTTATATATAATTAATGGTTAATGGGGTTTGACCCACATTGTCCACCAAGATCTGAATCTAATTGTACAAAGTATAACGAACTCCCCTTTTGATGAGCTTATTCACAGTCACATTCAACCAGGATGTGCCTCAGCTACAGAGAGCACAGTGAAATTGATGTCTGGTGGCAGAATTTTGTGTCATCTTCAGAATGTTATTTTACACAGCAAAGAGAAAAGATGGTTCAGGGACAAGCCAACACTTTTGCCTCTTAGAAGCTGTGAATGTGCTCTAAGAATGAAGCAACATCTCTGCAGAAAGGGAGGAGCGAGCATAGGTATACGTCTGCGTGCACACAGGGAGACAGAAAGCCTCAATCATCTAGATTTATTTCAGAACACATTTAGGATAAGGTGGAAATATTCTTATCATTTTTATAGATGAGAACCTGACAGACTGAGGGGACTTATCTGTAAAGTAACATAGGAAAGATGTGTCTAGACAGCAAATTTAACTGTTGCTTCCAAAATAGCAAGCCTGTTTCCTAACCCCTAGATCAACCTTCTAATGGAAGCTTTCAGTCCTTAGTGCCTCAAAACCCATGACTTCATATCATCAGAAATAAGTGAAGAATTAACTAACATGGCTTTGCGCATAAAGGAAGTCTGGAAGCCCTGAAGATAACTGCTTGCTCCTGTCTTCACCACCTTAGCTCTGCCAGTGTTTCTTTTGAGGCCCTGCTAGCAAAGGTTTTACAATTTAATGGAAAAGGGGAAAGGAAAAGTGAGAAGCTATTCTCCACCAAAATTCACTGAAGAGTTCTCAACACGGAGGGAAGTATTTCCACTCCATGATGATATATCTGCTTCCTGCTATTAAAGATAAACTTTTCCACCTCTTGGACTCCAAATGGGGAAACATCTCTAATAAGAGGGATCTGAGAGCAATCCATCAAAAACATGGTTCCCCAAACAGGCCATATTCACAGGAGACAAAATGTTCCTTCTCAGCACTTGTTATAAACATACAAACCAACCAATATCTACAGAACAGACAGCTGCACATTCCCTGATGAAATGGTTTTTCATTCAAAAATGTCAGTCTTTTGAAAACAAACTTTGCAGGGAAAAGACTTTTGTTTCAACAGAACTTTGCAGTCATAGGATTTTACTTACAATAAAAACAAAGAGAAAGAAGCTTTCAGTCTGGGACCATAGGATGTGCAGGAGTCCAGGAGGTCATCGTCTGGGACTGAGTTGGGTCTTAGTCCTCACATGGCCTCCCTGGGGTCTTCACCCAAATACTGAGCAGAGTACTCCTTGAAACAGAGTTTGTAGGAAAGGACAGTGTTGATCAGCCTTATGGGTTTCTCATTCCTTGGATCCCCTGTGCTCGACCCTCTGTTGTACCAAGTGATATTAAAGGTAGGTATAGCAAGGTGGGGGGGGGTGAAAAAAAATCACAGTAGCCATGCCCTTTGACACACAAGGGGCAATACAGATGGTGGGACTGAAGTGTGATTTCTGTCCATCTCTTCTCTGTAAACCTCAGGCAGGGGCTGGCACTGAAGAATGACCACGTTTTGCTTCTGGACTGCATCCATATCTACAGTCATAGCCCCTTCCCTTACAGGCAACATATTAGAGAAGTAACTTGAGAGAGGACAAGGATAGGGTCTCTGAGGACAACGGTCCCACCCCATCATCACCAGCTCACTCAGTGCTTTCCAGTTCTGTGACTCAACTGTGATGATAAAAAGTCATTTTGGTTTTAGCTAAAGCCTGACCTTAGTAACAGTACAAGTTGTGCAGAGACTGTTGGCTGAGGATTAGTTTTAACATTTCAGATTAAGAAGGAAACCTCATTCTCACAGCTCTCCAGTTTGACTTACAGTCTATAAGTATAAATCTCTACCATTAAAAAAAAAAATAGAGCCCCTTCCACCACTTTGGCTCCCCAAATGTCACCATTTGTTTCCATCCCTCCACCTGCAGTTGTGTGATGGCAGGACAGTGCCTTTGAGTAGTAAATGGTGACTGTCTGCGCTGACCTCCATAGGCTTAGATCTTATCTATCCATGGCAGCAAGGCCAGCTTCTACCATTCAGCTTCTGTTCTGCTTGAAGGAATAATAAAAAGAGATATACCTTCACTCTCCACCAGTTTAACACAGTTGTTTAATACAGTAATTCTGCAGGAAGGTGCATGTTGTGAATGACTTACTGTTATTACATGCATTTAGGGCAGCCTGAAGATTCAAAAACAGAGATAAAAGTGTTATTCTCCAAAGGACCCCTTTGCCCACAACAATGTTTATGAAAAACATTTTGTTCTCTTGCAATTTGATTTTCCATTTTATTAAACTGTAAAGCATTTTAAAAGGAGAGTGGAAATACATTTGCTTGCTAGAGCCACCTCAATCAGATTAGGAGAGGGCACAGGATAACATCTCCAATTTCTCTGCTGCCTTCTGAGAAGAACCGTGGCCTTGGAAATAAAGCAGTGGGACTTGAACGATACAGCTATTTTCTGCCAACTGGTGGCAGGGTATCAGAGAGGCTTAGAAACCAGGCTGTGAAGGGGGAGAACTACTCTGGCGCGTGTTGGAACACAGGTACCAATTTCATTTATCACAAGTCCAACCACTTGAGCAAGCCCCAGCAAGACTCTGAACAGTTGCCTTCACTTTTGCAAAGCAGGGGACTGGGAAAAACTCCTTTCTCCCTTCTTCACCCCACCATTTCAGAGAAGGAGGTTTATTATGGCCTGAGTTTCAGCTTATTGAAGCTCCATAATGTCAAGGCTTTGTCTGTTTGCTTCATTTTGATTTCATGAGAATTGCTTCCTTCATTTGGAAAAAAAAGGAATAGTTCATTCATGCATCTTCACACCAGGAGAAAGAAAAATACATATCTTACTTAGCAAAAGAGAGGACATGCTCTACAGCTCCAAACCCCTTTTTTATTGTTGACTTTAAAAGCCTTGTATTCTTAAGTCATTATTGTTGCCTTGGAGAACAGACACTTCATTTTAGAACATTGTTGATTCCAAAAACTGTTCTGACTTTTCAGACATGAAGCTCCTCAGACCATATATGTCTACTTATGTGTCTGAACATCCCCTAGTATAACAGAGCTCTGATCTTCGCAAGAATTCTGAATTGCTTTCCTATTGCAGTTAATGGTAATGTTTTCCTGATTTTTCACTGGAGTAATTTCATCCATCGCTACATGAAACAAGGAGAATGTTCCTAAGGCTTCTTAATGGGTGTTCTTTCTGCCTTTTGAAGGTTAGTCAGAGCAGGCAAAAACATCAATATCACCCCACCTGGCATACTGGGTCTTGTCAAGCTTACCAGCTTTAGAAGGCTGAGGTGTGCAAGAATGCTTACAAAAGTGTAGAAGTAACATTTTTGCCATTATTCTTTTAATTAATGGTTGGTTAATGCTGGACCCCAACTCCTGCATAATTTCCTCTGACCACTGCACTTCCAGTGACAGAGCAACAGAGTTGAAAAGGAATGCTGTGTACTTAGATTAGAAAACAGTCTAGAAAAAAACCACAGATAGTTAGAAAATACTGTATCCTGCCAGAAAAAGAATGGTGATACAGCAAGTCTGTTCAGCCTTCAGAAGGAAAAGCTCCAGGAAAAAACCAAACACGCATTGATACCAGCTCCATGTTGCTCAGTACCAGTAAGTTCAAAAATTTAGAAAATTACAACATTTTTCTCTACAATCCGTGTAGGGCACTTCCTGTAAAATACAAAACTAACTTAAACAGAAAAGGATATTTTATTTGACCTCTATTTTCTGATCCCTGAGAATGGCCACAAGATATTTGCTAACTTTTCTTTTCTGCTATGAGAACTGAAAACTTGACTCAAAGTAGCCAAGATGAACTATCCAAATGATAATGATGCCTGGATCTGGGTCTTTCAGAATGTAATTGATAAGACATTTCTAATAACCCAGTTAAAGTTATATCAGTGCACATTACTGATTAAGTCCTTTTATTGTATATTTTGTCAGGATGCTTTTTGATAAACCTTGCCCTTTTCATAATTTTGTAAATAATACAAATGCTCAGATTTTCCCTTGCAGATGTTCCATCCTCAGCCTCCAGCAAACACCACTGAGCATTCCCAGGGGTTGCCTTGTTTCAGGGGTGGTGGCTTCCTTTTCTGTAAAGTTTGTTGAAGGTCCTTTAAGAATTATTGTCATGATATAAACTTCACACTGCTTTTTTGGGGATATGGAATTGCCAATATCCAGAGATGTTTAATTACTTTAAAATGTTGCCAGAGGCTCCTTTTGCAATAAGCAAACCTTTCACCCAGATCCAAATCCAAGTGAGTATCCTCGTAGCATTAATGTGTTTGCAATTCTATGTAATTTCAGTAGTGGGTGAGCAAATCCACGCTCCTTGAATTAAAACACCACAAAAGGACAGGAGGACCTGTCAGCTAAGAAACAAGGCCTCTGATAGTAAAGGTTGTCCTCCCACCAAGCTGTAAGAGGGAAAGTAGCCTTAACCCCTGTCCCAGGAAGCTTCACAGTTCCTGGAGATCCCTCCCACAGAGCCAGATGTAGAAGAACAATCCAGCCCAACTGGCTTTTCCACCCACTCTATTTTCCAAGTGTTGATTAGATTCTCCAATCGCAGATCAATTGATAATTTCATAAAACTAAGTGAATGGCTGTCAGCACTGTAATCAGCCCAGTATGATGTGTACGCATTGACCTTCAATCCTCTGCCCAGGAGCGTATGTCAAAGATAAAATGCCTCTTTGCAATGCCTCTCCCTCCCACACTCCCCAGGCTATTGCTCTTTATGGACTGAGTAAGCTTCTGTTTAATTGGTTACAGCAAACAGAAATAAATAACAATATTCAGCCTGCCTCTAGTGACTCCCAGATGGCTGCAGTGAGGAGGCTTTGCTCTACAGGTGGCCCTCAGGAAAAGTTTGTAAGTCTGATGAGGGAAAACACACATACAGAATTTTAGCTCCACACAGGACTGTATTTCCTGTGCCTTAGTAATGGGAGTGAAACTCTGGAGCTGGCTGCCCTCTCTTCTCCAGTACCACAGTGTGCGTTACGATGACGTGACATAGACACAAGGCTATTTCCCTTTTCTATTCTTCCTCTTTTCCCATCCCCCGGACTTACATCCATCCTTGAACAAGCACCAGTATTACCCAAGACATGGGAAGGGAGGCAGAGAAGTAAATTACAACAGCTGCTAAGAAAAACTGACCTGAAGTCTTTAGAAAGCATCAGTGTATTTCTTATCTGCTTCCATTTGCTCACCATTTCACCCCAAATAAACACAGTGATTCCTGTTTACTCATGTTTCTACATGTGCAGCTCCAATTTCTTTTTTCCTGCAGTTTGTTATTCTTAGAGCTTGGTGAAGAATTTACAAGCCATATATAAACTTTTTGCTGCTGCCAGAGTATTCCATGAACAGATTTTAATTTTCTGAAGCATCTTTGCTGTGCAAAACCATTAGTATCACAACCCAGACTCCTCTTCTAACAGACGCTCAGAAATGTTCACAAACTGATCATTACTGTGCAGCAACTGGTCACTTAAATCATAAGGTCCTGTTGAATCCATTTCCATATTAGATGGTGGGTTCCAAACACTTGCAATTAGATGCTCATAGAAAGCTTATGCAAGTCCTCATGCAACACTGCATTCAGCAAAACACAACTGTTCAGCTTCACATAGCCTGAAACAGAACAGAAAGAGAGCTCGCTACTTAGAAATTCCATCTGAGGATCCCAGGAGCCTTGTGTGGAACAACTGTTCCAGAATCACCTCTCTACATCACTCTCTACTCATGAAAAGATATAAACCTTTTTGACTTTGGCATAAACATGGCATGAAGTGTGAAATTAACCCATGTTGTACATCATTTCAGATGACCAGTCACATGCAGAGTCTAAATTAGCAAAATAATTAATAACTTGTGAAATAATTAGCACACATAATTAGGTATGGTGAAAAATGAGAGCCTAACTATGCGTGCTGCTTGAGTTTGGGTTGTAGTGAACAAGATCAGAATGTAAACTATGTTTTAAGCCCATCATTGCATAGCCTGGCTGCTGTGGCTTTGGGGTAACTGTTGTAATGATGGAATGTGGGTCTTGATATTACTCAGATAAAATGCCATCTCTCTCTTCTACTATCCCCTGCTGAGTAACATTGGGTGCTATCTCCTCTAACTTCTTTTTATAACATCTCTGTCCCCAACACCTTCTTCAAAAGAGGTAGGAATTACTGTTCTTTAAACCCACCTCTAGAAACAAATGGTAGGCAGCCAGGACCATGTGTACAGAAGACATGCTCCATAGCTTTCATCATAATATTCCCCACACACCTCTAGAATCACATATTCAGGTCTGAATTTCCCTGTCTGAGTCATCTTTCTCTAGATGTGTCACCATTCAAGCTACTTCGAATGACACTTTTCACCGTGAGGTTGCTGTGGGAGAGGACAGAAGAGTTGTTGTTACTGGATGTCCTGGGACTTCCTACAGCAAAAGAGAACGTACTCCCTGAAGAAAATTTACTTCCTTCCATTTCTGAGAGAGTTGCACAAGAAAATACTCATGCACAAAATCAGATAAAACTGTTTATCTCCATGACCAAGACCAGCCAAAGGACCCTTTTTGGCCATGGTGCCTCCAAGTAGTTCACCGGTGATGGTCCATAATCAAGACCAGTACTAGCTATGCAACGTAAAGCCATAAGAATCCAGAGGCCTTCATCAAAAAGTCAGCAGATGGCCACCTGGTAGAAGGACATTTGGTATACATGCTTCACCTCAAAAATTGCAATGGACAAACAGAGGAGCCTTGCATGATTCCTTCAAGTCTTCCAATGAACCATTCATCACTGGAGGCACGGCAGCAGACGTGTTGGCTAAGTGGCACAGTAAGCAAATCCCATCCGTCTCTTGGGGCTTTGTCTGCAGTTTCTAGCACACATGCAGGTCTCATCTGTGGTTGTGCTGAGCCAAGCCTCCCCCGGGTGGGTGCAGGGAGGGAAGCTTTGGCTGCATTTTCTCCCCCTGAGGCTGATGTGATATATTAGGTGCAGGTGACACTTGGGTCAAGTGAACACCTGTTCTCCTGGGGCCTCGGGGGAGTCTTACTAACATGGGAAGAATTTATTTTAACAGCTAGAAACTGGGGGAGATTATCACAGCACATTCTCTTCCTGGGAGTTGTAAACTGCTGGAATTCACTTCTCTCCTTTGGGATGCTGCAGAGAGGAAGGGTCTCTCCACAGGGCAGGAAGAAGGTGTTTGTACTATAAAGCTGGAACTATCTGTGTTAGCTTTCAATTTGGGTTGCAATAGTCAATAGATATCCTTGGTCTGCTAATGATAACAACCCCATGTCTCCACCATGGAAGTTGGAGTACATGGCTGAACCCATTTTATTTTGTCCAGAGGGTTTGTGATTTTTGTTAAGACAAGAGATGACTTCCAGACAGAGACCTTTTGGAAAGCAGGGGGTAAACCTATAGTTATGCATATATATATATATATATAGAACATCTCAGTACCTTTGCCTGTTGCAGGATTAAAATAAAGTATTGTCCTTGGCAGGTAATTGCAATGGTAAAGCCCCTCAGCCTATTTCATCTGAGCCTGCTCAGTCAGGATCCCTACACCATTACCTACACAGACAGTCAAGAAAAACACCCCATGTTACATGGAGAGGTCTAAGAAAGAGTCCTACAGGCCATCACTCTGGGTTCTAAGGGAAACTGTGGCCTGTGTTTGTGACCAGCTGATGATGTTTCCATAATTCGTGTAAAAGTAATTGTTTTTCCTAATTCAGCTTCCAGTGACTGGACACGCAGTGCAAAAACCCAGCGTGGTATTAGCATCCCTACAAAAAGTCTCAGGTCTAGGATTAAGTAGTCCATGTGACAGAAGTATGTTGGACATAAGTCCCAAGGAGGAGGTTAAAATGGTGTATTTGGTCACATCAGAACACTGCACAGAATTTCTGATCTCTTTGTACAAAGAGGTAACAGGGGGGAAGGGAAGCAAGGGGAGAAAGTTAACTTTCTCCCCCCACTTTTCTTTAAAATGTTGATTTTCACTCTAGTTTGAAAGTTACTTTCTCTTGAAAATCCCTTTAATGTTGTTGTCTTACTCAGAATAGTTTTAATGGTAAAAAAATCAAAATGCAATACTTTTTCTGACTCTAAATGGAAGTAATTTTGTTGTTCTGGTTTGGTTTTTTACTTTTCAATTTGCTAAAAATGCTGTTATTCACCAACCCTGCTGGAATCACTGCTCTTCTCTCACTCCTAGTGCTGGTACTACTGGCATCAATTCAGTAGATGAACAGAGGATTTCAGCCTTCTAAAGCTGCCAATCCTGCACCTTTCAAAAATGCCAACTGCACTTTCTGTGATAGCAACGAATTACTGTGCTAGTGCCAGCAAAGCCTGCAAGCCCACAGACAGAGCCAGAAGCAGAATCCAGGGTGAGAAGCCTGAGCAGCTCCATGGAAATCAATCATGTACATCTTGTTTTCCACAGGGGTCAGTTGAACACATCCCAGTCTCTCCTGATCCCTAGATGTAAGCAAGAACCACAAAAACAGCTCTTCCTCCTCAACAAGAGAATTCAGGATTTGGCCAAAGGACTTTGCTAAACAGGAGACTGGCTTATCCAGCTATTCAAGAAAGCTCGCAGCAGCATAACCCTTCCTTGCGTGCTCAGGGAGAGGGAAGGAGCAATGTTTCTTACAGTGTGACTTCTGCCAGACAAACCTCTGCCTTTCTTGCCAAGTGTGTCCAGTTCAAAGGAGCAGCACCTTTCTGTCTCCTGTGGCTGCCATTTATTCAGCAGAGTGCCACTCTCAAAAATGGCTGGCTTCCACTATGGAAAACAAATCACTTCTAGTGATAGAGACTCCTCCAGGAAGAGTCACTGTAAACAGAAGAAAGATGACTTTCAATCCCTGGGATTCTCTCAGTGTTCAAGCCAGCACTGGTCCTCTGATCTCATGTGGTCCTGACTGGTCAGAAGAAGATCCCTACACACTCCCCCCTGCCCCAAAGGCTTTCCTCAAGGCCATACGATCCCCCCCCCAACTCCTGTGCACACACCCAGCCACTCCATGGATGCTGAGAAGGGATAGCCATGGTAATTAAAAGGTAGCAAAGCTCCTCGCCTGCATGAATAGGGGACAAGTCAATACAGTTCAATCTGCTGCTGAATTGACTGCAATCAATTTCTCTTTCTGCCCATCCAAGGCTGCAGCTGTAAAGTACTTGCAATCTGATCAATGGTGACCTTGAGAGCAATGAAGAGACAAAGCCATGCTGCAAACAGAGGAAGGGATGGAGATGAGCCTTCAGACCAAGCAAAAATGAAAGGGAAGGTAGGACTTAACCTTATTCTAGAGCAAGGCAGAGGTGCAGTTTGGACAGCTGGCATCAGCCAGCAGGAATGTGCCACACTTGGGCATGTGTGCTGCTTCATCGGCTCTCCAGAAAGAGCAGCAACTGTCCATCCCACCACCTAGCTGCATCATGAGGAAGAGGGGGATTACCAAGGAGTAGATGGTTCTTGCCCTAAAGATTTTAGAATTGATTCTGACTAGATATTACTACTCCCTATCTATCATTTCCATCTCGTAGGGAGGTCAGGGTGAGGAAGTACTCAGAAGCAGGTAGTGCCCAGCATCCAAGGCAGCCCAGCACCTCCACTTGGCTTTAGTATGAGTCTGTCCACCCCAGGCAGCTCTTGCAAAGTTGTCCAAATAAATAAAACAAGACTGTGCCTTAGCACTTTCCCCTCTCTCTCACACTCCTGACCAGCTCCAGCCCAACCCAATCACCAGTAATGGATTAATAATTAATCAATCACTACCTGATTCGTTTTCAGCTTGCAAGATGAGGAAAAAAGAAATGAGATCTTAAAATAATACTCTGCAATGGGCTGTGTCTGTCTCTGGCAAATGCAATTTAACTGCCTTAATGAAATGCTAATTGGTAGAAAATATATATAAAAACCATCCTGAATACTACCCTAATTAAATTTCCTTTTTCCAGCTCTACAAAGCAAAATGCTCAGTGCAGAAAGAACAGTAAACAGGCTCAAAGGCTGTCCTTTTCAAGACAGGGTAAAATTACAAAGAACT
Organism: Egretta garzetta; assembly: GCF_000687185.1. Taxonomy (NCBI): domain Eukaryota; kingdom Metazoa; phylum Chordata; class Aves; order Pelecaniformes; family Ardeidae; genus Egretta; species Egretta garzetta. The sequence continues at coordinate 1,779,340 of NW_009258272.1, read as the reverse complement.
GCACAAGGGTTTGTTGGGAATAATACCATTGTTGTGCCTAATTGTGTGTGTGTGTGTGGTGTGTGCGGTGTGTGCATGTGGCATAGCTAAATAAAAAATGATGTTTATAAAGAGCTGCCTGCTCCTTTGCTGATGGACTGGAGGCGCTGATCCGACAATTAAAGCATCGTCTCAGTAATAGCCATAAATAAACAGGCAGCATTAGAACAGACTTGCAATAAAGATGATATTAAAAGCAGAACAAAATGAGAGGCAGCACTGAATGGGAAAGGGTGAAGTGTAAGTCACATTGATCTGTTCTGTCTTTTTTGCCAAGGATAAGAAAACAATGGGATGTCCTTAGTGTGGACCCCCAGTACTCAGCAAGGCTGTTACAAAGGAAGAGAAGGACAGGTCTCTAACAAGGGGTCATAGGCTTGTAAATGGCTTTCAGTTTTAAAAAAAGTGAGAAAGAGGGAATAAAGTGGACTCAACCAGAGCTGATTAGAAATTTTCCAGGGGAGCTTGTACAGGGAAGCATTGATTTGTCAAAATCCCAAATTCTTGCAGGTCAGGGTCAGTTCTGACCCATCTTCTACAATTCATAAAAATTTTGAGTTGCCAGAAACGAGACACTGCCAGAGTGCCAAGTTCCCAATTTCAAGTTGCAATGGCTTTTCATCTAGAAATCATAGACCACTGCACTACAGGAATTTAAGAAAATACACCAAACTCAAAACACTCAATTACAAACATAAAATGCCAGCTGACCCGAAGCAAATACTGGCCACTCGCCACAAATTACCGACCTGGGAACATTTCTGAAGTTAAAAGTATTTGTCCTCTTTTGGAGAGAAAAAAGTGCTGACGCTCTGAAAACTCCCCAGAGCTGAGAGAGCCCTGTCCTCTCCATAATGGACATGCTTCAGCACAAACTCATCCTTGACATTGCCATCGGCAAGGCATCGCCTACCTCTCTTACACAGCATCACGTTCCTCAAGGAAGATGCTAGCAATGCTAGTAGCTTGAGTCCAGTGGTCCACACAGAGAGCAGGCTTCACATGCCCTACCAGTATTACTATCTTTAAACCCAGCTTGTCAGCACAGCACCTTCCTAGAGACTTAAAATGCCTTTGCAAATAGCCTTTCCAGCTGAGTATAATTACCTTAATTAAAACCCCACCTCATCTTTCTGACTGGAAAGGTTCACGTAATCGCTGTGTTTGTCTTAATGATCTCGTTAGCAGCAGGCTCAGAAAGTCCTTCAGCTCCTCTGCCAGTGGGCTGAGACCTGAATACTTATCACAGGGGAAGTCACACAGGTGTCTGTGCCTCTGGTGGGGTGGGTATTTGGGCTGAGGTCTCGAGGGGAGGGATGGGTGCTAGAGGTCTCTATGTATCCTCTTCTCTAAGCAGTACCAATTTTGGGCTACTTCTTTCCTTGATGGTATAGGAAGCTCCCAAACCTCCAAAAACTGAGGTTGGGTGTGTCCTGATGCCATGCCAAGGGAAGGGGATGTCTCACCTTTTGTCTATGCTTGGCTGAGGAACAGATAGTAAGATAGCAATGGTAGCAGAAAATATATTTGCTACGTGGTCTAGAGCAGCCAGGGGTGTTTCTTCACCTCTGGCTTGAATACAGCAATTCAGTTTTGTCTGTGCTTCCCATAGAGCCCCTTAGGGTTCATAGAAAGCAAAGAATAACTTCTGATATGCATCCTACTTACCTTCTGTCCACTTCCCATGGCTATGTCTAGGCAAAGCTAACCACTCTCTTCCTCTAACCAACCATTGTCACCAGCCTCAGGAAGTCCAGAAATAGGTTTGATCATTTATAGTATGATACTATTACATCATTTAATTTATATATATATTATATTATATCATTTATGTTATTATATTTATATCATCCTGGTCTAGTGGTAGGTGTCCTTGCCCATGGCAGGGGGGTTGGAACTTGATGATCTTTAAGGTCCCTTCTAACCCAAATCATTCTATGGTTCTATGTTATTTGCTCTGTGTTAGATAATGTGACTCCTGGGCAGCACATTATTCCAAAAAGTCCATTTCTGCTCCCCACTCCCTAATCCTTGTTCCACTGTTGGAGAAAATGTAATTGTCAAGCAGAAAGGGTACCTCATTTTTGGGGCTGTAGGCTGTTAGGAGCTAAAATGAGGTAGCAGTTCTCATCTGGGAGACAAGATCCCAGCTGCTTCTTCCCCCTTACTGGGTGTGCAGACACCAGCACTACTTTTTCCTTGCTGCCATGAAAATTGCCTTATTGAATTTTTAAATAAACTGTGCTGGTTGGAATATCTAAAGAGCCTTTGCACAGACCCTGACGGGATTTTTTTTTTCTTTAAATTAAAAATCTTGGCCTCAGGCGAAATGGAAATGTCTTCAGATTTGCAATCAGTGCTCATGTAACATATCTGAAATGCAGTTTATAAACTGGTGATTTGATGGGATTTGTTCCTGGGGGCCATAACGAATGGATTTGCGGAATCTCAGAGTCCAGGACAGCATGACACAAATTGCTACCAATGACCATTACAAGGCACAAGGGGAGAATGGGAAAGAACAAGAAAAGAGCAATCCAGTTCTAATCACTGAGTTGCACATGGGAGTCACGTTGTCCTCTCCTTCCAACCTCCTCTTCATCTTTGTGTTTAACCCACCAAAGATGTCCAGTTTGTGCCAAGGGCAACACCTTAAAAAATCTTGTTCCCAAGTGGAAAGGTTCTATGACCTCCAAGACCAGCCATCCCTGTGCACCATCCACCTGATGGAGATGGGAAATTAGTAACTAAATACCTGCTGCCAAAGGCTGAATGGGAACTGTCACAAAGAACCTGTTGAGGAGAAAAAGGCTTGAACTTTGTCCTGAGGCAGCTCTCCCCACTCACCAAGCTGGATCATCTGATTAGCTAAGGCCAAAGGGAAATCCTCCTAGAGGAAGGTCTGAGAAGGAGGGAAAGTAGTGAGAAAAATGCCTTGCATGCTTTTTCTTCTCTCAAGGATACAACTCCAATGACCTTACCTAAGGATTAAATAGATGACCAAGTCACTAATGTGCTTGGGTTAAATAGGGAGAGAATACTAGAGGAAGGAGCCAGTGAGTTAAGACTGGGGACTGCATGTTGAACAGAAGAAGGGGAGAGGTGACTGGAGAGATGCAGTGAGGCCAGAGCTGTGGTTAGGAGAAGAGGATGATCGAGGTAATTTGCTGAGACCTCATCCAGAGCATGCAAAGACAAGTGGTGCAGAGATTCATCAGTCACTGCTAATGCAAGGCTAATGTAAGCTGGGAAAATCATACATCATCGTGCAGAGCTGGGTCAGAATCAGATGCTCTAGAGATATTAGTTCTTGAATGCAGCTCTTCCTCTTCTGCAACTCCACACCAAACTCAGTTGTCTCCTTATCCTGGTGGGATCATCTCACCTTGAGCAAGCATGGAGGGGACATTTACTGTCCCCATGGGTCACATAGTTCCCAAGTCCTGAAGCACTTCAGAATCACACTGTGCTACAAACCCCATGTTGCCCTCACAGCCTTGTAATTCACACACAGATACGTCCTAAACACATTACCTTATTTTTTTCTCAGTGTGGCTAATTCAAAGGTACCACTGACCTCTCCCAGCCCACACTAGTTCAGTGCCAATCTTCTTTCCTCATCCTACCATGTTATGATGATTTTACTTATCACCTATGACACACAGCAGCATCCAGGAGGATGTGTGCGAGGAACCAGGCAGAAGGAAAGCATCGCACCTGGAACCAGGAAGAGCAAGAGAAGTGGAGCAAGTAGGTAAAAGTGCCTGCTGGAGCTGGTAGAGTCTGCATGTGTATCTCAGAAGGTTTGCAGCTTCAAGGCATAGTCATTTCTTCACAGTTGAGTTTGCCTAAGGCTGATGGTGCATCACTGAGATGAAGCAGAAGGAGGAACAGTCTCATAGGCAGATTGTGCAATGTTTGTGAGGTCAAAAGTATACGAGCTGCTGGGGTATCAGAGCTAAGCTGTAGGGCAGGGAGAGGAATGTGCTGTGGGGTTGAGAAGTTGTACACTGCTTTGGGAAAGGGGGCAGGTTGGTGCAGAGCCAAGGCTCCACAGTTTGGGGCAGGCCTGAGAAACACTGGTTTTGCTCTGCCTCTCCCCCCAAATGGTAAATGATTCTTATCCATCATTATTATGTCACCGTGCATGGAGATGGCCTAAGGGCTCTGCAGAGTTCAGCGGGCTGATCCGTAAAAAGGCACCCAGAGATGGTCTGACTTCTTTCACACAGGAAAGGAGTGGGTGAAATCTTTAAATCTCTGGAGTCAGAAACAGTTTGGAGTCTTGGTAGCCTGAAACTGCAGGTTTCAGTATCCATCATTCTTCTAAACGCTTCTCAGGTTCTATGTGATGTGACCGTCTCAGGATTCTCTCAACCCAAACTGAAAATTCATTGAAAACTTTTTTTAAATGGAGATTGAGCCAGTTTTAATATCTTCTTCACTCAAAAATTTGTGGGGGAGGGTGGTGATGGAAACCGTCCAGAGGATATCTCCTGTGCAATGCAGAAAATGACAGTTCACAATGTCTTTCTCATTTTGTAGCTTAGAAAATTATGGGATAGAAGGGTTTTTTGTTTGCTTTGTCAATACATGAAAAAATGAAAGAAAAAGGCTTATGCCCTAATGAAAGAGAAAGTTTCACTTGACCGAAAGAGAGTGGTTTTATATATTTATTTTACTCATTTTGTCTTTGCAGGAGACTTGAAATTTTAGTTTTGCAACTTGCCTCAGAATATAAACGTTTTTCGAACTTTCAGAAATGTTCACAGACAGATAACATAGCACAGCTCTATGACCCTAGAAAATCTAGGCTTTTTCTGTTGCCTTGTATCTCCCCAAAATATTGTGACAAACTGGCAAGAGGTCCCTACGGGCCCTTTGCCACTGCATCGCAAAGCCTCTTTTTTTCTGGTTAAAGAGCTTCTGCAGTGGTCTGCTCTGGGAACAGGTACCTACCTTCACCTCTCCCTGCCAAGCAGTATTTCAGGGCAGTTTAATGCCTCCCTATGACATATTTTTAGGAAATATTTTGTCTCTTGGTTGAATCTAGAAGCAGGCTGTGTCTGATTGGCAACCCAGTGGCAAAATCACTTGTGACTCATTTAAAATACTGTAAACTGAAGAATCCCTTTACCTCACAATAAAATTACTTTAAAGCCTCACCATCATGCACAACTGGAGAAGATCCCGTGATCCTGTGGCTGCAGGACCACCCTAAAGTCCAACGCCATGAAATACCAAATGGCAGACACCTCTCTGACTTCTATCAGAAGCGAGGGTACCCAGCACCAGCCTGGATAGGACTTTTTCTGGTGGGAGAAAGGGAGGAAAGGTAAACACATGTGTGAGAAAGAGAGAGTGCGAATGAAAGGGAGAGAATCTATTGGAGGGCTTCATCATTCCCCTGTCTGGAAGATATTTCTCCATTGACTCTATTTAAAGTCAGCCTCAGGCTTGTGGGCTTGGAGAACTTTTAGCAGATGAAAGAACTCACTCATCAGGCAGAGGTTTTTTGATTACTTTTTTTTCTCTCTCCCCAGCTCTCGCAGGTCTGTTTTAAAGCCATTTCAGCAATTGTTGAAAACTGTCAGACGCCTTTGACAGATCAGTACTTTACCGTGGCATTTGCATGGCCTGTTAGCCAATCAAAATGCAAATTGGGGATACATTTAAAACACAAGCCCCCAATTTGTCTTCAAAACGCTGCTGGGAAGTCATGAAAGCAATTTAGCTGTTCCTGGGACTGCACCTTGTCTTCAGTCTCAGTTCTGGCAAAGCTGCTGGTTTTTGCCGGGCGGGAATGTGTGTGCGTGTGAGTGTGTGTGCATGTGCGCGTACGCTACAGGCGTTGTTTCCAAGCTGTGAGCATAAATCTTCCTCTCTGACTGAGTGAGATTTATAGCTCAGCCATGGGGCTCCTGGCACCTCCCCGCGCAGCATCTCTCTTTCAGATCAGGGCAAGCTCGGGGATGGGGTGGGGGAAGAGGGATGGATGCTCAGGCTCTTCTTCTACCCCGCTTTCTCTTCCTTTTCCAGATGGCAGTAGGGTTTAGTGGCAGAGCAGAAGCCTGTGCCAACAGCTCACACTGCGGCAATAATGAGAGCCATTTAATGAAGGTTGAATCAACAAAAACATTCTTCCCTTTCAACAAATAAACACTTTTATTCCTCCTCCTTGTTTTTCCCACTAGGAGCTTCCTGCTAAGGGAAATTACCAGATCAACATCACGACAGATGAGTATCTTTGATTTACCTCCAGAACAGGTACAGTTGGCATCATGGTGACACAAGCCGCTGTGTCGCCGGCTGTTCCCATCCCTCACCCTGGGCAAGCAAGCCTGCCTCTGAGCATTTGCTCCCAGCTAGAGGGTCACCCGTCCATCCCAACCTGAGAACTTAGTCTGAGCCTGCTTAATTGGTTTTCTTTATTTTTCTAGTAGAAATTTTTTTCCCCACTCCTTTTAAACTTTCTGAAAGAAAAGGTCTACTTTGTCTGAAAATAATTTATTTCCCCTGAAAACACCCCTTACCTCCATGATAATCCTCCAGTTCTGATTTAAAGCCACCTTGCAAAGGTGGTGTGAGGGGTTTTGTTTTTAATGAGAACTTGAAATGCTGTACACAAGACAAAAAGCCTGACCAGCCCATTCTTTAGGCTGGAAATGACATTGTTTCATGCAGACTCATGCATGAAAATTTACCTGTATTCTTTTTTAAACAAATCTGGGGGGAAATGGCCCTATCATCTGTTATCTGCCCATGGAGTTATCTATTTATATCAGTTGTACTGAACCCACTGGCATTCCATTATGAACCATTTCTTACCCCCAGAGGCCCAGACCTGGGAATCTGCAGCTTCTGCCGCTCAGGACATTTCCTGGTATTACTCAAAGCACGAAGGTTAAGCTGGAAATGATCTTCCAGTGGACGGAGTTCACTTCAAAGAAAATTCTTTCACACTTAACAGGTTTGGTTAATAAAATAAAATGAGTAAACCTTTACTGCAAGATTATTTGGAGTAACGTTTAAGTGTTCCTCCTCTGCAAATGGTTAGTTTTACATTCCCCTCCTTCCTTTAATGCCTGGATTCTCCCTTTCCCTGCAGTCTGCCTCTTGTCTGGCTCACTGAGGCAGCCAGATGGTGTAATTTGCAGGTACCTCCACAGCACTTACTTGTCTGACATGCCTGAACTGATTGAAACACGCACAGAAACATTTGAAACCTCATTGAAGGGGTCTGGATAAAGTCCTGGAATGTGATAGATCTGGGAGACAGACCAGGTACATTCACCCCTGAAGACTGCACAGCACAAAAATTGAGGGGAAAGAGTTTGTGCATGCATGTCTGCACAGGGAGATGAGGTTGCGCGTATGTGATTGCTATAGACCTTTACAGGACTACTTCCCAGTAAATAAATATGGTAGGGTTGCTCACGTAGAGTGTCTCACTGCGTTTGTATGTGGGTGTGTGTACTAGTAAGTACACGACTCCCCCCGTTCTTGTGTGTCTCCATGCTCTGTGTGTGTCTGATGTACACAGGTTTCCTATAGAAATGGCTGGTTGATGCAGCAGGTAGAGCAGGATGTGCCTGGCATTCATAGACCACACTTGGTTTTGAAGCCAGTCTGCCTGCAGAGAGCACGTAAGCAGCAAACCCCAGATGCCTGCGCATGTAGAGGAGGTTTCTGATTGCACGTAGCATCGTTTACCGCACACAGCCTATGGGTAACCCTAGGGAGCCGAGCTGTACGACTGATGACCAAAATACCTGATGTTGTCTGGTTCCTCCAGTTTGAAGACAGGTACCTGCGAGAAAAGGCACATTTCAGCCCTCTTGGAGAGAGCACACAGGTGCCCCTGGGAGGAAGGTGAGTCGTGCACCTTGAGGTCAACAGCATTCAAATACCAGGACTCAACAATTTCACCATCTCCTTTATGTCTTCCTGCCCTCAGCGACATCCGAGCACCATGGAAGTCTGTGGGGAGAGGTGTGCATACAAAATGCACCTCTACCACTGAAGGTTTGAAAATATTTTCTCTCTTCTCGGGCTTCTCCTGCTTCTTTCTTTAGGAGTACGTTGTCAGGTGTCACACAGCTCTGGTAACAGGGTCAGGCTGCATGATGCTGGGTCAGCATTGAGGAGACTGGGAACAGTGGGTGATGAGGCTTCTGGGAAGAGCTGCAGCAGAAACTGGGAGTGAAGCTTGCTGGAGATACTTATGAAGAGCAGGTTGTAGAGAACTGGGCTAAAATGCCTCCTAACACACGAGGACAGTTGGCACTCAATAGCTGCATCAGTACTTTCCAGGAGAAGACGTCTGCTGCCACTGAATAAAATCTCCCCTGGAAATATGTCTGTGAACAACAGTATCTCTGCAGTCAGGGATATGAGAAAATAAACAAACACCTGGCAAGAACAGAATCAAATCAAACACCGATTTAAATATGATAAGACCATCAGGAAAAAAAAAAAAGCATTTTATTGCTGGACTAAAAAAGAAAAAGAACAAAACAAGAAAACCTTCTCATGCTTC
>NW_009258272.1:1746220-1770671 GCF_000687185.1 Egretta garzetta | reverse complement strand
ACATGGCGGCAGCCTGTCAGCACTTTGCAAGAAGGAGTTCCATCTTTCTTTCTTACGTGGCCTGACAGCTTTTCAGAAGAGATTTATACAGGGACAGATCGGAATATCTGTCATAGCAAACCACCGTGATCAAGAGAAATGAGGCACTGTGAGCCTCCGAGCTGGGACCTCACACTTCTTAGGGCAGAGGAGATCTTGTTTCAGGAGAGGGTACAACCATGGGTGTTGCTCGACACCCCGGAGTGGAGGGTCCCTGGGCTACATCAGCAGGAGGGATGTACGCTGGGATTTATCTGGCTTGTACAGATATCTAGAGCTTGCAGGTCTGCATCCCTGCAGGCTGGTGAGCCTCCCTTTATGATCAAGGCAGAGAAACTGTCACTTCTGGAGCCCAATCCATCTCTTTCTAAGGCAGACGTCTAAAACAAGTCAGATGAATTGTGCTGTGGAATTGCTTATTTCTCTTTCCCAGTTTTAAGGGGAGTCTAGGCAGCTAGCTTGGCTGAAGGCAGTTGTGCTGGAGCTGCTGAAAGCCAGGAGAGACAGATCCCAGCCCTAGCGTGCAGATGGGCCATCCCATAGCATCTGCGCTCAGCCCTGCGAGCCCATCGCTGGCTCCACACCCACAGCATCCCTCAGCTAAGGCACGTGGGGCAGCGGGGCCCCGGGAGCAGCAGAGCGTGCATCTCCCAGGAAGCAGGTGGTAGAAAGGTCTGCAAGGAGTTGGGATACAGCCATGTTATAAATAATTTTAAACATGCTCAGAGCAACAAAATTTAGAGTTTTTCCCTGATAGGTTTAAAGGAAAAAATCAGGGAACATCTCACCATTAGCATTAGGCAGCAAGTCTGCTTGGCTCGCCCCCTGAGCCACTCTGCTGTGACAAAGCCATGGGAACATTTTACAAGGACAAAGGTTGCTGGCTGGTGAACAGCAGCGTATTAACATGGAAATGACAGCAATCCATGTCAGAGCACGGTGCCCATGCAAATCTTTCTTACGCTATTAGCAGCATGTGGAACGCGGCCTCAGATGTGGGACACTTCCTTGCAGGCAGCAGGTGACTGGTTCGCAGCCTCATCGAGCTGTATTGCCGGTCTCACTGGAGCATGCCTGCTATGCCAAATAACTGGGAGAAAAGAGGGGAAAAAAAAAAAGCAGATTGCGATTCAGACCCCTGCTTTCTCAGTGAAGCTCCTCCAGACCCCAGCTGTGGTGTAAATTGAGATTCCGCATGAATGCTGTTGCCTGCTTTCACTGCTCGTCGGGTGCAATTTACTTGTCTTATCCGATTTACACTACGCACTCAGGTTTGGAGCATAAATACACAAGCTCATGTAACTATGCGAGCATCTTTCTTCTGTATCCCATCTCTCACACCAGCTCAGATCTATCGGATTCAGAGGAAGTGATTTTAATTTCAGTGATCTTCCTTTTCTCAGCCAAAGCCCCACTGATTTCTGCACTGAGGTCTCCTAACCACATCAGTAGAGTTTTCCATTGGATTTCATTTTATCCTCTGATTTGAAGGGTTTAAGCATGAATTAAGTGATACCTAGGCTTTGAGCACAGCCACCCTTCATAGGGGTGAATTTCAGCCTAAATGAAAAGTGCGTGCATTAGGAATGCAGTCCCCAAGCATGAATAAATGTTCTCAGGGAGCTCCCTAACAACATACAATCTTCCAAGCAACAGGTTGCTTTACTAGGATTAACAACCTGGAGGAGAAGGATTAATATAATTGCTACTCCTAACCAGAGCTGCGGAAAATAATCACAATGAAGTTAAATAAAACCTTTGAAACCTGTCAGGGGTTTGGGGGTTTTTTTGGCTTTAAAAAATTTATTTGTTTATTTGTGCACATCTTGCAGGAAGTTCCCTGATGTCAAACAGGATGTGCAAGAATTCACTTTCTCCTCCTTATTTTTCAGAAAGTTTTTGAGCCCGAGTCAAAACACAAGGTGTTTTTAGAAAGCAACAACCTAACTGACCGTCCCCCAGCTCTGATTTGCATTTCATTCCATAAGAGTAAAAGAAGAACTTTGTCAGATGAAAGGAAAAGTCCACCTAGCCCAGTATTGTATGTTCAATAGTGGCCAAAAATTGCCACCAGGAAAGACTATACAAACAGGGCAAGTAAGCAGCAGCATTTCTCTCCTACTCTTTCTCAGCCTCCAGGGATCAGCAGCTCAGGGACTCCCTGAGCCAGAGGTGTCATCTTTGGCTTTAACTCCCTTGATGGATTTTTTCCTTCCATGAAGCATCTAACAGCTTCACAAAATGCATAGTTAAGCTGTAGAACTCTGGTTTTTTGTCAATGCCAGAGGTTTACATGGGTTCAAAAATTAAAGTGTGAAACCACATTACATTTCCACCTTCTGGATGTGCTATCAAACAAACACACCTTGACAAGGAAATCTCTTCTCAGGAGACATCGTGACTTTGATACGTTCTTTTTTTTTTTTTTTTTTAAAATCCATTTCTGGAATAAACATGTTCCACAGCAAATCTTGCAAGAAAAGTGCTTTCCTGCAATCAGCAGCCCTGCTGAAAACACCTTGCAGCAGTCCTCCAACCCATCCGCGAGAGGGCTGGCGTCAGCGCTGGTACCTGATTAGAGACAGATCAGATGTACTACAAGGTATTTGTTCTGCTGCCCAGAAGTGGAACATCAGGAGCCACTGGACTGTGACCAGTTGAATAATTTTCAACAAATACATGGAAATAAACATAATCATCTTTATCACATTAATCACAGTCTCACAGGAAATCTTCACCTGGATTTCAATGAATTCAGAGCCAGTTTGTTCATTACCGCTGATTCCCTGGTGACCATGGGCAGCCAGAGCAGAATTCACCCTTGTGTAAAAGCCAGCCCAAAGCCGAAGCATCACCTGAATGCCATTTGCGTGGTTTTGCAGTCTGTGCTCTTTGCATTTGCCCTCTGCAAGGTGGTGTGGTGGTGTGGTCTTGTAGGATCTGAGGAGCCAGACTCCGCTATGGCCAAGCAGCAGAGCACCAGATCTGTGTTTCTTAAGCCTTTTCCATCCTACAGGTATTTTTCTTTCCTGTCAGGCTGTCAAGACCCTCTGCATGTTACACAGCTGCTAAGGAATAACCCCTTCACTTATGTAGGGAGGTTTTCAACTCCCACCAAACATTCCCACTCCAGGAAACTTGTTTTAACACCTGCCTTTGCCAGGGCTGAAACAGCAGTGGAAATTCAAGCCTGCTGGCTTCAAGAGGAAGAGTGAGGCCCCACTTACACAGCAAGCACCAAGCACTCTTTAAAACCTGCCCAGTGCCTCCCTCTCCCTCTCTTTCCTTGCTCACTTTTGTGCATGGTTTCCAAAGTCTGAACTTCTAGTCTGAATTGCTTTTGATGCTGAGCCTGTTACAAGTCTCTCCAGGTCAGATCCCTGTCCGTCTCTGTTGCTGCTGTTCCAAGCTTGCGCTGCTGACAGCAAGCCCTGTCCCTCTGCAGCAAACGCACCCGCAGTCCTTCCCTTCCAGCCCCGCCACATATTTCAGATAACTTCAGATCCACATAAACAGGCCTTCTGTACAAGTAGCTGAAACCTTTTCAGCCTTGGCTTTGCCGAGAAGAGACAGAGAGATGCCCCCTCAGGCAGAGTGAAAAGGGCCCAACTAACGCTGTGATGACAGCACAGTAAAATTCCCTGGGCCCTAAATATTTTATCATCATAAAATAAACATAGATCTTCTCATCATGAAATATACATTAAAAAATGTTTAAACATGTTAATTATTAAACCAATATTGATTCATATTGGATGAAGCATTAACGGGTGGAGTTTGGAGGAGGAAAATTGGCAAATGTATTTAATGTCGAAAGAGCGCCTGCCACATATCAATATTCATCAGGTCTAACCACTAATAATCATAAAAGTGACAGGCCAGATTTATGGCTCCTGTGCATGAAGACAAGTTTGTGCAAGGGGACAAACTAAAATATTAAGATGGGAGGCACAAAAATGAATTTATTTTTTTTCCCCCCAGCTCATCATTGTGATTTTATGGATAAACTGGGGATTTGTGTGTGACAGTCTGAGCAAACAGTGGGAAGACTCTTGTGGGTTTATTTCAGAGCAGGTTGTCAGAAGGGTATAATCCAGCTGCTCATGACCAAACTGGGGTAAGGCTGCCTTCTGATACAGGTGCCATCACAGCGCACAAGGAGTTAACCGTTGCTCATGTGCCCTCTCTTTGGATATTTATTCAAAGAATCTTAGATGGGTGTTCTGAAAGTGGGAGAGTGGGAAATGCATCATGTGTCACCTTTAGCATTTGCAGGGTTGAAGGTGAAGCTTGAGTTGGGGAGTTTTATGGTGCAAGCCAGTTATTTTGATTTTGGGTTGTAAATATTCTCCCCAGAGGAGAATACCTTTCTCACTGAGTCTGCAGGAATTCTTTTGCAGCATTTTTTCCACTGGAAGCTCTAGCTGTGGTAATACCGTGGGATCACAGCACAGATAGAAAAGAAAGGTATTGGGGACTGAAATTTCCATTAATATGGGAGATCCATCAAAGGTCCTTAAGCTGGTTTAGTTTTAAATGCAAATGCCCATCCAAACCACTCAAGGAGAATCAAGAATCCTGATGTGCATACAGTCTGTCTCAAGACATTCCTGGCACTGTTGCCTGGGTCTGGTTTTCATTTCCCTCCCCATGTAGACTTTTTTTCCTTGATTTACCTCAAAGGGAACAGGTATGCCAAGACCAGGCTCCTCAATCTGCAATACTGTAAGACTGTGAGTTTAACAGTATTTTTGCAAATGCTGGAGTCTGAAAGAACTGTAGAATTGCAGAGAGTTCATTGTATTTAAAACATTTTCTTGAGAAGAGTGTCTCCTTTTTTGGTCTTTAAACAAAAAGCGCAATGAGGTTCAGTGACTGTGTTCAAGGATTCCAGTTTAAATTTGTTCAGTCTACAAATCAAAAAAGAAATTTGTTTTCTTAACAGCCACCTCTGCAAACGCGGTATTGTACCAGAGAGTTAACAGGTGCTCTGTCTTGCATGCCAAATTAATGTAATACTTTTTATTGCTGTGTTGCTTTGCAGGACTAATACAAGTTATAAGCAGCAAAGCAATAGAAACCTTTTCATCTGAGGTGGTGGTGGGGGGTCATATGACCACTGATGGGCAGAGTCATGCCGAAGAAAGTTGAATAAATCGTTCTTGCTGCAACTTGGTCTCAATGTCAGGACTGGTACCTGACTGATCTGCTAGCATAATTTACTGCAGATATATAAATGCGTAAGCTGTTACACAGAAGACAAGAGTGGTGAAAAAAAAAGGTGCTGATGAACAGGACATGGCCACTCAACTGACCAGTTACAGATCTGGAAACAGGAATCTTTTAGGTTCCCTCTGTTACCCACCAGCCCTTAGTGCCTTCAGAATAGAATCGGAATTCTTTTTTTCTCACTACAGAATATATGCCGGTATAACAGCAAATGTCAACCTTTTTCTTTGGGACAACACATTCAAAGGCCAAAACCTTTAACATCTGGCAGCTGTAGTATTCTGTCGAACAACAGCTTTATTGTCAATGTTTATCCACTGGAGAAATGTTTCTGAGCTTATGCATAGAGATGATACACTAAATTGTCCATTTAATTTCCACTTACTGCGAGATTCGGCATACATTAAATAATATTTGATCATTAAAAGCATGTTTATGGACTCTCACATTGCTATCAGTGATATGTGACTAATACGTAGTCAAGTGCGTTTTGTCATGATCGGTTGATTTTAGAGTAATTTGTCATTGACAATTGTTAATCTGGGGGTTCTCTTCCACTCTCTCCTAATGTAGCTCCAAAAGATGTGTCTGGAGGGAGTCCTGCTATGGTTGTGTCCTTGTGCAATGTCCTTGCATAAAACAAGGAGTGGAGTGATCCATTCGTGGAGAGACCCACAGTATGGGATGGTCTATGGCACCAGTTCCTTGAGTGTCACTGGGCTCATTGGAGGCATCTGGGGAATAAGGAATATTTCTTCCTTGAAGACCTCTAGTGTCCAGCTGGAAAACTTGACATACCTCAATCAAAGCAGAGCCAAAATTAACCTTTAAAAGGTGCACTATTGGCCTAATTTTCTAACAAAATTATGCTCTGTGTTTGGATGTGCAAACATATGAAAATACCTTTATCTACCTACTCCACTACACAGACCCATCCAATAACTTTTGAACTAACTGAACAGCTTTAATCAAATGTGATGTAGAGATTAACGGCCTCAAAAGTATTAAGTTCTCACAAGTCTCATGAAAAAGCTGATTCTGTCGGAGTTCCTAATTAACTACACACCCAGGAATTCAACCACTGGATACATATTCATGGCAAACAAGTTTCATTTCCACCGATCACAGAAGTAGCTGGCATCTTGATGGGATGTTCTCCCACTGGAAAACATCAATTTGTCAAAAATCAAAATGTGCTACAGGAACAAACACTGATTTCAGTAAAATTTCCATTGAAGACAGCTGTTTAGTCTGTGGTAACAGAATATTTTGATGTTTTCAATCTCAGACAACTGTTCCTCCCCTAAATTTGTGTTATCCTTTTCATACACTAGAAAAGAAAACAAAAAAAGAGGTGTGTATTTGGGGGAGGAAATGTTGGCGATTTATAAAAAAATTTTATTCAGAGTTTTCCCAACATAGGTCACGGGGAAATGTTGGCTTTTCAGTGTATCTTAGAAAAAAAAAAAAAGATTAAAAAGCTGGAATGTGCACTGAAACAGAAATTCTGAGTTTTGACCAGGCCATTAAAAATTCCTTCAGAGAAAAAGGACAGGCTCATCAGTAGCTATACCCAGAGAAACTTCCTGTCAAAAAGTCTCTCCTGTACCCAACTGTTCTATCCAGAGCAACAAGCAACTAAGTCTTCATCAATTATTTACCCACCATACCCACCTGATATCACCAGTAATGCTCATCTAACAGAAGCAGTCAGAACATCTGGCATTCAGGCAGAAAGCAGAGCCATGTACCGCACCTCTCCTTGCCTTTGTCTTTGGCTGCCTCATGCTCCCCCCCCCACCACTGCCAAGCTCTTGGTCTCTTGGTAACCAACAGAAGCAATGTCCCTCTAGCTGATGGCTGGTGGCAAGGGAATGCAGGCCTCTCTTGCTTCACAGTGGGCTTCCTCAAATCCCTCCTATATGTCATGACAATTACTTTAGCATTTCCTTTCCCTTAGATCAGGGCCTTCTCTCATGCAAGGAAACCAAACTACCTGTCTCCATGACCTGCACATCAGAAAAGACTCACCCAGCATGGCTCTGGGTGCGTGGAAAACATTCAGAGAGGGGGTTTGATACCAAGCAAGCCCAAGCCATCCACCTTGGTCTATTGCTTAGGCAATCTGCAGTGAAACAGGTCGATGGTGTATAAAGAATCAAGAGCTAGGCTTGTTCAGATTGGGGTTACCCAGAAGATTGGGATCCCTATGCCTCAGCTTCCTCTGGCTGTCCACTTTGGTGATGATAACTCCTTTTGTGTGCTCTGCCTGTTGCGACCCTGCTTTTTAGGTGTAGACTGTGTCAGAGCTGGGGCAACAGTTAGGCTACTGACAGCTTGATCTCAGCTGGAATCACTAGATATTGCAAAAATCAACCCTAACAGGTACCATTCAGCATAGCATCTCAGTCATGAGCTGGGATATAATGACATGGGACACACTTCGCAAATGCATCTGTCTTCTGGGCCTAACAGCAGCCACATTGTGTGGAGTGCAATTAGGAGGTCACAGAAATGCTGTCACTGATGGCTTTCTGGCTGCCTTTGGAAAATGTTCTCAACACATAGCTAATAAGTAGGTTTCTTTGATACCACTTTGATAGTTAGGGACAGCAGGAGGAAAACAAGCGGAAGACCCAGATCAGCGCTATTATTCCTTTTAACTTTGCTTAGCAAATGATTCTGAAGTGCTCAACACAATAACTCCCCCTTTTAAGCATAGGTTTTCCACTCCTCTTCCTTTGCTAGGGTCTAATTTTAAGGGAGCACTTTGGGATTTTAATAACAGAATTATACACTTTGCCCACAGGTCTTTAATCTCTCGATGTTTATCCCATCAGTTGCGTCTCTGGCGAGCCTTTATCCTAGGATGTTTGTCTATTAAATTAACAGTATTTCAGAAGAAGAGAAGCCATTTGCAAGCAGTAAATCACAAGGCAGTAGCATTCACTTAGCTCTCTCGCTGTTACATCACGCAGTATATTATACACTGTTCTATATACTCAGTATATCACTGAGTTCTTCATCTTCCCTGCCACCCCCGCCCTCCGCCTCCATGCTGTCTGCAAAATGCACAAACCTTTCAGAGGCAGGTGAATCAAAAGAGAAAGAGACAGATGAGATTCGTGGAAGCAGAGAACTGGGAAGGTTTCGAGTGTTTGGATGGCACTGCTGGATTTTGGCTGCATTGCCTATGGAGAAGAGGGTAGAGCAGAGCTCCACACATCTGAGTATTTCGAAGTGTGCCAAAAGCAGTGACGAACAATGCCCTGCAAAACCTCGGTGTCAGAGTGAACGCAGCAAACATGACGCCTCCCACCTACTGCTGAAGTGAAACCATCCTGGGATGGAGACAGCCCACGCTGAACCGTCTATGGCAAAGTACCATGGTGCTGCAGGATCAGAAAAAGATACATATGCTGTATGGTGAAAGAAGGGAATTAGCTGGAAGGGAGCCAGGGAAATGGAAATAATAATTCTGTTTATGCACAAAATGCAAATGAATGTGTGCTTCTTGAAGGGCTTTGGATGACTTAATTCTTGGTCTTAATTGAAAGGGTCCTTCCTTAAGAAAGAAACCTGCAGCGGATGTTTGGAAATATTTTCAGAGCTCAATGCATTGTAACAGAATCACCAGCACTGAGAAATGTTCATTTTTGCTCCTTGGATTCTGCCCATCCAGCAAATGGTGTGGGTTCAGTTTCATTTAAACATTGAGAACTGCCAGGTCCCTAGCAGAAAGCAAGCACGGTGCATCTGCAAGCAGATGGGAAACATCTCCATGTAAGCATTTATGAGATGCCTAACATAGTTTTACTCTCACTAAAAGGAGCAAACAGATGAAAATCTTAGTGTTAAGGGCAGTGTGAACCAATAATTTTGGGGAAAAAAATCAGAACAGGTTGCACAAAGTGATCTGTTGCAATGACTTCTGCTTTATTTCCCTGTTGACTTCTTGCTTCCTACGCTCCTTGCTATCACCTTTTACAAAATATCCATGCAGAAATCCCATTTTCTAAATCAAAACTCTCTTTGCACCAAACCAGTTCAGAAACAGCAAAATCTGGTCACAGACTCCACAACCTAATACTCTAGAAATTTTTTCTTCCTGCCCTCTATGACTTATCATCTAAACCAAAAATAATTCCTGGTTGCTCTCCTGGAGCATGCCTTTTTCTCTGCATCCAGCTGCCACACCTTGACTGGTCTCTCCCCTGATTTCACAGGTTTTCAGGCCTCAGCAAGGCACTTGGTCTACCTTTGCCCCTGGACAGGCCATTTGTTACATGTTAAGCAAGGTGACTGGGTTCATGTTAATCTCTTTCAGCTCTCTGAAGACTGGACTGTTGCACGCTACATGCAATGGATAAGAGGTTGAGGTGATGCCCTAGCTGAAGTTGAACATGGGTTATGAAAAATAGTAAGAGTAGACAGATCCTGTATCCCAGCTGGGGAAGGAATATGAAATGCAGAGCATATTTACATTTTTGCTCCAGTCCAGAGCAAAACTGATACCATTCAGCATTGCCCAGAGCTGCTTCAGGTGAGGGATCCCCAGCTTCAGGCTTCTTTTCTGGGGTCTGGAGATTCAGCCTTGTTCTCCATGCCCCAGGTCTATTCCCTAAACACCTGCCTTTAAAATTGGCCTCTGTCACACTGTTTGTTTGTTTATTTGTCTCTCTTTTTCTCCTGCTTTTTGAAATTTCTCTTTGGAACTCATAAATCTTCCTTATGGAAATATTTTTGCACTTGGTGTATTTCCAAGAAATGTTTAGACTTCGATAAAGCAGCTTTTTTTTCCATGGGGAGAAGTTTGTCACGATTTTTCTGAATGGCTTTCCTCCATGAATTTTGGCAGCGTAGGAGTCCCCTCCAGTAGGATATAATTGGAAGTAGCTACTCTGTCTGATAGCCTGGCTTTCAGAGAGCGGCCTCCAGTTTAGTAGCTGCAAATAACTGTGGGCAATTTTGCCTATGCTTAATTGCAACAAGGTTGTTTCCTCCAATTTTTAAGTCTTTCATTTTCAGGCAGAAGCAGAGCTGAATGCTCATGTCTTCTCCACTAAAAATCCTTTGTAACAAGTGTTAAGACAATATTCTCTGCCACTGCTAACAGTTTTTCGATCACAGACTGGAAATCCAGATGATGCTGGGATCATCGGGTGATATGATCAGCAGAAGAAACACTATCTCCTGGTTAGGCTGACTGATAAAGCTCTGCCAAAGAGCAAATGGATAACTCATTTCTTAGTCACTCTTGCTCTTGATAAATTTAGCAGTCTTTTAAGATGGATTAATTTTGGTATTAGAAAATGTAAGATTGCAAAGGAACAGAACCAGCAATTCAAGTCAATCCCACTTGTCCAAGGGAGGAAACCCTGCTGGTGCTGCTCCCAAAGAGTGTTCTCCAGTCTCCTTCAAACTCTCCAGTCACCATGATTTTTCGAGCTCCCTGGGCTATTTTTTCCCAGTACTTCACTCTCAACAGTATCGGAAAGCTAATCTGAATATCCTCTATAATGTAAGACCATCTTTGAGCCACTCCAAAATTAAATTGCCTCATGTTTAGAAGAGCACAGACGAACCTCAGATACTAGGTATTATGGCAGTACCAGCTGTCAGCCCGTAGAAGGCTTTGCAGGAATAGGACTAGCCTCAGTGCTATTCCGAAATTCTTAGAAAAAGATTTTCCTAGGAATCTGAGCTAGTGCTTTTCCATGCTCTACCATCTGCGCTTGCTGGAGACCGGCTTCGTTACTGGCATCCCATGAATACATCAATAGGAGACAAAACCATTAAGAAACCAGCAGAGATCACTTTAAAATGCAAACAAAGCAGAATAGCGAGACACTTCAGGCCACATCCTGAACTGCTGTAAATCAGTGAAACTCATGTATTTCCAGCAAACTATGCCAATTTGCTCCAGCTGAGGATTCGGTTCTTCATCATTAACTCCTCCAGCATTACACAGCCAGGTTTCGGAGGCTTTGAATGACTTCCTGCTTTGAGTTTACAGCTGTTCCAGCAAGGCCTTTGCTTTATCCCATTAATTTATCATTAGCCTGGGTAAACAAAAAGAATGAAACAAAAATGGCTGGGAAAAAAGAAACCCCCCAAAATGCACTCACTTTTCCTCCACTTCAGGCAGACTTAAGGTAAGAAGCATTGCTAAAGTAGAGACCTAGTGGGACATCTTTCCTAGTTAGGATAAAGATGTTGGTTGAGATCTAAGGCTTGAAGAATCTTGGTTGAGATTAATGAAAAAAAAATAAAATAAGCCTCCAACTCCTACCCAAAAGTCTTCTTTTTTCATTAAAATAATATTTCATTCTTCATTTCAATGTTTTCCAATCATTCTGATTCCACCTGGAATCAGATGCAGACGTCCTGAAATACCAACGAGGAAGCTAATTCTGACAGTATTTCTGAAGCATCAGCAAAGAGAAAATGACAAAGATATCAGGAAGAAAACCTGCTCTCCTGATACTGTCCATCCAGTTTGGAGGATTAATAGGGGCTAGACAGTTTGAAGAAGCTTCAGGTACATGCACAGCAAGGGCTGAGTCCGCACCTGACCACACTCTTTGTGCCAGCTTGATCCCAGCTTGCAAAACATCGCCTTGTAGTTGAGCCTGAACTGCATCGCGCTTTCATAGTTGGGGGTACGTGTGCATCCAAAGCTAACACCCACATGGATAAACTACTGTGAAAGTTTGGAAGAGAAGACCTGTTATTCCATTTTTTCAAAGAAAAAAGTTAAAAGAAGGATAGTTCTTCCCTTCCCTACAAAATAACCTGCCCAAACTTGTCTAATTAATATTGCAGTTGTTTCCAGCTCCAGTCACCTAATATATCTCTGGGTTTTGCCCTTCAGACTGATTTCCTGCAGTAGGGAGGTGGATGGAGAGTCACAGAGATGGTTGAATGGTTGGCAGGGTTTCCAAAAGTACATACTCAAGTCAGATCAACAAGGAAATAAGTGGGCCCAACGTTTTGCATTTATCTAAGCTCTATTTTGAACCCCTATAGGTACTATTTCTTTTACTATGTGAAGTTTTTCATAAAGCTGACTTGACGATGATCAGGGTCACAACAGGAGCACAGAGCAGTTAAGAATTAAACCCCAAGATACTCAAATCAGAAAAAAATCTAACCTAAAATAGTTTTTACTGATCTTGTTCCTGGTACCAGCACAGATATAAGACAAGGTTTTCACTGGGTGGAAGCCAACCAGGATCAACCTTGCAGCTAGCAGTAGCAGACTCAGAAGTCTCCCCCCAAAAGCTATGGAAAAAGGCAGCTTCCCTGTCTTTTTGGAAGGATTATCTTTCCCTCTTCCACAATCTCAGCTGGTGGCATGTGACCCCTGCACAGGAGTTAATTCTGCCATTTCTGATGCTTGTCCTCTTGGCTCCGATGCATAGCTTATCAGGCCAATAAAAAAGTACTCCTTTTCAGTCCTATGGGCAGGATGGGGCAGCTTTACACATTTCTTTCCATACAGATCCTTGGAATGTATTTGTGTAGACTTTTGAGGTGCAGGCAGATGACTACGTACATTTATGCATTAGCACGCATGCAAATGTGCACACACACTACTGCAGGCCTATGTGCGTATTTCCTTGCAGAGGTGTCTTTTCCCAAGTACAGTGTCAGGGAATCTGTCCTGTCACACTGTTCCCCGAAGACGGATGTGCTGCATGCTGCTGCAGCCTTATCGCACCGGCGGAGGCACTGCAATGTGGAGACAGCAGCAGTCCTGGCTGTGGTGCTCACGAGAACGAGGAGAGCAGCTGGACAGGGTTTACAGTATCAGTAAATGAAATAAACTGGCTCTTCTTCAGCCTGCTTCTTCTCACGGGTTCCAGTTACAGAATGAGAGCAGAGACCTGGCAACTGCTCCCACAAGAGGAAAAAAAAACGAAGGGGAAAGAAGAAACTTGATGAGATTAAAATCTCCCCCAAGGCCATCATAAACTGCTCTGCTGATTTGATGGAGTAGATAGGCCATGTTTTATATGGTCAAGACTGGTGCTGAGTGGGGTGTTTGGATCATAAAATGGCAGAACACTTGGTGTCCTCAGGGTGGGACCGCCTTCTCTCCGGAGTTACTGCTCACGGTGTCCGTGAGTCACATTGAAATAATCTGGGATAAGGTCTCTATTTTACTTTTGATCTTTTAAAAGCCAGTTTGACATTTTAACTCATACCTAGGTTTTTTTGCTCATGTGTAGGGTTGAACACTCTTCTTTTATCTTTCAGCAGGGGCCTGTGCCGTGTTTTAACCACAGCCAGCAACTAAGCCCCACGCAGCCACTTGCTTACCTTTCCTCCCCGGTGGGATGGGGGAGAGGATCAGAAGAGCAAAAGTAAGAAAACTGGTGGGCTGAGATAAGAAGAGTTTAATAATTGAAATATAATAATAATAATAATAATAATAATAATAATAATGAAAACAATGAGAGAGATAGAGAGAAACAAAACCTGGGAAAAAACAAGTGATGCAATTGCTCACCACTCACCAACCAAAGCCCTACCAGTCCCTGAGCAGTGATCGCTCTCCTCTGGCCAACTCCCCCCAGTTTCTACACTGAGCATGATGTTCTATGGTCTGGAATAGCCCTTGGGCCACTTGGGGTCGGCTGTTCTGGCTGTGCCCCCTCCCAGCTTCTTGTGCCCCTGGCAGAAGCTGAAAAGACCTGGACTAGTCTAGGCACTACTTAGCAACAACTAAACCATCAGGGTGTTAGCAGCATTATTCTCATACTAAATCCAAAACACAGCACTACACCAGCTACTAGGAAAAAAATTAACTCTATCCCAGCTGAAATCAGAACAACCTGCAGAAAATCCTCAGTCACCCACTAGTGTCTGCCTCCGATTCAGAAAATTCAGGGCCAGAAAGCATCACTGTTCCCTAAGTCCCACGTGGTTTCTGCTTCATGCATGGGATTAACAGAATGACAAACAATGTCTCCCAGTTTTGAGTTTTGCAGTGATCCTACATTAAACATACAGGAGATGGAGAGAACTCGGTATCTGAGACAAGAAATGAGACCAAAACTCAGGATGTACTTGGTGGAGCAACACCCCAAATCTGAGCTGAATTTTCACCAATGTATCCAGATCAGGAAAAACTTACCCTGGAAATCTCACTATATCAGGACAGGCTTCCTTTATGGATTTTCCATATTCCTAGCTGTCAAATATATTTAAAGCATGACATCAGAGGCTCATCTCATAATATTCTGCTGCTCCTTCCTTCAAGTGATGGAAGAATGAAAGAAGTTAGGAACAAGCATGCAACTGTAAATCAAAAATTACTACTAGTAGTAATAATATTCCTGTAAATTTTTGTAATATAACTCCATTTAGGAACCCTGCCAGGGACTTCGGTTTAGGTCCTGTTCAAGGTGAGGAAGCAGGTGGCAAAATCATTTTCCATCTCAACAAATTTCCCCATTCCCTGTTTGTAGCACACATCAACCTGGCCCTTTGATCTGGTACATGATACTCTGCTTCCCTGGAGAATTTGGGGCCAGATGCTCTAACACAAAGTAGCTCCATTAAATCTCTATTGCCTTCCACAGGGTATCACAAATTTAAATTGGCTGAAGACTTTGCTCTTGAGAGCCGTTGGAGTGAACTAGGGAGAAGGTACTGGTTTTATCAGGTTTTGCAACAAAATGCTAAAACAGGAGCGGAAATAGCAATGGGCTTTCCCCAGGAATGGAGATAGCCCTTTAGACAGCGGAGAGAAAAATAGCTAAGTGTAAAACTCACAAAAGTTTAAACACTTGCGGGTGGTGGTGGGGAATATCAACAGGTTAATTATAATGTCTGCTCTTGCCCAAAAGTGTATTTTAAGCTGAAAGCTGGGGTGCAAGGCTTTTTGCCTCATGCTTGACACTGCTGGGGTCAGTCTCAGTATCATCATTACTGGACTTCCCGGGAGATGGAGCCACGGGGAAACAGAGGCTCCAAGGGGGAAGGGACAGAGTGATTTCCCCTCTCAAGGTGTGAGGGGGTCACTTCACAGTGTCTACCATCTCCACAGCCACCAGAAGAGACAGTCACACGCTGGCAACCGTGACTCGCTGTTGAGCATCCCTGGGGAGGGACGTGGTTTCTCAGACCACCTGAAGGTTGCCTTAACGTGACCTCTCATCATCTCCTCTCCAGCTCTATTCTCTCTCTCCTGCTTTGTTCCTTACTTCTTCAATCCTCAGGTTGCTAGCTAGGATTTGTAAAGGTGCGTTTGACTTGGTTTGCCTGTAGCCTTTTCTAAGGGTGGTTCACACCCGGAGCGCATTTGTATAAGGGGAGGGAGGTTGTGCGCTCACGCATGCAACAGCCTTTCTGTGCGTCCCTAGCAGTACATCCACGGAGGGCTGTGTGTTTCTGGGCATAGTCACACGCTGCACATGTTTCTGGGCATAGTCACACGTTGGTATTCCCAGTTTTATAAAGGCAGTTAGGTAGCTTATACCCATAGGTTTGTGCAGCTCATGTAAATCTGCAGATCACAAATACACTTACTTTGCTTCTGTGTTCATGGAGATACACCCTCTCCTACATTTGCATGAACATGTAGGAGTTTTGCCTTAAAAGCCAATCTACTCAGGAGAGTATGTGTTAACCTTGCTGGCTGAGCAAAAAGACAGCACGGCGTGTATTTGGTCACATATAATATAATTTCATACAGCCTGTGTTTGCTTACATATACACTGTCGCTGCGTGCACTTTGCTGCGTTGCCTTGGATGCTCATGTTTAAACCCATCTGTATGGATTACATCTGTGCAGTTAGCGGTTTTCCAAGTGCAGACAGCGCTGAAATGGCTTAGGGCCAGATCTTCAGTGTTCCTCCACCAATTCAAGCACAACTTTATAGATATTCTTCCAGCAGGCACGTACCTCAATCCTTTCCCTGCAGAGCCCAAGTTTTGCCGCTGTATTTTTAGGGGGACATTTTAGAGGGGACATCTGCCCACAGCGGGGCTGTGCCCGGGCAAGTCTGCTGATGGTGGCAAGGGGTGGGGAGTGTGGATACTATCTCTCGGGTGATGCCTGTTGGCCCTGTCAGCTGCCATCAGCACTTGGGCAGGGACATCCAGCAGCTTCCCCACTGGGTCCAGCTCGGTCCTGGCGTGGGGAGCGAGTGTACAAAGCCATCGCACATGCACTGCTGTACGCTCACCCCCTGTGCGTGTGAATGCACTTCCCTCTAGTGGGCAAAGGCACTGCAGAGCCTGGGATTTTCTTGCAGCTGCAGAATATTTTCTTTAGCTCAGGCAGCAAAGTCTCGTGTTTTTAGTGCCGAAGGTCACAGGTTAGATCCCAGCTGAGGACATCAGAGCCTTCGCGGTATATGACCAAGGGCTGACTCAGTTTCATCGGCATAAAGGCACGTGTGAGGCTTCGACATGAATACTCGGTTCTGCCGCCGCACGTAATCCTGAGTCGCCACATCAGAGCCTTCACTGGGGACGGCATCAGGTGAGATGTGCTTCTCCATCGCTAACTGCTGGGCTGACAGCCTCCACGCGCTGCCGGCTGCTGGAGCCTTTACAAAGCAGAAATCTCATTTCCTCAAATCAGCCTGCGAAGTGAATTCTCGAAACACCGTTTTGATGGAGAATTCCAGGATATTTTTGATCTAGAAAGATCAAAACAAGCTTATTGAAAAATTCCATTTCATAATGTCAAAATGTTTCATTCCGAGAGTGTCAAAACACTGCGATCTAAATGTTTAATCAAGTGGCATGTATGTGTGGAATATTGGCATTATTTCCTTTCAATTTTAGGGTTTTTTTTCTAGTATTTTCCTTAAACCAAAGCAAAATCAAATAAGAGGGCAAAAATGTCAAATCAAAAGATTTTCTTTTGATTGCTAATTGTTTCAGCATTTTTCTACTGTAAGTGGTTCCATGCTTGAAAATATTTTCAAACGCTTTCTAATCAAACTGTCCTTTCAAAAGAAAATTTTAACCATGATGCTCTCAATACGATTCTCTTCCTCTGTTCTCAGCTGGTTCTATGGGTTGCGCCTTTTGATCTGTGTTGAATTAAAATCTCATGTTTCCTGGCTCACAAATTACTGGGTTTGATAGGCCATCATGTTTGGAAGATTTAATCAGAAGGCTAAGAGTCCTCCTTCACCCAGTTCCTCTGCCGTTTCAGATGGAGGGAGGTGGGAGTAATGAATGCTGATTGAACCTCGGCTGGGAATGAGTCAAGGAAAAAAAAAGAAAGCCCCATCACTCTTGTGCGATTCAATTACCTCTGAGAACTTTTATTCTCTTGGGGATTTATTCATACGCTCATGATGAATTCAATTTGTGAGGGAATGTAAGGGACAGCGATGGTGCCTGCGCGATGCTGCTGTGATGTGAGGACACGGTGGTGGACAGGAGCCAGGCGGCTGGAGGGAGCGGGCGAAAGTCCTCGCCAAGGTGACACGAGGGACTCCGGCGGAGGAAAGGGACTGGGGAGGCTCCGTGGAGCCTGGGCACGAGTAGCAAGAAAGCAGTGGCAAGCAGAGAGGTGTCGAGGATGCAGGAGATGGAGCCACGGGGAGAAGCAGTGGGAAGGAGAAGAGACCAGGGAATGGAACTGCAAGGGGTGCTGCCATTTTCAGATCCTTATTTTAATCTCCTAAATGCAAAGCCTGGTCAAAATATTGTCAGATTTGTGTCAAATTTTGTTACAAATCAAAACATAATCCTGGCCTGGAGAAGAAGAGTTGAGCAGAGAGACAGGTTCTAATACTTTAATTTAACAAACAAGACAGTCTTGTTTAAAAAAAAATAAGATCTGTATTTCTAGGAAAGCTGAGTGATGGATGTGAGGCTCTTCCCCTGCTATTCATTCAAATTTAAACAGAGCATGAACTGGTTGGAAAAAAATCAGGTATTTTTCCCCCTGAAAGATTCTTCTTTTTGCTAAATAAAATTTTGTTGGATTTCTAAAACATTTTGATTTCTGTTAATAATTCATTCTTTAACATCACAAATTTAAACTGTCAACCCTCTTTAATTATAGCAAAAAATTTCCTCTTTTACTAGATCAGTCGCAGAAGGGCTTCTCATCGCAACTACTGTCCAAACACAATCACTGGGAAATCCTCCATCCCCCTCGATCAGAACAGGCAAAGCTAATTCCCTGAAATTTTAACATTTGTTTTTGTTATACATCAAAATGCAAATGCAAAATTACCCCCTGATCAAAAATGTCAAAATATTATTGGGAAGCATCACGACGCTTGATTTTTATGAGCATCTTCAACTCCAACAATGTCAAACTATTATAATGAAAAGTGAACATAGCAGAAAACATCAAATAATATTTGTTCATTGTTTCCATACAAGCCATGTGTTTAAAGAGCATGACTTCAACAATATCATCAAAATGAACATTTTTACCACAGCCAAAAAAAAAATAGTCCCACTTCAACAAAATGAAAAGCAAAACTACGTGTTTATGTTTTCTTCTGCTGAAAATGTGATGGAAATTGAAGCATTACTGAGACACGCTTCTGGTTCAATAGAATTATATTTTTGTTTCAATAGAACAATGAAAAAAAAACGTTCTTTTTAATTATAGACCAAACCTATTCTCCTAAACCTCAAATAATCTTGCTGGAGATTGCACAGGTGAGAGGGGAGGCGGGAGGGAGGGGGGTGTGAAGCAGCAGACAGCAGGATCCAGCAGAGATGGGGTTTGAACTTTGTGCTTGGCTTATTATTTCCTGGCAACTTGCATGACTCCAATAGATGTTCAAAGACAGGAATGATGATATGTTGCCTAACCAGTTTTGCAGATCCTGCTGTTCTGAGTCGTGGGACTCCAAAGGGGTCCACAAATGGGACGGGGAGGCCCCTGTTTCATTCTCTGCCTCCACTGAGTGCTCGCTCCAGCAGCTGGCGATGGACCATCCCTCGCCTGCCTCACCGTCTGTGCCGCTGACAGCCTTCACTTGGCTTTCCCTAACTTGTTGAATTCAATCAAAGCAAAGACTGACTCACAAAGACAGACGATAAAATATTTATAAGTTCCTTCCCCGGGAAGTAGGTTGGCCCAGGGAAGAGAGACCAAAGTGAGTAAACCAGCGAGTGAGCAGTGTGAGGACCACAGTGAGACTGGTTCAATTCACACAGGAAAAGTAACAGAATAAACTTGACCTTAAAATGCCTCCTTTAAAAACATGACGTTTAGGCAGAGGAAAAGCAAGGCTTTCAGGATAGGAACAGGAGCACGGTATTGAGTTGAAGGAACCCCATCTGAGGGAACAGAGGTTTTGTCCTCTCGGGGTGGCAAGGAAAGGTCTCAAGACACTGGTGGTGGATTGGGGCAGCTCAGTTTTGTGAAGACCATCTAGATTTTTAAACTTGACATAGTGCCAAAGTGCATGAAAATAACAAGTGCTTGAAAACTCTCCACAGAGTAGAAGCATTAAAAAAAACCAAAGAAAAAACCCCCACCCAAGCAAATAACATATCAGAAATTGGATGAACGACTTATTTCCATAAAATATTTTGGTTTTATTCTTCAATCAGCAAAACTGTGCACTAATAATGCAATTCAAAGCAGAAAGGTCTTTAAAAACTCTAACAAAAATGTGATACAGTGAAAACATTGAAAGAGCTGGTTTGAGGTTGTTGAGTTTCCCCCAATTTTCCCAAACTAGGTTCTCTTTCCAAAACAACATTTTAGCAAAGCAACATGACTTCACAAAAAGTTTCAACTTAATCCAAGATCCAGCAAAGCCTGGGTCCCTTGCATCAACTCTAGTCAGCCTTGCCAAGCATTAGCAAGGTGCCTCCTGGCCAAGGGATGCAGGTCTGCCGCGGTTAAATGGATGGGGAGAGACACCTTCCCGATGCCTTTCAAATGAGGAAAAATTGTAGCTGTCTCCTTCACGTGGTATTCGGGAGAGCATCACAAGGAGCTCACTGGCGTCAGGCTTAGACCTTCAGAGGCTGTTTGGGAGAACAAGTGCACAGCAGGGAAGCACATTTCCACCTCCTGCGATGTGAGTGGCCAGCTCAAGGCCAAAATGAAGGAGGCATGGAGGGCAGGTGGAGGCTGGATGAGATGACAAAAGAACAAGCATGAATCCTAAAGAATGGAAGGGGAATTAAAAAAAACCCACAACAACCTACCAAGATTTGAAAGGCAGATTGAAATTAGTGTGAAAGGGAGAAAAAATACCGGCCTGCCCTGGCTGGCCCATGGATGCTGCAAATGCTGGGGGACTGGCCCTGAGGCACTTAGACCCAGCCCAGCCTCACTGGAGCTGGCTCAGTCGCACACTTCTTGCACCCCTGTCTCTGGAAATTTAAATGCCGCCCCTCATTAAACATGCAAGTGCAGACAGAGGAGTTTGATACCAGCAAGGTCTTTTTTTTCTTTCAAATGGGGGAACATCTTTAAAAGGTAAAACTTTGTTTTCTTACTATTACTATTATTATATTTTTTATTTTGGTTTGATTGTTTTCCTGAGGTTTTTTATTAGTATTGTGATTATGCACAAACAGAACTGCCAAGGGAGAATCTGAGCAATTCTCTCAGAACTGCAGATGAAAGTAATGGGCTTCTTAAAGACTTTATTTACATTATTGAACACAGGGAGAACAGAGAGAGCACAACGGACATGCTCACATATTAAAAGGACAGCTTGCCTATCCCTTCAATATTAGCCAGTGGACTGGCAGATCATCTATGGCTTGTTCCCTCTTGTAGTTTTAGGGATGGAGCACGGGTCAGTCCCACCTGGGTCCCCAGTGTAGGAGCAGCTCCTCATCTCTTGTGCCTGGGCAGACCCTGTGGCTGAAAGTTTTTAGGCCTGACTTTCCAAGTGTCAGCAGCTTTCCTGGAGATCAGGATGGTCAGAGAGGCTGGACATTACTTGCTTCCATCTTTCCAGCTCTTCCTCCATACTTTCCCAGCTCTGCAATAGGGAGCTGAAATTTTAAATTCTGAAAATGCTGTGGAATTTTCAAGCTCAGAATGGTTGTCAAAAAATTTGCTTTTATGTCTCCTAGGACTCCTGCAGCCCCCACAAACACAGAAAAAAATCATAAACTTGTCATCAGAACTTTTCTGAGTGTGATTTATCATAATCTGGAACTATGGCACTTTAATTTCATTTTAAGTGGTTTTACCTAGCTCTCTGAACTCTGTTTTGAATACCTGTGTAGTGCCTGAAACAGGAGATTTAAAAGCACTTCAGGGAAGTTAATGAATTGCGCTTGCTGAGAACTATGCCAGGAAGCAAAGTGTTATAATTTATGTTCTTCAGATAAGGAAACCAAGACCTGGTTTGGTTAAAATTCTTCAAAGCTATGCTTTGAAACTGTAGCAGAAGGAGGAATAGATCCAGATGTCCTGTCCATGGTGGGTTTTTTTCTTGCTAATCCAGACTCAAAAATGCTGCTGGATGTAGAAGATATTTTATGTTGTAACACTGTCTGCCCTTAAATTCTTTGGGATTATCCTCTAGTTTTTCCCTTGCCACAAGCTGCTCTTCCTGCAGATATTACCATGAACACAACAGCCGCAGCCATCACAGGACATAAAAAAAAAATAAATATCAAAAGACTGCTCTTCTCTGATATGCACTGAAATTCTCAGATGATGTCCTGGCTTTTTAGACATGGCTCACTGCCCTGAATATTCACAGACTGGCTGAAGATTTTAAGAAGAGCCGATGTCCAGCGGAGAGCCACCCGCCGACTCCTGCCTTATGTTGCAGCGAAAGCCAAACTTGGCTTCCTCCCACACTGCTGTTGTTGCCGGCACCGGGGACGGGGGTGGCCAGATGGCTCGTCTCTGCCAGGGACCCCGCGCTGGCAATGCCGGTGCGGCGCTTGGCTCATTGCTGGCAGATGGACACAAAAGCTGGAAACACAATTAAAGTGCAAAGAGGGTGAATAGTTGGGTTGACACGGCGGGTTTGATTCATCCCATGGGGCAATCAGCCCAGTTAGAGGCTGATCTCTCTGCCCATTATATATCAATACGCATTTTGTATTCAGGATATATTTGCTGAATTTTGGTAACACTGAAACACTACAAGCAGTTGTATGGCCTAACCTCCTGATAGGGTAAAAAAAACCTCAAAAAACAATAAACCATGTTTTCTGTGCTCATGATTTAGTCTAAGAGCAGTGCTCAGCAGACAGCAAGAAACTCATTTCATTTCACAGAAATGTACCTGGTTTTCCTACCACAGAGAAGTTCTTTCCTTCTGTGTTTATTTTCAGATGTTTCTAATAACACTTTTTGGTTGAAAAACAGCAAACTGTCAAAAATGAAAATATTTTCAGTAAAGAGACAATTTTCATGACTTTTTTACATGAAGCAAAAACATTATTCTTTTTAAGATTGCCAAAATTTCCATTTTCTCGCTTTGAAACAAAACCTTCCAGATTTCCCTTTTAAAATTACTTGTCTGTTACAAACTGAAGTAGTTTTTTAGAAAATGCCCAAATCAAAGCATGATATTTCAAAATTATTTAAATTGTATTTTCCACAGCTCAGATTTGTGAACATTTTTATGATTCTGGCTTCTCATTCTGACTGAGGGTGAGGCAGGGTAAGGCAAAAAAAAAGGGGTTGCAAGACAAGGAAACCATTTTCTCCCTATTCCACTGAAATGTTTTACTTCCTATAATGCTAAGTGACTGTTTAATCCTTCACATGCAGGACTGGAACAGCCTCCTTGGGCTCCCAGGCTTTGAAAGTAAAATCGGATATTTTTTGAGGTTGGGATATTCAGCTATAATTGCAGAGAGCTGGGCTGTTGCTACCACCCACTCCCATGTGAAAGCAGTAATAGGAACCAGCTCTTGCTGTAATTGTGTTCCTTCAGTTAATTTTGTCCCATTAAG
Source organism: Egretta garzetta (assembly GCF_000687185.1). Taxonomy (NCBI): domain Eukaryota; kingdom Metazoa; phylum Chordata; class Aves; order Pelecaniformes; family Ardeidae; genus Egretta; species Egretta garzetta. Next base: position 1,747,511 of record NW_009258272.1, on the reverse strand, counting down.
CTTAGAAAGCACAAGCACACCAAACCTTGGCTCTTCCCTTGGTGGTAGTGCTTAAGGATGCTGAAAGCTACATCCAAGGATGTAGTGTGCACTCTGGACATAGGTCCCTCTGAATGAAAATGTCAAGGCTTTCCTGCCCGCCAGGGCCCAACCCTGTCAACCAGTGGCTGCTTTTTTTCCCAGCAAAGATCTTCCTTCATTAACACTTGCCCTCACTGTAGTTCTTTTGTGCTTTCAGCTTCTTCCTCAGCCGCTGGATATTTAACCCTCGTCTGCTGGAGGATATTGCCTTTTCAGCAAGAACAGGTTATTGCAATCGAAACACTGGGATTTGTTAAAGTGCAGAGATAACCCTGTAATTCACCCTTTGTAATTTCCCTAAACTGGACACTGGGCCAATATCTGTGCGCTGCCTGCTCAACCCTTTCAAATGAACTGGCCATTTATTCCCCAAGTTTAACAGAAAACAATTCGCGGCGCCTGCAGCCCGCTACGCAGCTAAAATGTTCCAGACGGAGAATGTGTTAGTCACATCTATGGCTGAGTTAATTTACAATTTAGGATCCCGGGAAGGACAGACATTGAGCAGAGCTGTACCCTGTCAATCAGTCTCACAGACTGAGCTCCCTCATAAGAGTGCCCTCAAGAGATGTTTTAAGTGCTTTCAATACCAACAGGCCATGTTCACCTCTCACTTATGTCGGCCACTCCATTGGCATCAAAGGAATTGCTCTTGATTTACACCCATGTAAGTAAAATCAAGCTCTTCAACCACACCACCATGTCCTGATAAAAGCACTGCAAAGCTCCTAACGAGAGCTTTCCTCTGACCAGTGCTCCAGCAAGACCGGGCCAAGCCTCAGTCCTGCTCAGCAAATCCAGGAGAGGTGATGCCCAGTATTTCCCCACCGGTACAAGCAAGACCTGGCAATTCCCTCGCTAGGCTCGGCACCAGCCGTGACAGTACTTGGAAAAACAGCGTACAATTATTTATACACAAACCTGTTCTATTCTAGCAGAAGTGGCTGCAATTTCCATCCACAGCATGGGGCTTTCTGGAGCAGGGGATAAATGCTCTGCTTCTAAAATGCACACATCCATCTGAATTCATGCACAGGACTCACGCGGCACAGCCAGGATCTGGACACAGGTCCTACGACCCTGGTCTAGCAAATCGTGCCACCTCCACGTCTGCTGGGAACTGTCAGATATTCTGCAGACCCTTGCTCCTCTTTTGACTTGCTCTAAACCCAGGAAGAAAGCAAAGCTTTCTAAAGATTTGCAAAAGCTC
>NW_009258272.1:1731251-1746129 GCF_000687185.1 Egretta garzetta | reverse complement strand
GAAGCAGTCCCAGCAGAGAAAGAAGCACTCAGAGGCAGGAGCCACAGCCTCACGCTCTGAGATTGTTAATGAACACGTTTTCTGCAGATAATTATAGGGACTGGCATATTGAAAGCACTTAAAACATCTCATTCTTTTAATTCATTAATTATATTGCAATTACGCAATTCTCAGGCACTCGCTGGCACTTTGGAAATCAGCCATTCTTGGGAGATAGAGCTGGGCTGGGAGCTGGTGAAAGGGGAGAGGAGGAATGTGAGGGAAGGGGTGATGGGAAAAGTCAGGGGCTCTGGCAAGGTTAAATGAGTTTGCCCAACAGGTAACTGGAAAGCAGTCCAGCTACAGCCCCATTCCCCTGAGTTCCAGTGATGTCTGGTAGCCTTGCACCTACGCGCTATTGATGCTAATAATAATATTGTCATTCCAGACATGCTGCTGCAGATATCTGTTTAGGATGGATTTATTTCCCCTTCTTACACCAAAGTCCCAGCTCTGCACACCTGAGGAGCTTTTTCTGATACTGGTCAATAACAGCATTGACTTGGCCTTGCAGGATACTCTATGGACTGGATGCCTTGGCACTTATGGGGACTGTTGAAAGGTTATTGCACAAAGTCAGTGTAGATGGTCTCCTTAAGATTCCCCTCCTATTTAAAGTTCTTTGTTCCCCTTACTCCAAGGATAGAATACAGGAAAAGGATATTCCAGAGCAGTCTGGATGTTTCCCAGCTGACTTTATGACCACTTTATGGAGGCCATTATTCATGATCGTCATTATCAGTTCCTCTCAAAATAGAAATGGATGAGCAAAATGGTTAAAATCATCTTTTATGCCACCACACAGATTCTCAGTGTAGCTCACGTCCTCAAATCACTAAGCAAATATGGATAAGCTAAGAAGAGCAAACCATTCCCTGGCTCCTCAGAGAAGCAAGGTCTCACTGTGGAGCTCCCCTCGGATGCAGGCCTGCAAAAGCAGCCTTGTCATGCTTGCGTTACAAACGTTGCTTCCACCGTTGCACGGATGGGCTTCACTGTGCACATCGCAGCTGGAAGCCCCAGGATGTGTCCCGGCTCTGGATCAGGATAAAACCTGGCTCTGAACTCCATGATTTTCATTAACTCTCTGTAGCAGGTGCTTAGCGTGGGCGGGCTGGAAGCCAGGAGAGCGGGGAACACCTCAAAGCACCTCAACCGCACAGACGCAACCTGGACGTCCCCGGTGCCAAAACCCAGGGGTGACCTCCAGTGTTCATCCCACCAGGAATTCAGGCCAAAGCAACCCCCTGAAGAGACCAAGCAAGACCTACATTGAGCTCAAATGAGTGGAATTGGCAGGAGGGGCATTCGCCTGTGTGGCTCGGTCCCGGAGAGTTTTGGTCAGACTTGCTAGTTCATATGGGAAAGATAAAAAAAAGCCCTTTTGTCTGCAGGTATTTCAGGGAAGGCAGCAGTAGGCAGAAGGCTGCCTGGGATGTAAATGCTCTGTACTGCGGCAGAGCATGGGCAGAGCAGGGAAATGCTGCAGGCAGGAGGGTCACTGGTGGCCAGTCCCTGAATATACTGGGAATTTGCATTCCCCATAATTCTCATTTGTTTCATGTGATTTTCGGAGAAAGGGAGAAACGCACAGTGGAGTCGAGAGAGCCTATTTGGCAAGGGCTGATCATGTCTCTCTCTCTTTCTCTCTTGCTCTCTCGGGATGTTCAGCCTCTGTCTGAATTGGCTAATTTTGTATTCACCAACCACTCTGTTTTTTTTGGAAAGAAAAAAAATGGGAAGAAGAAGGAAAAAAAAGACCCAACAAAAAACCCTGATAGGAAAACCTGAATGCAGCAAGCAAAGAAGGGGGGAGAAAAAGCTCTGCTTCTAGATCATCAAGAGGAGAAAAACAAAACCAGGAAAGAAAAAAGGTGCTGGGATTTGCCAGCAATGAGGACTTGGATCTGCTGTGTTTCAAAGCCAATATCTTTCCCCTGCGCATCTCAACCTGACCATGCCTAAGTGTGAAATAGGAAGGTGCCGGTGTAGGTGTGATGTGTGTCATACGTGTTTAGACAAGATGGCTTCTACATTTGAAGCCAGATGAGAGTAATCTTAAGGATAAAAATATATATGTGTATATTTCTCAGGAACCATAGCATTAGGACGCCTGTTAATTGCTATTTTGGTCTCATTAGAGAACAAAACATTCACTAAGCATATTCACACTGCAAATGGGATTCATAACAATTTGTTTGAGTCTGAAACCACTTGTACCTCCTCCTGGAGCAGAGCCCATGCCTATATTTAAACCAAAAGGCTGAGGGGAGCTGACATTGAGGCTGGTGCTGTGTTGGTGTGTTTATTTATAGGCAGCTGCGTGCAGTTTGTGTGCAAGGGGAACCTCGGCGCAGCAGGGGAAGCGCAAAGTGTTTGTGGGCGGCTGCATGCCGGCGTTTCGCTGTGGCTTCGCTACGCGCGTGTGCCTGGGTCCATAGGTGTGTGCAGCCTGGGTTTCAACTTGCCCATGAAGCTGTGAGGGGTGGGGGTGCATTTCTGGGTAGCATGTGTGTGTGCATGGGCTGGCACATCTATAGCCAAGCATCTGCATTTTTTGCATGTGGTGGAGGAAGGCACAAGGCAGGCACAGGAATGCACTTGCAGCAGCCTGCTGGGAGCTGCTGCCATCGCTGCCTGGGCTGCGTGCAGCCAGCCGCGCAGCCTGGCAAGGGAAATGCTGACACCTGCTCGCTGCGATGCCACATCTACCCGGACACCCAGCAGCAGCAGTGACACAGCACCCTGGGGTGGCGAAAGCTGCCACGGGGAGAAAGAGCCGGCTCCGAGGCTCTGCCTTCAGGTGTCAAAGCTACCCGAGAGCAGCAAAATACTTTGCGATAGCAAAACACCTGCCCTGCAAACCATTGCTGCTCTGCGTGAGTTGTACTTGCCCCTTCCAGCCTGCGTGCTAAGTCAGACTGTGGTTCCCTAGGGGATAGTCTGTTTTCCTGTTTTATTTCTTTCTTCTTCTTTTTTTTTTTTAATTTAATTGTCTTTTTTTCAAAGTCATGTCTGGGAGTCGGGAGGGGGAGACTGCAGGACACCAGGGCAGGCACAAGGATAAAGCACCGCGATTGTTTCATAAGCCACTTCATTGAAAACACAGAGAGCTCAAAGGCTTCTCTTCTGCTATTGCACTCTGATCACTCTTACAGAGGGATATTTTCCCTCCAGCCCTTCCGGGGGTGGGTGATCTCCGGTGGGGAACTTAGATGAAGGCATCAAAACAAGAAAGCTGCTAGAGGATGTGGCAAGGAAAAGGAGTGGCATCAATCTGATAAAGTGCATCTGAACCCACGTATGACCCGGGGTGACTTTCCAATGATTGCGACTCGTAACATCCGTTACAAAGGATTGCCACCGCTGACCTGAGAAAGAGCATAAACCGAGATGGATTTGATCATATCAAACTGCCGGTCTCATATAATACGCTGCTCTGCCTGAGCCGCCGGTGACACATAAAAACTGCCCACAGCAGGAGGAGCAGGGACTCCAAAATAATTGTGGTGGTGAAACACGCTGCTGCTGGACGGGTCCGTCCAGTGGCCTGCATGCGGGAGCTGGTTGGCTGATTGCCATCCGAAGGTCTTTAAAAGACAAGATGGGTTCTCAGCTAAAGAGATTGGCTCTCTTTTTCAGAGAGTGTTTTGTTCACTTAATGTTTTTAATTATTTCTTTTCCTCGGGCAACAAGAAAGCCTGAGGATCAACAAGTCTCTGTTCTCAGCAGTGCTCAGGCAAGCACTGGGAGAGTTTCCATTTGTCTTTTTCTTTTTTTTCCCCCTGGAGTCTCAGAACAGATGTATCTCTTTCAAATTTGGTTAGGTTTTTCTGACAAAAAAAAAATGTTGCTTTTTTTTCTTTTTTCCCTGTGGAAAGTGCTGAAGATTATTTTTCAGTGTTGTTGAAATATTTCAGGAGAGAGAAAGAAAGAGAGAAAAGGAGGGCGGGGAAAAGCCACAATATTTTCTTACCATGTCAGTTAGTTAAAATCTAAACTGAAATCTGTCCTAAACAGAGTCTGGAGACTACGAAATCTATGGCTACATCTGCCTCAGTCAACCCCGCGCTGTAAGCAGGATATAACCAGTTTTATAAAGGAAGAGGTAGAAATGTTCGAAAAACTGAAATTTTAAAGAGATTTGCATTAAAAATTCAAATTTGAATGAATAAATCCACTCACATAAAAGACACGAGAATTTTACCTCCTCTTTACCTACAGCTCTGCTATTGCTGGAATAGATTTTATTCTGGCACTTCTCAGCCGGGGCATGGGGGGCTGTTCTCCAAGGTGGAACATATGAGAACATCTATACCAGCCGAGGAGGTTAATACAGCAGCAAGGAGGGACTGTGTGCAGTCCCCGATGGGCTTCATTACAGTCCCTGGCGGGGGGGACCGCTGGTGCCCCAGGAAGCCTCTCTGTCCTGGTATCGTATGCTGAGCGAGACATACATAAACAGAGGGTGAAAACCCCAGTGGATTCAAGGGGAAGGACTGTACAGCAAGGCTGAGGATGGAGACTCACGGTGATTTATCTTTCTAGAGCAATTTTCAGGAAGCCCAGAGTCAGTTCTTTAAATCCACCCTCTGCAAACACACACACGGTAACGCAAGCCCCAGGTACCCAGGCTTGCTGGCAAACGCCGAGCAGAAAGCACGGTGCCTTTCTTCTGTTTGAGAGCATTTTCCTTCTGGTTCTGCTTCCCATTGCCTCCCACCACCTCCCAAGTCAGGGAGAGCTCTTGAGCGGTCGCTGCCTGTACCTAGGGATGCAGAAACTGCAGGAAACTTCATCAGCCAGGGAGCTCCTGATGGTGGCTGCCATGGCTCTGCTGCAGGCTGTGGGCGATTAAATTTTAAGTAACTTATATTTGGTCAAATCACGAAGCATTTGGTGAGGCCTTATTCATGCTGGAATAAGCTGGAGAATTACTATGGAAGGAATTCAGTAGCAGCCTGAACAATGCAATCCTTCTGTATAACTTCTGCCAGAAAGCTGTTTTGCTTCCAGAAAGTTTTGACCGAGTGTGGTGGGTTGACCCTGGCTCGACACCAGGTGCCCACCAAGCTGCTCCATTGCTCCCCCCATCTTCATCAGGACAGGGGAGAGAAAACATAACCCAATACACTGAGTGACACTCTGTCGTGGACATATCTACCTATGACAGCCTGGAGGAGTCTGCAGGGAGACCTGATTGCAGCCTTTCAGTACTTAAAGGGAGCCTATAGGAAAGATGGGGACAATCTTTTTAGTAGGGCCACTTGTGACAGGACAAGGGGTAATGGTTTTCAACTAAAGGAGGGGAGATTTAGGCTGGATATAAGGAAGAAATTCTTTACAGTGAGGGTGGTCAAACACAGGAACGGGTTGCCCAGAGTGGTGGTGGAGGCCCCATCCCTGGAAACATTCAAGACCAGGCTGGACGAGGCTCTGAGCAACCTGATCTGGTTAAAGGTGTCCCTGCTCACTGCAGGGGGTTGGACTGGGTGACCTCTAGGGGTCCCTTCCAAACCAAAACATTCTATGATTCTATGATTCTATGATAGCAAGACTCAAACCGGTGAAAACAGAAGAGTGCACCTCCACCTGTAAATGTGCATTTAACTCTGCTAAGCTATTTCAAAGAGCCTAGGCTCGCAGGCTGGTAACTCAGTTTCCCCATAAAGAACTATGAAGGGAGAAAAAAGCTTTCAAACACAGACAGCCCTGGGGTGAAGAATAAATACATGTCAGAGAGACATGGCCTGGCCCATGAATGATTATTATCATTGCAGATACACAGACGTGCCATTACTTTAAACCACTTTTTTTTACATGCAACTAGCCTGTGGAAATCTACTGCACTCACTCAAAGAAGGCAACACTTCCAAAGGGGGTAATTCAACACCTCTAGAGTTATAATTGTTTCCAAATGCAACATCTTTATCCTATAACACAAATAAACACTTGCTGGTAATGGTGTGCTTTGTTAATTACAATGATTCTTAAAATCTGCCCTAAATATGCATTATATTACAGCGACAATATTATAAATGAGCACCAAGTGACATTCATATCACCTATTAATAGCTGGAGGGTTTGGGCAGGTGGGATTCTGGGATTTATGCAAATGAGGAATGTGTTCTATTATAATTTCTGTGGATCTCCTCTGTAAACTTCTGCTGTGCTGAATTAATGTCTACAGTGCATTTCCTTTTTTTTTTTAAAAAAAAAAGAGGAAGCCACTTACATATATTATAGGAGGATAATGAATTATTATTATTCAAAATGTAGGTTTGTTGCACTCATTTGCATATAATGTTTAATTTTTACAGAATATTTCATCCTAATGCATGCAAAAATGATCAAAAAACTCTCCAAATATGCTAATGTAAATTCTATTGCAACTACATTGCAGCCTTTATTTCTGGGACTTTATTATAAAACATTAAAAAAAGAAAGCTCAACATTAGGATAATCTTTTAAAAATATGGCAATTGTTCTGATTTAAGTGCTGGGTGAAACTCCCCACACATCTCCAATTACTGAAAAGCCTTGGACAAAAATACCTTTGTTCAGGTGCAATAGAAATCCCGATGAAATCAAGAAAAAGACATCCAGGGATGTAATTGGCCTTTTCTTTTTTTTTTTTTAAATTTTACACTGGGAGGTGTGTTGAGAGCCACTGATGAGCATCTCATCTGGGTTCTCCTGGAGGTGTGGGAGTGCTCCAGGAGAGCCTCGGGCCTGACTGGCCCTAAGGGCCATGAGCCACGGGACCAGCCTGGCCCCTGTTAGGATCAGTCTTTTCACGCCCGTGTCAAAAGAATTTCATCATATACCTCAAGACAGACGATTAGGATACGCTCATTAGCTAAAGATGCTTTATATGTCCTAGCCTCATCAGAAAATCCTCAGTGATTCCCTGCTAGTCTTCCCTTAAATCTTCTGATAATAGACCTACAGTAGCCGATGCCATAGGGTGCCCTATCACTACTGCTGAGCCTGCACTGGGAAGGGCAAATGCTATTAAATGAAACCAGCCTCGAGGGCAAGTGGTGGACCAGCCCTTACCTGCACTGCTCAGGGCTGTATCCAGACGGCACAGCGCTCAGCGTCGGTCTCCTCCGGGCTCTGTGGGGTGCCCTCGTTGTTCTGCAATTCAAAAGCCACAGCAATGAGTTCAGGGTTACCACTGTGCATCATTCATGGTCCATTCTTCCTGCTCTTATTTCTTATACCTTCTTTTAAGTCTTCCTATCAATTATCAAGACTGCAATTAAGTACCCTGTTCTGGATTTACACACACACACACACACATATACACTTTCATCTAAGGAAAACTGAAATGATCCCTGTCAGGCCATATCTAAATGTCTTCTCCATTTTTTTTCCATAGAGTTCACTGACGGGTCTGTGTTTTGAGAGCCTATCTTTAGACATCTGCTGCTGCAAACCTTCTTTCCATGTATATAATTAAAGACATTATTTTACAGCATTCACATTTTTACAATCTGGCATCATTTATGTACATAAAAGCTTTGGTACTTCCATCTCTCCCTTATTGCATTACACTTGTTTAAGTTCAGTAGTTCTTATTCTGGGAATAATACCAGCGGCCATTCTGCAGCCACAATTATTAAGCTAGGGCCTATAAAAGGAGATGAGTTTTGGATTGCACCTATAAATGATGATATGTGGGTTTCTAATGCTTTTCAGTGACTAGAAGCCCTACATTAGAAGAACTCCACAGAAAACAACCTGCACCCATGCTCTGGGTTGATAGTGAAGGTCAGAAAAGCTTTCTTCTGGGCAGGCTTGTAACAGGGAGATGGGAGACGACAGCCTCCACGTGAGAACAGTCCTGCCTGTTCCAGGCATTCGAGGAGGCCTAGGGAACAATAGACGGGAAATTAAATATGCTGAGGAGATCTAAGCGGGGAACAATGCTCACGTTAGACTTGTAAACAAGAGTGTGGGAGAAGAAATACAGACTGGCACACATGACAGTGCCTGAGAGCAGAGTGATCATAAATGTTAACCAAACAACGCATTATAATGATATTTGTTTGAGTTCACAATATGGATTCAATTCACGTCACAGCTGTCATGAACTTATATCTTTATTTATTTGGAAAGGGTATATGACTAGAGCATGCTAAATATACCTGGGAGTGGCAAAATACATAGGAAAGGTCTAAAAAGATTATGGGTTTTTTTCTGATAAAGGGAATGCTTTCAGTATTTAGCTGAGCAGAATATTTTAATATAGATAATTTTTTCCATAGCTGAGTATGTAAGCCAAAAGGTTTATGTTGAAAGACACTAAAAATGAAAAAAAAAAAAGGGCTGAAAAGGAACCAATTTCCAGCTTGTTTCCTAAGTGAGACTTTCTCCTCCAGATCCCTGAGCCCAGCCCTTGTGGACCAAGCGCTGGGCACTGTCGTGGCAGAGCCCTTGTCCTGCAGCCCCTCGCTTCTGGGGGCAGTGAAACACCCGGAGAGGAGCTGTGCTCACCACCTGCAGGATCCCCCCAGCCCAGCACCATCCCCTTCATCAATTGTTAATGAAGCAGTGGCCCCGATCAGGCTTCTCCCCAGCTGAGGCGGGGTGGGCTGGGGACAGCTGAGCGCAGCTGGGTGGCTCAGGCTCCTGCCCTGGCCTTTGTTTTGAGAGCATCAGCACTCTCAAGTGCTTTGAACAGATAATCCTGTTTGCTTTAACCTTGCTCTAAGTGCTCGGCAGCTGCCTTGTTTTTTCTCCACGCTGACAGCTTCTGGCCTGGTACTCCAGGCCTGTTATTATATCCCTGAACACTCTGCTTGGGGGCAAACACGCGTGGAAAGAGGGGGAGAATTGGGGGTGCCTTGCTGACAGGTGGGTGGGGATGACTACCAGCCTTGCCGTGCCAGGGAGCATCAGTGTTAAAGTGATTAATTTATCTTCTCCATTACTCTAAATTAGCTAAACAAATCCCTCGCTAGGGCTGTCATACTGATGTTCAGCATGCAAATTGTTTCTAATGAGTGGGGCACCGCGGCTGGTGGTGAGCTCGTAAATTGATGGGTTCTGACACTCGGCTGTCGCACCCGGCGGACAGCAGGAGCGAGGAGGCAGCGGGGCAGGAGGCAAATGCCCCTGTGCAGCCCTGGACAAGCTCTGGTCAAAACACCTGCACATGCAAAGGAGAGAAAATATCCCACGGCCAGTGAGATGTAGAAAATTTTACGGACAGAGGGATGGGGGGTTGTTTTTTTCCGAATGGAAATGACTCAGCTGTGCTTTGCTTGCTAAACCCAAAGCGCAGTGCCCTCAGTTTCATTTGAGTTCACCTCCCTGAGTGCAAAACCCTAGCAACAAAATCTATCCAACCTTCTCCAGAAGATTCAGTGAAAGGGGTTTTTCAGTAAATACAAATGACATTTTCAGCTGAACATACTTCTGTGTTTCCTATAGAAAACAGTGATTTCTATATTAATTGTCAGGTTGTTCAAACCAAAAGCTTTCCAGCTAAAAAGTGAAAGTTCACTTTTTTTTTTTAAACAAAATATTATTACTTCCCATTGGAAAACAAACAAATAAAACCTTTGCTCCCAACCATGTCTATTCCTCCACTGACGTCTTAAAGGAGTCACTTCTTTGACCTGCAGACCACTCAGCAGCCCTGGAGGGATCACAGCAGCTTCTCTGTCCTCCTTGTTTTTTTTCCTCCCCTGAGTGGACTCGCATACATATTCTTAGCATAACTTCAACCTCTGGCAGGATTTGAGCATGTGCTTCAGGTCAAACATGTGATGAGCTTCTTGTTTCATAAGTAATGATTTCAGGAGATGCTTTTGCGGCCTCACGCTGAGATCACTGGGTGGGGTTGAGCAGAAGATTTTCAAAGGATGCGGATAAGCACTACGTGGGAATTTCAGATGCCTGAGAGCATCTGCTTGTGATGCACCCTAGGCACGCTGCCGGCTTAAGCACCTTTGAAAGTCTTAGTGGGTGTCCATTGGCATTTTTTGGCACTTACTGCCTTTGAGTATCTATTCTAAGTGTATTAAAATCCCCTATTGCATTAAAAATGATTCCTGAAGTCATATTACTTCTTTTCTTGAGCATCCAAGCAGCAACACAGAATTTATGAAAATGTTTGCAAATTTTTAATGTTTCACCCACTTCGGCATGAAGATTCATACCAGGAAGCGTGTTATTCATTATTCATTAATCTTTTCCCTTTTACCCCCTCGCCTTTCCTGTTCAGAAGCGTCATGTGTTGCACTTGACCAACCATAATGAATAATGAATTACCAGCAAACAGTCTAAAGCAAACAGTAAAAGCTGATAGGTTGGACAAATAATTTTTCAACATATTTGGTGAATACTTACAAATAATAAACCCATTCATATAAATCAGGATCAGTTCATGACAAGTTTGCTAACTGGACTAAGGCTCTGGTTTAACAGTTAAGCACATGCTGGGGTCAACATGATTTTCATTTGTGCATATAATTAAGCAGTTAAAATGTTAAGTAACTTGTTGATTCAGAGCCTGGTGTCTTAATGAAATTGCTTACAGCAAACAGTCCTGTACTTCTTAATGAGCCCAAACCCCAATGTTTAATCTTTGGAATAATAGTAAGAGGAAAAAAAACAACAGAACCCCCCCATAACATTTCTGTATTTGTTTTTCCTATAACTCAAAGGCTTGCCCGCTCTCATGTGGCACTCAGACTCTCTGTGTTGGCAACCGGGGCAGCCTAGATCATGTTTCCTACCCAGCGTAGTTGTGATGCTGGTTGAAACCCATGAAATGTCTCTTTGGACTGGTAAAACACAGATCTGAGCTTGTTTAGCCCTGGGGCGGTGAAGCCAGGTTCCTGGTAACAGTAATTCCTGGTTCTTCAGTTACACAAGCAGCCTGTCCTGGAAAAAGAAACTGGAAGGCTCCGTATGAGAAGTCAACACACAAATCCATCAGCCCTGGGGGAGCTGGTGGTTCAGAGGAAATGCTCCAGGTGCTTTGTCCAGTTTATCCACTTCAGTATTTGATCTGAGGCTCCCAGGGGTTTCAGGCCCTTGAGAATGTGTTTAAGCCCACAGAGTAGCCAGAGCCTTGTAAGGAACTTCCATGTTACAGCGTTACCCAAGAAAGATTTTTTTTTGTTGTTTTGAAATTGTCAGTGCTGTTTTAAAAATAAGAAAGAAAGGAAGACAACAAGCCTTACTTTGGTAAAATACTTCAAACAAGCAGGTGCTGGGTTTTTTTAAGTAATCTTTCCCAAATAATTGCTTTTTAAAAAGGTTGAATATTAACATTTTTTAAAGAATTATTTATGAACTGATGTACCTGTTCCTGTGTGATCCTGTTGCCATGAGTACTGGTGTTATATTTATTAATCAGTCTTTCAGAAATGGTTATGTCAGCAAAGACAATGCAGATTCCTCTGGATGATACCCATCTTCTAAAGTTTTTAACTCTGCTATTCAAATTTTAGAAGAAATAACCAACCTCCTGGAGCAAATATCATAATCGTTAGCTATTCATTTGATAGAAGAACTCCATGGAAAGATCTGACTTTTGTGGATTTCAGTGGACAGAAATATGAAATTGCTAGAAATTCCTGATATAACTCCAGATATTCTTTTGCACCCAGGGAACCCAAACAGCTTTCCCTGACAACTGTTCAGAAGAAAACTCGTATTTTATTAAATTTTTTCTTCAATAAGAAATTTCCATTACAAAAGCATTATTATAAAGCCTCTGGGAATATAGATATATTTTGCCCACACACACGTAAGTACACGTGCACAGAAGTTTTTCTTCTGAATACCTGAAGGCCTTTCAGCAAACTAGCAAGAACAGCCAAATCTGGACAAAACAGAGTCCACTGGGACCAGCCTGAGATCTGTTCCTGAGCCAGGATCAGCCACTGCAGCTCAGGGAGGAATCCAAAGAGAAATTCATGTCCTTGTGAAGCTGTGATTAAATATTCAGCATCACCAATGGGAAAACCAAAACAAAACGGCAAAACTTCATTTCTTTTCTGATTCTGTTCAAATACAGAAATCTTTCATGGCAAGGTAGAATTCCTCATGGATTCTTTGGAAATGGAGTACATTGTCCTTACATGAGATACAGGAAGGAGAAGGATTATGTCCATTCTAAAATAATGGCTTCGCATTTGATAATGGCCCAGCAGGTTCCTGAGGATCTCAGAAAGCTGGAGGGGCCTTTTACATTTCATCCGTCACAGATGAGAAGTCACATTTCCCATGGGGAGGCCATGTTTGTCTAGGAAATGTGACTCTGGAAGCCAACAGATGGCAGTTGTAGGGCTTCTCTGCCAAGGCGGCATTGCAAACGCCATCACCTCTGCCAGCTGGTAGCAAGGCGTTAGAGGCAGATGTAACCAATTAGCAGAGATACCCGCTCCTCAGCCACTGGCTGGATTTGCGATGCATGAGATCGATGCATGACAATGAAGGAAGACTTGTCCAAAGTCCTTCACGGGCCACCGGCAATACTCTTACAGAGGCAACCACAAGCTGTTTAAGGGGCCAGTGCAGCTGGACCAAACCTGCTTTTCATTCAAAACAGGCATTTGTTTAATCCCAGTCTCACCATTTAAACATGTCATTTAACTAAAGTTTTTGTGCAAGGTGAAATTTCTGGTCAGAAACAGATGCTGATTGCCAGAAATGGTTAAGCTAGAGAGGCAGGAGATGCAGTTTCAAATCCATGCTCCAAGCCAGGATTTCAATTTGGGGGCTCATCCCAATGGTCTCAGCAGTCTGTTGACTATTAATGGCTATTTCTATAGAATGTTAGTCCTTTCACCAGAGGGAAATTGGTCTACAGTGGCAACACAACATGAACATCCACAGCTTTCAAGGGTGTATCCCAATATCAGCACTACAATCACTTTGGACACAGATTCTTTCAGAGATCTCTTTCTCTGGCAACAACACAGAACAGAAGTTCCCAAAATTAACTTATGAAAGTCCTCTTTTCCTGGCAATGGCTCTGAGGCAGAGCCTTTGGAAAGCCATGGACGTGAACTTGCCAACTGAGAAATCTTTAAGCAGCCACAATTTAATAGGACTTCTGATATTTGGGCAGATAGAGATGAGGTGACACCAATTGCTGGACTGTTATGAAAAAGAAAGAGCAGGTCATCGTACCACACAGTGTGACATGGAGAATTGTGGTTGTGAACTTCAAGCTCTCAAGGGCAAGAGAAGCCCTTACTATCTTTGTGCATCATGAAGCACAAAATGGAGCCTGCTCTCAGCTGGGTCCTGTAGTGCCACAGTAAAATAATAACATTCAGACAGCACAGAACTGAGCTCAGTTTCTGTCAGCTGCACTGATGGGACAAAAACACCTGAAAACGCTGCAGGAGTTGAGAACTTGGGTATGGCTTTTAGCTAGTGTTACCTCCTGAAGTGGTAACCACATGGTGTCTATAGGGGATACCTGCTATGGTGGTCACTTCACTGAACTCAAAAGGACTAAGCTGAAGGACTGCTCACATGAGAAAATTCAGATACATACCATTTCTAAGCACATTGCTGTCCAAGCTGAAGAGACCAGAGCCCAAAAGAGGTTTGTAATGGTAAATAATCTCAGGAAAATTCCTTGCAGTGACTACAGTAACTTCTTTTACTTTCCCAAAATTTAGTGACAAACAAATCATTAATGGAGTCAAGAAGGATCTGACAAATCTGAACCACCTGGTTTAAGAGGCCTTGCTGATGATGAGCAGCTGGTGCTAGTTGGGGTAATAACTGAGAGGAGAGCAGGACTGGGTCACTGTATGATGGACTCCGTTGGGGCAGCAGGGTGAGGGCTCTGTCTCAGGACATTTATCGGGCTTTAAATCAGTAGGATCTGAAGAGGGCAATTATGGAAAGAAAAGGGGTTTCTAAGTACTGCTAGTCATTGAGCTAAGAGATCTTCAGGAAGGATTAGAAAAGATGAGGGATTATCCAGGGAAGCAACTGATCTTGTTGAAAGGCTGTGTTTTCAAGGTGTAAAATAGCTCTCTGACTCATTTAGGAGTGAAAGCTGTTCCCTCTTTGGGGTATATTGCCCAGGAATCAGGAAGTTTTTGTTCTGTCAGTATGCAGACACCACCTGGTACAGTGGGCTCTGGGCTCTGTTTGAGAGGGCTAGAGTAATGAAAATTTATTTTCCATTATGTTCTATTTTAGAAGTTTTTTAAACAGATACAAAAAAAATCAAATAAAATCCATGTAAGTGGAAGAGATCTACACCTGACCTCTCTCTACTGAAATGTAGAACTGACTAATCTATTGGAGTCAAAGGAAATAATCTTGTGAAGTAAATGGGCTCAGAATAAGACCTGATGTTAGTGTGCTGGGGGTTGGGACTGTTCTGGAATGGCATCAATGTACTAAAGGAAACAGTGTGACTTAAATACTCTGAATCAATTTACATGCCCACAGTGTTACCTTTGACGTCTGCTTTCAACAGTACCCTTGAGATGACTGTTTTCCCTTGCGATGGACAATTTCCAAGCATATTTATTTAGATGTGATGAAGTTGAATATCACAAGGAGGTGGAGCTGTTGTATGCTCTAGTAGATGCTTTCCAGCCAACAAGTTTAATTTTTTCTCTTCCTCTCCCTCTCTCTTCCTTCCTTCCAGTCACAGTAAATGCAATTCCTTGTACGGCCATTACCATATAAGTTTAGGCCATAAGCCGTTCAATGTGATAACAATGTGACTTTACTGAAAAATGGGAGACCTGAGAATTTCCCAGCAACCCATCTGAATTGAGATTAGAGCACACCACCATCAGTGACATAATATTCCAGCTTCACTACATCATTTCAGCAG
>NW_009258272.1:1720201-1731155 GCF_000687185.1 Egretta garzetta | reverse complement strand
TCCTAGAGACCTACAGAGATTTTCATCAGTTTATTCTTGTATGGCCATGTACCATTGGCGATATGAGATTCAGCTTTAAGGCAGAACTGGAGTTAACCGGGCTGCTGTAGTAGGAGCTACACAAGTGTTTCATGTCGTTCTTTTGCTGTCCTTTCTGCATGCACCTAACATAGGCTCCTTGCTTCTGTACAGGGGGGAAAGCTGCAAATACATGGACATCAAGCAAGTAGAGTGTGAACGGGAGTTTGAGATGTAGCATAGGAGGAAAAGGAAAACCAAAGACTGGGTGAATTCACTCCCAGATGATGTTGAAGGTTCATCATCTCTATCCCATTTCTGTGCCCAGGATTCACTGGGTGGTCAGAGCTGGCATGGGTGAATTGCCATGGACCTGTATTGAGGAAGGGAAATTGGGAGGGCATAACCTCAGCACATCCACGTGTGTGCTCTCTTGGGAAAAGCTTGTGAGCTTGTTGGGAAGAGTGAGGAAAAAAGATGTCCCAGGTGAGGTGCAAAGCTGTGAGGCTCCCTCTCACCATCCCTATTCCAGGCCTCTCAGGAGAGTCATTACCTCCAATTTAGTTTCCTGAATGTCAGCAGAAAGGCTGTAATCATTTGTTTGGCAGAGGCAGGGCAGGCCAGGACATTGGCAGGACCTGTCAGGGTGTCACTTCATCTCTTGCACACTTTGTTAGAGGCTGACAGGAGCTTGTCATTACCATTGCAGGGCCAATTATCCCTGCATTGCAGGAACATGCCCCAGTTGGCACCCCCCTTCTTCACCCACTTGCCCCTCCGCTATGGATCATTAAAATGATTTTGCACACACAGACACACGCATGCACACACACATACATGCATCTGCTTGGCTCAGTGGATTAAACCAGTCCCAGCTCTGGGTTCCTCAAACCTTTCCCACAGGCAGGAATACTGTGGAGTGGCAGGGAAAGCTGTAATTTTTTTATATTTTAGAAATCATGAGATATTAAAGGCTTGTGTTTCCCCCAGGTTTAATTACACTGAATGCATTTAAACTCCTCTAATAGGTAGTAAATCTCTGAAAATCTGCAGAACAGAAGAGGGTTCATCACCTTCACACAAGCTAGGGGGAATGTAAATTTTCATCCCAGAGGGATTTCTCTGGCATAGAGAGAGGGGGTTTCTATCAACCTTTGGGTCTTGGTCTTCTTCATTCTACATCAGGATATTGGAAGAGGTTTGAAGTTCCCTGTCACTGACCCCTTTGCCTCTTTGGCTACTTGCATCCAGGGGTTGGACAGCCAGCTCCCAGCCCCAAGGTATTCAGGCAGCCAGGGCTCTCCTGTTCATGGTCATACCACAGTCCTCTACCTCGGGCAGTGGTATCTGGGCACTGTCACCCACCCACACTTTATATCTGCTCCTCAGCCCGAGGGCTGAGCTGTGCTCCCATGCCCAGTGTTGCTTTTCTACCTCCATGCCTCATTTCCACTGTCCTGTACCCGTAGCTGATGTCGCCCTGCTGTGAGTTGAGATTGCTATTCAGGACAAACCTTTCTCCACTTATCTGTAAACTCCCTGGCCTCTAGAAATCTTAGCCAGACTATCTTCTCCTTCACCCTATCCAACCATACCATCTTTCTCTCTGTTTTTTCCCCTCTTTCATTTTTTTTTCCTTGCCACTTTTGTAAAACAACTTAAATGTCATCTTTCTGCAATTACCCACAGAAGAGAGAAATGAATAGGAACATTCCCACAGGGGTCCCTGTCTTAAATGAGGCTTTTGTTGTTATAAATTGTTACTCAAAGCAGTACAAGCCTTTGGAATCACTCACATGTTCCTGGTAACTTGATGCATGGGGCTTTGAATTCAGAGAGCTTGTTTGGAGTCTGCCAGCTTTTCTGGAGGTATGAAAACCGAACGCATAATTCACAGCAACAGCAGCAACCCCTTTTCCTTAATGCTGGCTGCCTCCTCGCCGGGCACAGATGACTCTGAATTGTGCCCACCACAGCTTCCTTGTCCCTGCGTGCCAGTGGTGCCTTCCTTGAATCTGCCTCCAGTGACCAAATCAGGGAGAAAACATTGTAGCATGGCTTGAAAATTTTCCTTACTGCCTTTGAATCTATCCTGGTTTAGGATAGAGGTTCCCCACTCCAAAAGATGCAATATTGCCTAGTGAGTAAAACAAGGACTTGGCTTGAGGAAGGTCCAGGTGTCCCTTTGCTGCTCTGCTGATGATTTAAACCTCCTTTGGGTGAAGGGCTGCACCACCACCCCTCCGCACATCTCAGGTTCCCCATCAGAAGTGTGAGGCAGTGGAGAGTCTTCCCAATGCATGGGGAGAGGTATCGGGAGATCTAACATGTAATTATTTAAATCCCCCTCTTGAAGGCTGGGAGAAACCTAAGTGTTGGCTAAACTCCATAGTGAGCTGCAGTCTGCAATTCTTGCTTGCAGCACCTGGACAGAAAGTGTCATGGGAGGGCTCAGCGTTGTGGTTGCATGGCTGAGAGAGAGAGCTGCTTAGTTTATTTTTTTCCCCCCTTCCTGCCAGATTTAGGGGTGGATGGGTAAACACTGAACTTCGAAAAGGTTTACAGAGAGAAATCTCAACAGCTGCACAAAGCCGAGCTGTCACACACCTGCATGAGCTCCCCCATGCATTGCTCTGGCCCTTGGGATGGTCAGTCCAGAAAGCCGAGACCCACAGACCATGTAAACCCACGACAGGGACCAGAGGGTCCCCTGGAAATGTGGGTAGCAATCTTTGCCTACTGCTGCCAGGTCATATTTCTTTTTTTTTTCTTTTTTTTTTTCTCCTCCTGAGCAAGGAACCAAATGGGGTATGGGTGCAAAGCACTGATACAGCCAGAGCCGCAACACCAAGTTAAGCTGCCAGCCTGAATTAAACTGTATAATGAGGGTGTCAGTCACTTTTGCAAAGCTTAGGGAGGTGAGAGGGAAAGGAGACAGCCTGGCTCTGCCATGCTACATGTACAGGCACACACCCATTTCTCTTTCCTCCCTCTGTGCCTCTCCCTACTGCCAAAGGAAAGAAACAAAGCCTACTGCATCTTCCCAAACAGATCACAAAATCAGCATCCTTTGAAAAGGGGCTAAAAAAAGATATTAAACTTTAAATACCATTTCTTTCCATGCTGCTAAGCAGCTTATTTATCCCAGCATGAGCCCACCTTAAGAGCTGTGACGACAGAAAGCTCCGCTGGTAATTACTGCAGGGAGACAGCAGGCATGAATGAGTCACCACGATGCCAGCGTGCAGCAGACAAGGTAAGGGGAGACAGACAGATGGGGAACAAGGGCCAGCCAAGCATGGTGCCTCGAAACCCTCTTGGGAAGATATGCTGGTACATCTTCCTTGCCCCGTGCCAGGAACCAGCTTGCCAAACAGACTGATGCTGCTGGAGCTTTCTCAAAGGAGCATCCTCAAATATAGGTCACTCCCATGGGTGTGTGGTCCTGACTTGCCAGAGGAAAATAAAGCCTTCTTGTGAAAAAGGTCCTCAGCTGGTTTGGTCTGTGCATGCAGTCAAGCTGTGCCCTTCAGAAGTGGTGCTGAGCGAAGATACCCTTGGTTTGTTGCTGGCTGTCCTCCCTGCTAGCAGACACGCTGGCTTCATCAGCAAGATCTGTCCTCCCAGTCCTGCGCATTGGTGGGAATGGAGCCACTTCAGTTAAATGAGTGACATCGGAGTGAATCTAAGGTGACAAGCCGGGTCTGCTGGGAAGGGAAAGCAGCTCAGCACCAAGAAACCTTTGCAACGCCTGCCCAGACATTAGAATATGTCCCCTCCTCCTGTGCAGTGCTGGAGCTGACAGCAGGGTCAGCCCATGCCTTGCAGCAGAAATAGTAGCTCTGGGAAGAAGGGAGATAATCTCCCCTTGCATCCTGGGAGACGACAGTAGGTGCCATCCTTCCACCATCCTCCCCCTAGGGAATTCATGGCAGACATCATCACCCTTTTTTTCCCCATAATTGGAAGCTGTTCCCAGAGCAACTTCCAGGGTGTTTTTAGGAGGACTCTACCATTGAAAAAAAGCAATTAAAAAGTTATCAGAGTTTGGTGGTGGATGCTGCACAGACATGCACAGTGCTAAAATTTTCTGGGCCAAATTGCTGATCTAAAGAGCCAAGACACATTGCAGAGGGGAGAAGAGATACAGCATGGAGAACTGAGTTGCCCACATTCACCTCCTAGGTTGGTGGCTGAGGTGGTTGCTGGACTCAGATCCCCTGTTCCCTGTCCACCAGGTTTCCTGGATCCAGGCAAAACCTGTTCCTCAAGACGGTAATTAAACAGGACACAGGCCCTGAGCAGTGTCTGATTTAGCTTTGCACCTGGCGGGCTTAGTCACCAGCACACACTCATCTCCATAAGAACAGTGCCTGTTACCTGTGCTCTGACACATCAAATGTGGTCTTAAAATATCTGGGTTTCTGACTGAGGTCCTTTGGGATTTCTCCAGATCTATCTCTCCTGCCAATTGCACTTAAACGGTTGTATTCTCTGATGGCTGAAAACTTTGTGGTCTTTCATCCCTCCTCACAAGGGAGCTCTGGGCTCCTGTCCTCCCCACCAGTCCGGATCCTTCTGCAAGTCTTGGCATTGTCTTTCTGCTGTGGCTTCTCCCAGGAGCAGGTCTTTAGGCTGTGAAGACCCAGAGGTAGTCTTTGGCAGCCAACCCAGCAGTAGCAGATGGAAGTGTGAAGTGCAGGAAGAAAGCTACAAACGGTCCAATGCGAAAAACCTGACATGCTCTGGGCTTGCACATCATGCTCTCTTTCAAGCTGTGAGATAGCATTGACTTCTGAAAAGGGCTATTTTAGGCAATGTCTCATAGTGTTTGGCCCTCTCCACACATTGGCCTTCACTTTTGTGTGGAGATCACAGTTCACACAACAGTAGCTTCATCACTGCTCATGTCCTTCCCTTCAGTGATGAGTTAACACACAGCATTGTACAGAGCACCATGCCGAGCAGCAGGGAGAGCCACCGTGTTTGTCTGTGTGCATCTTTTCCCCATAATGATCCAAAGCAGTTTTCTAGTGCATAAAAAGTTCTGAGGCCCACAGGTTTCTCCCTGTCCATTTGCAGAGCCATGACCTTCAGGAGGTTCAGGCAAGTGCAGAGCCATGTGGCTGCTCAGCTGGACCTGTTAATGGCCATCCCGCTTCCAACAGAGAGGCCTGAGGGGAAGACGGCTTTGACTCCAGAAGGGAAACGGCTATTTCCATGGACAGTTATCAAGATGGTGGCTCCGTGCCATCCCTTCAACCTGAGGTCCTGACTGGAAACTTCCAGCAGCCCCAGCAGGAAGAACCTGGGTCTGGCAGTGCCAGTAATGAGGTCCAGCTGGCTCCTTGGCCAGCAGCTCTCTGATGCTATGACAGTAACACTGCCAAGAGCTGGTCGGGGCTGGATGAGTGAGGAGGACAAGAGGTGGGGAGGCATGAGCATAGCACCCATCAGCCTCAGAGATGCTCCATCACTGCAGTGGGATCACCTTGTGGCATGGGGATGCAAGAAAACTGCACCCAGAAGGCCTGGGGGGCAACACAAGCTCCCTTATGGCCTTCAGAGCTCTCTTGGGACTTGGAGATGATGTCTGTGATCACAGTTTAGTCCTTTCCGAGCTCAGCCTCTAAGGAAGCTACCAAGTACTGATCCTGAGGGGCATCCCCCTAATTTCTACTGTATTTCAGATCACATGAGAACATCTCGTATTGTTCACCTCCCTTCCTCGCTTCTGGGTATGGTGGGCCAGAGTAGGACAGTGAGACAGTCCCATGTTCTGCGCATTACGGATCTTCTTGCCAACCAGCCCGTGTAGGTGGCCAAGGACAGGTATAGAGCAGAGGAATAATTGTATTTCAGAGGGCAAAGGCCCCTGCAGAGGCTGTATGGGCAGGGGGGAACGGGCATTGCCCCCTCTGATGTCCCTGGTACCCTGCAGGGAGAGCTGATGCTGCATTTTTCCCATACGGCCACCGGAGGGCAGCCCGAGGGAGGGAGCCGACCCCAAACCTCCCCCAAAAAGATGGGGATAGGGGGAGGCAGCAGGAGGGGGTGCCGGGGGTCCGCAGCGGAGCGGGCTGCTGAGCAGGGAGCTGGGGGGGTGCGGGCTGAAATGGTTCAGCGCTCTGTTAGGGAAAGGAATTTTAAGCCTGTGCAATGAGGAAACCAATTAGAGGCGTGATTTAATCAGTGTGTTTTAGTGGGAGCATTAAGGGACCTGGATGCGGCATCAATAAGGAGCAGCCAGAATGCAGCGATGGTGTCCAAAGTGGCAAAGCCACCTCCTAAATGGAGCCTCTCTGAGGGACATTTGTAGCCTCCAGCCAGGTCAGGGTCGAAGTTGTGACAGAGAAAATCGTAGCTACAGCTGACACGAACTGGGTTTAGAAATAAATCAGGTGGATCTGACAGATCCCTCAGGACAGCAGGGTAAATCCTTCCCCTTGAAGTTGGCAGGGCCAAAGGATGTCATGTTAGTGACTGCAGGGCCTGCCGCTCTTGGCTTGAAAGAGGCTTTGATAAAAGCATCTAGGCCAAAATATTAATCTGTGGTTCATGATCATAAGTGCCTCTGCCCTTAGCATTGCTGCAGAGCCCAGCCGCTGTAGGAGTGTAGGGCAGCCACCAGGATGGCTTCACCCCCAAAGAATTCATAACTGAACACTTTGGATTGACCTCTTGGGTTGTGTTCACCCAACACTTGAAGGAGTCCTCAGCATTTCTATCCTCCTCTGAAATACAGAGGATGGTGTGGCAGGATCTGTGGCAGGAACAATGGCTTGGAGACATGAGAAACATGGATTTTGAGACAATATTGTCCCAAATTGCTTGCATGCAGCGCAGATTTCTGTATGCTTTTATTACAAGGGGGAAAGACAGCGAAGGTCTCTGGTGAAGTGAATTTTCCCCACTTTGATTCCTTCTGCAATGTCATTTGTTCCTCCCATTGCCTCTCAATAAACCCAGCTGCATAGGTGCAAACTGCTTTTTTTATTGTTTTCCATGCAGCAAAAGCTGCATTTCAGAGGCAGGTGAAACAGTGCTTTGCACAGATCATCTGCAAAGTGCTTAAGGACCCAGCAGGAGGAGAGGTGCTGCATGAAAGTAAAATACTATAGCACCAGAAAAAAAAAAAAAGGAAGACTTTGCCATGTGGAGAGAAGTCAATGTGACCTTTGTGGGAGAGACCAAGGCCCAGCTTAGTGGCAGGAAAGTGAGTGCTATCTCTATGGAAGCATTCGGAACCAAATAGCATTTATTTGCTAAGATAAATACTGAGGCAAATGATTTAAAATTCTTGGGCTGGGGTCACAGTCGCTAGGAAATGCTACATCTGTGAGCACAGACTTGGATTTAGTTCTGTTACTGATACACCTTAAGAGGCCACAAGTATGTTGCCATGACTAAAATGGGCATAATCTCCCTTCTTTCAGGACTCTGTACAAAATAAATACTTTGCAAGCCACGATGTACTCACGTGCTACAACAATATGAACTACGTAAATACCTAAAATAGATCCATTCCTGTCAGCAAATATCCAGACATTCTGCAATCATTCTCATCAGCTCAATTTCCAAAGATAGATGGTTCCAGACTAACCTCATTTCTCTGAGGAAATGATTTTTTTTTGAAAGAGAGAAAGGAACACTAATGTATTTAACTAGTCTTGATTTCAGTGTAATATTTCAACGGAGCCATATTAGTTTCATTAGTTTTGCTGAGAACTAACGAAAGACTTGTAAACTAGTCTCTGCTAGTGGTTAAAGGAGAGATAATAATAAATAAAACTGAAAGAGGAGTTGGTTTTTGAGGTGTTTGTAAAGATTTCTTCTTGAATGACCTTGGATTGCAATTTTTCAGCTCTGCTCAAGCATTTGCTTATTGGGAGTTGGGCGACAGGGTTTCACAGAAGTAAGCAGGTATTGCAGAGAGAAAGGTTTGGATGATCTCAAAGGCTGGAGTAAGGGGCTGGCATGTGACGCTGCAATTCACGCTGTTACATGTGTTGGGACTGGGAACACATCCTCTGCAAATGTCACGAGGGGAGAAACATCAGGGTGTACAAGCTGATCAAAGGAGGACTGTGAATCACCAATGAGTTTTGTCCACGAAAATGTCAAACGATATCCTAGGATGTACCAGGCAAAGAATTCCCCAAAGAGATAGGGAGATATTAACGCCATTATGCAAAGCCCTAATGTTCTTTTATCTGGAATAGGGGATGACAGCTTTGGTCACCCAAGGTCAAAAAAGATAAACTCAGCGTGGATGGATGCAGAGAGACCTTTTGAAAGGCTCTCCTTTCCTCCACTCAGTTTTAGAAATGTGACTAAGAGAGTTCAGCTTTCGTGGGATATAATGGCTGAGAAGAGATGATACCTCTCTCTCTCGGGCAAGGGAGCTAAGTCCTAAGAAACGGGGAATAGTAAAAAAAATAGTATCAGGATGAAATCCAGTGGGCATGCATAGACCCGGTAAAGTAGGGAAACTGGAGTAAGGTGCCTGATAATCAGACCACAGATGTTAAAAGCAGCAAGCAATCTTGCCCCTCCTTCAGCAGCTCATGGTTGATATAGAGCGTGGTTAAGGCTAAACAGAGGTATCTGTTCCAGTCTATCCTCTAAGAAAATTAAGATCTCTCATTCAGCTCCATGATCATCTGTGCTCTCTGCCGAGGCAAAAGGCAAACAGGACTGGTGCCTGCTCCAGTGCCAGTCGTCTGCAGCCCAAGGAGCTGAAGCAACTTTGAACATCCCTGAATATCTCTCTCTATTTTTCAACAAGTTGGTCTAGACTGGTCTCCTTTGTCATCTGTGTGTCCAAAAAAGCAACCTTTCTATAAATCCTTCCATAAACATGTAATCTGTATTGCATCAAAGTATCCTTTGGTATAATTCCCAAAAGAGACTTTCACATGAGAAAAATGTGGTCCATTCTCTTAACATTCAGTGCTGCATGGGTAGTCTTCTCAATCTCACTAATGCCCAATAAGTAAAGGATATTTTTGAGAAGTCCTGACTAGTCTGGGATACACAGAAAAGTAATAAAACATATTTCAAAAAGAGATCTGTTATATTTTCAGATCACAGTAAATCTTAACATAAGCCATGTACAATACCAAGCAGCTATTTCTTCTATGCCATACAAATGCAGCAAGCTTCATCTCCTTCCCTGCAACCCCCAGGCAGGCTGCATCAGAGAGATGCTGGGAGAAATTTCCCTCTGTTCAGTGTTTTGGAAAGGAACAGCCACAAGGGCGATGGAGTTGCAGTCTGTGGCTTGGGAGAACAGGAGGCCTGGAAAGCAGAGTTTCAACTTCCAGAAAAAGAGCTCAGACCCACAGCAGGGTCTTGGAGGAAGACATCAATAACAAGGCAGCATATGGCTCCCAAGCCAAAGGCAACCGCCGTAACTAAGATGGACTACTTGTCTGCTTCTTGGAAGAAGATGGCTCAGGCAGTGGGTGAGCAAAAGCTCCTTGAGGCTGGTGTGACCTTGGGGGGCTTTCATCTGGGGCTTCCTAGATGGAAGCAGAAGGGGTTCTGGGGCAGAATGGGTGCATATTGCTTTTTCACTGCTGATTCAGCATCCCCAGCCTTGCCAAGCATTCGGGCTTTCGAGCCATTTACATCCAAAGGCAATTGGAGAAATCATTTGACAAGCTTCAGCCCGAGATGCTGGCAGATACCCAAGACCGACTTTGTTACTCAAAGATTATGTTTACAGTGAAATGATTTAGGGATTGGGGGATTATCCAACATGGGCCCACAGCCCAACACCTCCAGAAGTACCAAACACCTAATGATTCCTGATAGCAGGAATCAATCTCCAGGAGCTGAGATTCTTTTTCTTTTTAATTTTTTTTTTTTTCTGGGATAAAACAAAACTGTTCTGTTCAAACAGTGCTGACTACAAATCATTAATAAAGGCAATTGGCTGATTTACATCTGGCATTACAGAGGTCAGAACAATAAAACATGACTTTATTTTGCAGCTAACACATACTCTCTGCTATCCTTTATAAAGGCTGTCAAAAGCCAGGGCTTGAGGAGAAATCAAGCTTGGGTGCTGCAAGGAGCCAGGTGGGGAGGACCAGGAATTATTGGCGCCAGGGGAATATTGCAGGAGAAATGAAGGGGTGCATTTCTAACAGGGTGAAGGAGTTTTTATTGTTGTTTTTGTTTGAAAGGCTGATGACAAAAATAACAGGGCTCTGGGTTGTTTAGGAGAGGGCTGCTGTGTTATTCCCATCAGGGAACAGGTTATTTTCTTTGTTTTTTGAAGCTGAGCCTGTCATTTGGTATTTCCCAATGGAAACCCCAGTCCTGTTATGGAGATCTGATATAAAGTGTCTTTAGATCAAAGTTTGCATAAGTCCAGTAGTTGGAGAATTTTTTAATGCAATATGTTTAGCAGACAAGTTTTGTAGTGCTACAAGGCCCTGACGTGCTGATTATTTCTGTTTGTGTAAGTCACACATACCTCTGCTGCATCTAGTCCTCTCCAAATAGCACATTGGCAGATTGTTTCTTCCAAGGATGTGAAAATATGGAAACAAAGCAGCAAGCAGATGCCCACACCAAGAGCCAAACATCCCCATGCTCAGAAATCAGAATTACTATTTTTTTTTTTTTTCTCATCTGGTCCAATTCAGTTTTGGTTTTGGAAAAATCTGACCTTAAACAGATGTACTTGAGCCAGGAGCTGTTAGGGACGGGGTCTGAAAGCTAAATAAGGTCCAGATCCTACAAGCTGGTGCACACAGCTGCAATCCAGCTGACTGCAAGAAAAAGCAGCCAGCCTCATAGAGTTTTTTTGTTCAGATTATTGGACAGCAGAATCAGTGACCGGTGCTCAATCTTGAGCCGTTTCCTCAATGTAGAAAATCACAGTTAATAAATTGCTTTCTCAGTCATACTCCTCACGTATTTT
>NW_009258272.1:1672261-1720120 GCF_000687185.1 Egretta garzetta | reverse complement strand
AAACTAAGCACAAAAAAAAAAATGCTGAAAAACCCCTTCGTCTTCCATGTATCATTCTGATCAAAACCCTGGCTAAATGCTAGACAGCAGGTCACAGCCATTTTCTTAAACTCTAGGGGCATCAAATTTTCCTGTCCATCCCTCAGCCTCTCAGGCTGCCTCCCTTAATGATGATATTGATTTTGATTTTAGTTTCATCTAGTTTTAGTCTATCCCAGTGATGGACTCCCACTGCTCCCAACAGGAGATTATTCTATACTCTGGCAGACCTCACTGATAGGAATCTTTTCCTGACATCCAGCTTAAGTTTTCTTTTTTTGTTTTGTTTAAACTTTTTATGCTTTGATTGGATGAAGTACTTAAAGCCAGGAGTTAGGGGTTAGAAAGAGAGGAGAGGGAAGGGGAGGGGAGGCCAGATGAGATAAATTGCCAACCTACTAAAGAAATGTGCAAAAGTTTCCTCCTGAGGCCTGACTTTCTGTTGCAGCCATAGGTTTTATAGAAAATACATTTGCCCAGAATGCTTTGTAAGGAAAAGAAAGGAAAAGAATCATTATTTAGAGAAACCCAAGCGCAACAGGAGACATATCAAATACTTTCTGTATTGGAAAAAGCCTTGTCATTAAGACACGAGCTTTGGGTTAAATTTATGTATATGTTTTGTAAAGAATTTTAAAATCATGTGGAATTGGCTCTGAGTATTTATGTGGATCGTTTTGTTATTGCACCTTCCCACGTTCCTGTACTGCTGTAAATGTCAGTTCAGTCAGATGAGAACACTGCCTAGGACACTGTCCTGTCTCCACAAGTTATTAATAATGATGCCAGGAAAGAGCATGGGAACTATCGCTGTTCCCCACAGACCACCCTGAGCAATTCTTCTTTTTCTTTTTCATGCATGCATTTCCCAGAGTCCTTGTAATCCTCTTCCTAACTCTGATTAGGCTGGGTTAGGATCAGCGGCAGGTACACTGAAGATCAGGAGATGAACAGTTCAGAAATCTTCTATATTGCCCATTTTAATGCTGACTGGAGTGCCCAAAGGCGTATATAAGGATCCCAAAGGGATATAGTCTGAGTTGTTTTTTGATCCTGGACAGTTGTAAACTCACATCAAAAGAAGTCAAGACATAAAGATCTCCCTGCAGTAACCTACTGAGCTACGTGAGCTACTGAAAAATCTACAAAGAAAATTACTTGGGAGGAGTAAACAATACCTAGGACATGGAAAGAGCAGAGGAGGAAAAGCAAGATGAAGTTGGGCAGGAGGAAAGATATGAAAACCCTTGAACTTGAACTTGAAATCCACCAAGGACAGAAGTCACATCTCCTTTTAAGGCCAAAGGAGGCTATTAGGATGATTGCAGCCTGACACTGTAAAACACAAACTGCAGGAGCTCACCCAGTGATTCTCTCATCAAGCTTAAGAACTTGTGATTTTAATTCAAAAATACAGCCTTTGGAAAAGTTAGTCAGCTTCACAAAAGAGGCTGACTCACCATACCTCTTAGGAACCTGCTTTGATGACTAATTGCTCTTATTGTTAAAAACGAGCCTCTAATTTGCGACATCAACACTGACAACCTCAAATTCCAGCCAACTGATCTTGGTCTTTATCTGCTAGAAGGAACTGAAGAAGTAGGTGTGTGCAAAAGAAAGAGAAAAAGAGATGCTAAGCCTCTCTAGAAAACGTTTTTCTTGTAAACTGCGGACCGAGGGCAAGAGAATCCACTGAGGCAGGAAAAAAATAATGCAAAAATGCAAAATGGTGACCAAGGCAGGCATATTACTAGGGCATTACTGAAAGAGGAAGGGAGAGATTTACATTACGATCGTCTGGATTTCATGATCTTTTTTGTCTTTTGGGGAAAGGGAAGTCAAAAACACTCTCTACCTTGTGTTCCTTGGGGATCAGGGAGGGCTTGGAAGGAACAGAGCACTGATGAGAAAGATACTGAGATGCAGGGAAAGCCTAGACAAGAAGGTGGCATTTTTGAAAGAGCAGCAGCAAAACCAAGGGAAGATGACGCAGTAATATGGACTCAGGTGCAAAACTGGATGGATGAAGAGATTTGGGCTGAAGAGGTAAATCAAACATGGTAACGAATCAAAACACGCGGACTGGTGAACCAGTTGCAAGCATGGATAAGGAGCCTGAAAAAGCCTGGATACGTTATGAGTCATCTTCTGTCTCTCATTCTATGCTTCTAGCTAATAGATCTAAATCCTGACAGCTTAACTTGAAAGCAGCAAATTTCGGTGTTGTTTTGCACAATAATAACAGGGAACTATGATTCAGACAAACATGGCTTTCGTAAATTTACAAATAAGATGTAATTTAAAAAGTAAAACTTAACCAAGACATTGCAAAGCAAGTTTCCCACCCGCCCCCCCTTCTAAGCACTTTATTACACAGCTGTATCAAAACACTACTACTCATGAAAGATAAATTGCCCATATATTCTGAATTTTGCTTGGTGAATTCTGAGGTCACATGGAGTCTATTGAGAACAGGAATTGTAACACGTGAGTTCTGGCAAGACGCATGTTAAATCCGCACAGTTCCACAAACTTGATTCCCTTGGCAAACGTTTCTGTAACCAGCTATAACTGTGTCCCTTCTAAAAACCCTTTAATAAGGCCCAGCATATAATTTTGGTGTCCTGTATGTATCAACAGCCACTAAGGTCAGAACTCCTCGTTTACTGGTGGGAACTGAAGTTCACGCCCTGGGTCACTGAAAGGTAATTTCCTTTAGCTTTGCAATAAACTCTCTGTATTGACCTAAGACCTCCAACGTTATGAGTGGTTAACAGCATCCATAAAAATAAAATGTGGGTGCAAAATATCTGAATTTGAGTAGATTTGCTAGAATTTTATTAATTTATGGAAGTTGAAGGTTATGCCATATGTCACTAGAAAGTAATTTTCTCTGAATGTGCAATAAGGGCTTAGATTTGATTTATGACCTAAATATTGCAAGATATTAATACATCTCCACACCAGATGGTAATGTACATGTGAGGAAATGTACCTTTTCTATCCTAAAATTGCAAGAATTTTCTTTAATTTACTAGGATAAACTCAATCAATGGCATTCATTAATTTTTGAACACTGAGTACTTACATGGAATCTCCCCATCTCTCAAACAGATCGCTGTGTTATTCCTGTATGAAATACATTCACAATGTTTCCAAAAAACTGCTTCAGAGACTATATATGTGGTACCCACATGTACAGCCACTAGGGCTGTCCAGCCTTGACATACTTCTAGAAACAGACAATGTTTTGGACCCTTGGGATCCAATTTAGATGCTGTTGGGGATTACAGCTGCAAACAAATAAAGGGGAAATATATATTCAGAATTCAGTTACAGAAGCTAACAAACACATCAGGCAGGTTGGAGGGAAGGGCTCCTTTACAACTCCGGGGCAAAATCCATAAGAAGGCTGTACAGCTATTTTAAAATTTACCAATGTGGTTTTTTGAAATGCAAAGATATCCCAAGCTTTGTTTTCCAGGGACAAGAGGTAGTTCACTATTTTCTGCTGTTTGCTCATAACTGCATTAAGTCCGGTGATTTCCTGGAGAGATGTTAATATCTTATTTATATACTGGGTAAAGAATATGTACTTTTCTACTTCCAGAATAAAAGCTACGCACCAGAAATTCTCATATTCCCTGGCTATCAGTGCATAAAATCAATCTCTATGCCAATACCTTTTGGAACTACAAGTACAGACTAAATAATAAGGGTTTGTTTCAAATAAGAGTCTCCATCCCTTAGGAAACTCCAGTCTTTCAAAAAGTAGTTCCTTCTTGAATCAGGAGATGTTAATACAACAGTCACCTGACCCCAGGGAGGAGTACGGGGTGTGATGGGAATTGAAGTCCAGCTGAGGAACAGAAACTCAAAGCACCGATGAACAACTGTTCCCAGATCCTCCCTCAAAATCCACTTTAATGTTGTTTCAATGCAAAACACAGTAATTCTGATTTTGCGAGTGGCTGCTTTCATTTTAAATTCACCTCTCTTCTGCTCAGTGGCATTAACTCACCCTGAACGTGACTTTACCACAAATGGAAAATGTGGTACAGGGAAATGATATTGTTTCAAAGGTTAGATGGGCATTGTTCGAATGCATACTACTGCAAGTTTAAAGTTTTGCTTCATAGTTTATTTATGCCCTCAGGTCACTTTGCTACTCTCAGCAAGGAGCCAGACTCATATCCACACTCGCATTCCCGTGGCAGCCACTCTTGTTTCCAGTACTGGGCTTTCAGCAAGTCTGACGCTCACCCCAGCGCTGCCTGTTGCATTTTCCTGCATGCTCGCAGGGACCTGTCTAAAAGGTCTTCAGGCTCTGGGATTTCAGGAAATGCTTTACACGGATTAAGTTTACAGTGAAAGCATGGAGCAAAGGCCTTAAGTATCTTGTGATTGCCTGCCAGGAAGCCAATGGACATGCAAACAGTGGGGGTCCTGTAAATAGCAGAGGAGATGGGTTATTATTTCCCCTACTCTTCCCTGCCATCCCAGACCTGTTATTTCAGGGGAGGACAGTCAGCAGAGACATCAGAGCCTAACTCCCCAGCTTGTTTAATGTTTCAGACACAAGACACCAGGTAGCTGGAGTGACGAGAGGCTGTCACAAACTGAAATGTTTGCTGTAACAAATGAGAAATAACACTCTGAGAGGTCTCTCCTCTGCAAAGGTCCAACTCAGGCCAGCCAGAGGTGGGTTATGGTATGGACAAAGGCTTACAGCACCAGCCAGGGCTGGAAGCGAGGGATGAGATGTTGCAGTTTCGGCCAAATTGAGAAACAGCATTCGCAAGAGAACTGAGTGACTGATGGCTGATTTGTCCTGAGCACATGTCGAAAGAACAAGCTTCCTCCTGTAAATTGTTTCCTCCCTGCCTCAACCAAGAGGGGGCTGCTGTTCTGGCGAAGTGACAGATGCTGCTACCAGTCATATGACTAAGCAAAAATGCTCTCATTTTTAGGAATATGGGATGATGCGTTCTAGTATCCAAGGGTAACTTCTTACTATTTATTCTCACTTGCCCCCGGCACATCCCCTGCTATCTATTTCTAGAGTTTTCCTCTTGGGTAGCAGACTCAAGTCTTTTCTGTACTCCTTCTTACAAGCCATAAATAGGAAAGTACAGTATTTCTGCAAGAATACAAACAGAGATATTCATGCAATACGGCATGTGCCAGTAACATCCTCGAGCCATTGCTGAGGGCTGGAGCATCATTGTTACATAGGCACAGTTGTGACCATGATGTGAGAGCAAATAAGAATCCAATTTCACAAAAACTTCAAGCAGTATTTTCCATTTAGGAAAAGGGACACACAAATGTCTTTTGTTATTTCCATGTCACTACTCACCTTAAGCTGGGACTGGGTCATGTATATGCTAGGTGCTGTACATAAAGAATGAAAATCAGACACTGTTTCAAGGAGCTTTTCTAGAGTGAGACCGGAGCCAGAAGAGTAATTGCCATGGGTTTTGAGACATCACAATGATGAGTTTGATTTAGGAAGCATTTTGGGGGAGTATGGTGAGATATCCTTGTATGTGTTTAAAAGAACATGAGGAACAGTATGGGATAAACACAAGAATAACTCATTTGAAGATTGACAAAGTGGGAGAGGGAAAATGGGCACCAGGGGCCAACTGAAGTTGGGAACCAGCCTTTCCGAGCTGAATGACAGATGAAGGAGAGGATGGATGGAGATGGACTGTGAAAGCAAGTATGGGGAACACATGTTTGAAGTGATAGAGAAGCGGTGCGGCCGGAGGGGAGGATATGGAGGGGTGACACACTGACAGCACTGGGCTGGGAAAGGGGTCTGTGCATCTGTATCCTGGCAAGATGTGTGAGTGGAGCCAGGCTGCATTTGTTAATACCAGAGGAAAGGGCAGTCCCTGCAGTCATTATGAGATACAAAGTGAGAGGCTGGACAAAAGTTTTGGCTGCAAGGCAGGAGAAGAAAGGTCACATCTATTTAGAGATGTTACAAGGGAAAAGGCTTCTAGAGGCAGAGCCTGGATGTGAGGCTTCCGACTGTGATCTGGGCTGATGCCCAAGGTTATGGGGCCAGCATGGGGGTACACACACTGCAGGAGCTAAGAGGGAGCAGGAAAGCAGCGGGGTAAAAATTAAAATCTTTGCACTAGCCTTTATGACCCTAAAGCGATGCTTAGGCAGCCCCAAGGAGATGTCAGAGATTTCCTTGTAAAGTGATAGCAATAGAGAAACCATTGTTACCCAGGAGAAACAATGCACGTAGTGTTTATCCAATGTAGAAATGACAGCCTGGTGCCTTACTAGAAATTGCGTGGAACTAATTTGTCTTTGGATAATTGTTCGTCTTACATGTTGTAAGTTGGCTAACGCCCAGGACTCCTCAGACTAGCTTTGGCATCCCCCGTCTAAGCTGTGATCATTTTCATATTTCACATGTCTTGGCTTTCACGTAGGCACGTGGCACGTATAGGGTTTTCTTCTGCAAGTGGTGGGTACATCTGAAACAGGGATGCCACGACGTTCTTGCTAAGAGATGGGGTTCTGCCCCAGGTCCCCGTGAACCAACCTGGACTTGCCTGTAGCTGTGGGGATGGGTTTCACTCTCTGCAGATGCTGATAGCTGCCATTACATTGCTTGATGGACCGTGCTTTTTATTTCTGTTTTTCATTAGTCAGTATTTGTTTATAATAGGACCAGAATTTTTTTTTCTTTTCTGTGGTCAGAAAAAGAGAATTCCACAGTGTAGAGTATAACATCTCTGGGAACATAGGAGTAGGACAGCCTGTTTGATTCTCCTCTAGCCCAGGATGCAAACCCTATGACCAAACTTTTCCCAAGGGGCCAGTCTGTGCCTTCACTTTCATGTATTAAGGGCCACACAGCCTGGCCTCTCAACAGCTGGATCTCTCAGCGGATCCTGAGCAGATCCTTCCCAACCATGTTCCTTAAAAACATCAACAGAGCAGGTGGTAGCCAGAATTTGTACCCTTCCTCCCCACCTTCCATAGCCTCCGGCAAATAACTGTGAGTAATAACTTAGAAGCAGCTTCTCTTGACAGTGAAAGTCATATTTGGTTTTGAAAATACCCTGTGCTTGGAGAAAAAGCTGAAATAAAACCTCTGCACCCATAGTGTCTATCCTTTGCATTTGCTTTGCCTCGGTGTCATCTGCTCTCCTGGGGAACTACTACAGCGCGCTTGCTGCAGCCCTCGGCTTTATGCTCTTGACAGCTTTGTCCTCTTCTTCTTTGTGGGTCCAGTCCTTTAACAGATCAGTGTCTTTTGATCTCACTCCTCTCAGCATTGTCAAAACAGGCCTGTCAAAACAACCCTGTCACTGGGGTTGGGAATGAGGAGTCCTTCACAGCTATAAACCTCCCTGTTGCATTTGATACTTTACATCTTATCTGGGCCACTCTTTTATATCTCCTGCCTTTCTTTTTCTCTCTTTTGCTGGAGTGATGAATTCCAGCAGGGTGACTTTACACAGGTGCACTGAGGGGCGTGTTGTATTAATGAGTCATATTGCAAATATTTCCTTATTTCCCCTGAATTTTATTGCTGCAGTGCCTGACCACCTCATGAGACCAAAGCATCACAGGGAAATGTGAACCTAAAGGCATATGGAAACTACGCAGTTTTTGTTAAAAGTCAGAAAGGTTGTCTGTGAAACTTGAATGATAGGCTTTATTGGTCCTGGACCAATACATCTTAGACGACCTTAATTAAAGTTTATGCTAAAAGCATCGTATTTTCGTGCAGCTAAAATAATCAGGATAGGCAACCACTATCCAAGGGTATATCACGACTCCCTCTTATGCAAGGGGCGCCTAGAGAAAATGTAAAAGGAGGAAGATGATTAAAGAACTTCTAAGCTCAGTGGGCAGGGGTTTGGAGGAAAGACTTTGGGATTTAGCCTCTTATCTGCAGTTTCCCACTTTTACTAAGACTCGAGAGAGATAGAAGAACTAATTTCTTCTCTGTTTCCATTATAAGGAGCACATTTTTCCAATGTAACCCTGGAAAAGGTATCATCAATCACTGCTCTTTTAATCTGGGAGTTGTGACTTCCAAGAGTTTGATGAATAGGTCCAGAAGTTACTGTAGTTTGTGACCTTCCTTTCTGGACAGATGGAAGGAGAAATTCTGAATTTCTTATACTTTATACCTCTTTGACTTTAATTAGGAGTCACAATGTGGAGAAAATTTGGAAAAAACTCTTGGCTGGATATTGGCATAGAGGGGAAGAGTGTTTGGCTAAAAACTGTAGCATTTGTCACCAAAAAAAATAAAATAAGAACAACTCCACAGGAGGAAAAACATTTTTTGTTTGTGTGTGTTATCTGTCCCACAAAAAAACCCCTCCAAACCTCTATGATGCTTTATTTGTGACTTAGAGGTATTTGATAGGAAAGCTCTTTAAAAAGAATTTGAACCACTATATATGGAATTTTATATAAAATTCAGTTTGCCATCTGCAAACAGACATGTCCAGTATTTTAATAACTGATGTTAAGAACCAGTGAGGTAGCTAAGACTCCTTGCCTGCACAAGTCGAGGAGAGCTGACCCTCTGGGGCGCCTTAGTCCGTCAGCACCAAGTACCTCTACACTGGGGCTGGAATATCTGTAGCACTGCAGCGTTGCTCAGCAGCTGAGACCCAGGAGGGACAACCAGTAAAATCAACTGGTGTGTTATCATTTTAACATCAGTGGACTTTAGAGATTTCAGATATGGCTGAACAGCTGCTTGATTTCGGGGGTAATAGGAAGTATAAGGGTAACAATCTTCCGGCATTCCAGCCTTCAGCCTTGGTGTCTTTGATGGCAGCCGTATGCCTCTGACCTGTGATTACTCTAGTGTGCAAGTGTGATCCTGCTGTAATTCTTCAGGCTTGAATCAATCATGCCAGCAAAATCAGTGCTTCTTTGATCAGAACAGCTTACTGTCCCGCATGGCTGAAGGTATAAAATCACCAGCCCTCCTGTTCGAAGTAGAATGGGCATTCATAAATCAGGCTGGCAGAACATAAATTCATTTACCCAACAGAGACATGGTCAAAAGCAGCTCAATGGGCTTTTAAAGGCCTTTGTGCAATACTGGAAATAAACAATGGATGGAGGAGGGGTGAGGAGAAGAAGAAAGTGGCATCTTTATCCTCTGCTGGGTGAGGTACTGCTGCTCTGAGGTAGGGTAGTGCTACTTGGTGCTGAGGGGCTTTGGGAGGCCGGAGCTGGTCCTCCTAGAGCTGTGGCACAAGCATCTCACTGCTAAAGCAGAGATGGGGTTGGAGCAAAAGCCTTAAGTAGATCCAAAAGAATCCTACTTGGCATGGCTGATACAAACCGCCTCTCCTGCCTGCTTCTGCTGGTCTCCAGCAAAAGCAAAATAGGAAATAATCTCACAGCTGAGTCCCAGGCAGAGAGGGAACTTTGTGGTGTCCTCAGTGAGGGATGCCTCAGGCTGAGCAGCAGGGACTCTCCCTGGCCGTGTTTCTAGGCAATGCCACATGTTTGCATCTGGATTTAGTGTTGTGGGAGAGGAGAAAGACCGTCAGACATCCAGACTCAAGTCTGAGCCCAGTCTATAAAAACAGAGACACTTAAAAAGCCTGCATGCAGACATGCAAAGCACAGCAAATGAAACCTTTCAAGTGCATCAGAACAAACCTGAGACAAAGAGTTCCCATGGCTGTTCCCCCTTCCCTGCTCTCTGATTTCATCTGGCTTGAGAAATATATATATTATATATATATATTTAAACAATATCACAGCAACTCTGCCAGTTGCTTCTAATAAAATAGCTCTGCTGAAATAATGCAGTGTCTGAGAGATTGGGTGTAATATGGTTAAATGCTTTTACAATCCCCCATTAAAGTAAGTGGATAGAAATTCATAAAATATTTATAGCATTTGAAAAGTGTTCATTCACAGATCCATCCAGAATGTGAAGCAGGCCCAGAGCAGTGAGTGCTGAAGACAGATGTTGATACCAGGATGTTCCTCTTGCATGGAGAGAGAAGATGGGCTTAGGTTAAATCACATTGCTGAAAAGAGGAGGGCTGAGATCAAATCCTGTGCTTGCAGTTTGTTTTAATCCAGTTACCAATCCAAGCAGTGCTCCATTTTCCTGCAGAGTGTGACGGAAATAACAGTCCCAAGCTGGCAAGGATGCTACATTTCTACTGTTCCTACCATGAGCCCAGGGGCATTAATGAGTCCTTGGAGTGGGAAGAAGAGCTATGATTTAAATCTAAGTGATGAGAGAGGGGTTGGATCCTTTGAGTCAGCGTTGAGATGACCCGATCTCTTGCTCAAAAGGCGTCTGGCTGAATGGCTTCCCGTCTGTGGTGAAGGTAATAGCATCCCCCTCTTTGGCAATTATACTCGAGTCCCCTGGGTATCAAAATCAGCTGGCCCTCCTCCAAAGGCTAGGTTTTTAAAAGAAGAAAGAAAAAAAAAAAAAGAAGTTGTATCTCTGGAGTTGTTTTCCACCTGAGCAAAGTATGCGTCTGTCTTCTTGCATTGAGTCCTGTGTCTGCAGCCACAGACTGCTCGATGCAGCGCCTGGGGAAAGACAAAAGGGCTTGGAAAGCTTAAGTGCCATAAAAATAACTGCAGGATTAGAAGAGGTGGCTATGAGAGGGACTAGGATGAACTGCCTGAGCAGAATTAAGTCAAGACCAGGTGTTAATCCAGAAGCTTTATGTTGAGAGCAGCTTTGAACTCTTTGATGAAGCTGTGGATGAGGTTTTGACAGAAGTAATCTACAGCTGCAGAGGAATAATCACCTCAACAAGTGATGGGACAGAGGAAATCTTCTGTTGGTGAGGAAGAGGTGGGAAACGACCAGTGCAGCACCCCTGTGTGGCTGTGTCTGAGCTGTCACACCAGAGCGGACTTCTGCACATCACACAGAGAACGGTCCCAGACTCATCTCTGCCATTGGGTCTTACAGAAATTCCTTTGCAGGGAAGCATGTAGAACAAATTAAGATACCTGTGGATCCTAAGGACCATTATCCCAGGGTTGAATTCCTGAAGTAAATATCCCAGCTGTTTCCAGAACATGTTTGGGAAACAAACCAAGACAAAATGTTCTCCGTCCTCCTGTGCCAGTCTGTTTTGAGCAGGCATCACCTTGATCACCTTGCATCATCCTCTTGCAAGTATTGGAAAGCTTCTAGCGGTTCCTGTTCATTAGAGATCCCAATTCTCGTTCACGCCAGTTTTACCTTTGTGTCACTCAATTGACTCGGTAGCAAAGGAGACACGAACCTGGGTTCCTATTTCTCATTTTGCAAGAACAGTTAAATTAACCCTGGGGTCAAAGCCAAATGCCAGCTTCTCTGAACTCCTCCAGGATTCAGTGGCTGTAGAGCAGTATTGCTGTAAAAGTACCCAAGCTCGCTTTAAGCTAGCAGCACGCTGCTCAGAGGGGGAAAATTTATTCTACTTCTTTTTTCAGGGCTTTGTAGTCCTCATCGACCTCCAGCCTGCTGTTATCTAACTCTAGAAAGCTTCTGTTTCCCTGTATACAGACCTTTAATATAGACATCCTCTCAGCTGGATACTATGGTTAGGACTTTACTCACTATAAACTAGGAATAATTTCACCTGTCTGAGAAGTTGGTTCAAGTTTCATCGAAAAAGCAGTCTTTTACTTCCCGGCCTGCACTCAGTTGTGGTGTTGCTATTCTGGTTACACAATTCTGGTCTCTCATCTCAGAGGCTGCTGTACATCAGAACCGAACCTCTCACCGGTGTGTAAATGAGAGTAAAACAGAGCCTTGGGATCCATTAGGGAGAAAGTGTCAATCTCAGGTTATTTTGTGCTTAGGTTTGCTTCCTGTTCTCTTCACCTTGTTTTATCCTCCAGCATGGCAGCAAATTGTGTATGTTTATTTAATGCACTAAATATTCCCTTATAAATATGTATTTATTTAGTTTGCTTTAATAAATATATATTTACAGAAACATATTTATACATACATTTATAAATATTAGTATAAATAAGTATCTATTTATATATGAGTATATTAAAGAAATACAGCTCTTAAATGAATTTATTATTAGGAGCTTACTATTTTCCACCATATTGGCATCTGATTTGTCTTTCTTCTCCTAGCTCTGAACTGTTATCTGAACTTGCTTGTGTGTTAAACCCTCATATTCTCCACTTCGGGGAGTTTCTCTCATGCTGTACAACAGTGTATCTGTCTGAGAGGGAGCAGGAAAGTCCATCTTCTGATTTATTGCTGATGGGGAGCAATAAATTTTCTTTAGGGGAAGCACAAGGATGTAGATCATAGATGTGGGAACTCTGGATCAATATTTTTTTCTTTTCTCTTATATAGGGTGTAAGTAGCCGCTAATCCGCTCTCACTGGAGCAAGCAAAATGAATCATCTCTCTGTGTTATCTTCTTCAAGTCTGTGCTGCTACAGAAAGACAAGTCCAAGAAGCCCAAAGATTTTTTTTTTCCTAACCTTTACAGTGTTTTTTTTAGCCCACACTTCTCAGGCCCACTAAATGCTTAGCAAATATGACCTGTTCTCTGTGCAGGAAACCATCCCCGTGGCTTGTGTAGCTGCTTCTTCCACCTAGCATGTGAAGGACAGCATTATAATCACTCTATCATCTTCTCTTCAAAGATGAAGATGAAACAGCATGTTCCCAGCAGCTGAAAGAGATGCTCTAGTTAAAACCTGAGCATGTGAACTCAGGAGGAATGGGAATCCCCTGCAGGCTTCCCCAAAAAGACACACTCCGTAAATGTCCTTGCTGTAGAATAGCGAGGAGTCAGTGCCCCAGGCCAAGAAACGGACTCTTTGCAATACTTTATAATCATATAATTCATACAATTTTATTCAAGACTATTTTTCACTGCCTTTGTCTTCAGGATCACTAGACCACTAAGGGATTAGATGAGTGATAACAGAGATAACAGAGATAATGTACCAGGAAACTTTTATTTAGAATAGCTGCGATCATGTTTTTTAGATCCTGGACAACTCCTATCCAAGGATTTAAGGCCTCTTACCAACACTCATTAGCTGGTAAAGAAGATGTGTTGTGTTATAAACATCACAGTCCTCTTGCTTGGCTAAATTCATATATTAAACCCAAACCTAAGCCTGGAATTAGAACCTGCACCACAAACTCCTCCTGTTCCCTGTCCCCCAAGTCTCCTTATCGCAGCTCTCCACTTACCTGCCCTATAATGCAAGAAAACGGGCCCACTCATGGAAATTTGCCCTAGCACTGTGGTAAATCTACATAGGGACACGTGCTACTTGCCGTCAAGGGCAGGTTTAGCCAGCCAAGAGGGGTAGTTCTGCTTTCCAGTGTTAATGGATGCTACCTTTGAAGGACCATATGCACTTCTCCTACACAGCAAATACAGAATAACCTCTCTTTTTTTTTGTCCTTCTCCTCCTTTTCTCACTTACACATGCTGGCTGCACAGCTGGTAAAATAGATAGGTCTTTCTAACCCTTTCATGCATGCTCAGTGAGTCCAGGTAGCTTTATAAATATGGTAATGGTTTCCAGAGCATGTCTGGACTGGAAATAAGACAGAAAGCCACAGAGGCTGGACTTGGAGAGATAACTGCAAAAACAGCTCCGCTGCAGGAGAGACTAAATCCGCACTCCAGGTCAAATTAACTGCCTCCCCCCCCCAACCTTAGTATGAGGAAAGCTCTTGTGCTCACCTGTTTGCTGATTACATCCATGAAGAAAGCAGCAGCTCTTGTTTA
The DNA here is from genome assembly GCF_000687185.1 of Egretta garzetta. Taxonomy (NCBI): domain Eukaryota; kingdom Metazoa; phylum Chordata; class Aves; order Pelecaniformes; family Ardeidae; genus Egretta; species Egretta garzetta. Next base: position 1,706,321 of record NW_009258272.1, on the reverse strand, counting down.
GTTTATTACCAGAAGGCCCAAGCTTGTGATAAAACGCATTGATTTATACAATGGGGGATCCTGCCTGGCACTTCAATGCAGTTGTCCTGCTGAGAAAATTACAGATAAACTCTTAATTTATTCTCCCTTTAAGGGAGAGGGGAAAAAAAAAGAGGAAGGAAAAAAAGACCCCAAAGTCAACAACAGCCTTCTGATATGTGCTCATGAAAAGGTTAGCTTTTACTAGTCTGCTTCTTGAGGCTGGTTCCCTGGAGATATCATCCTGGAGTTGCTCCCATCAAGGACGGGACCCAAGGATCATTTATTATGGTCCCTCCAGCAGAGCTCTTTCCCCCAGAGTCTGCCTCTTGGTGGCATCTCACTCAGGTGAGTGAGACACCATCCCCTGTGCTTCTGGTGGCAAGGATGTGGCTGTCTCTGCCCAAGATCACACTCAGGCATTTCAAGGACACTCTGGAAAAGTCAACACCTTTTCCATGGCAGAGAATAATCAATAGTGACTGATGGTTTAGCCAAGGGGGGAGGCACAGAGGAAAGCTGTGATTTCTGGGACAGCTTAGAGTAGTTTAAGGTGAGGGAGGCAGAAAAAAAAAACAAGGAGCAAGAGGAAGGAGATGGATCTCAGCTTTACAAGCGATGCCTTTGACAAATGTTTGAGATCTAACCTTGCCTTAAAAAATTAATATTGCCCAGAGCCCAGAAGTAAAATGAAGCAGTACATCTAACCTGCCAGGAGTACAGCACTGGCATCATGTACACTTCTCTCATATTAGGTGCTTGTTTGTGCTGGGATTTGAGGATGACTGACAAGAGAAGTCACTGAAGAAAGGAGCCAGTACTCAACAGCCATGGCTTCCCTTGGAGTTTCTGGAAGCACCAAAGCTTGGTAACCTTTGACTTCTAAAGGTCCCTTCCAACCCAAAGCATTCTATGATTCTATGAACTAGTAATGGGTTTAGAGGGCGAGGGATAACATACTGTAAGGAAAGAGATCATAGAATCATAGAACGTTTTGGGTTGGAAGGGACCCCTAGAGGTCATCTAGTCCAACCCCCAACAATGGTTGAACAATGATAAAGAAATGATAAATGAAACAATGATAAAGAAAAAATAAGTATCCATTTCCTATCATATTTTGTCAACAAACCTAATGAAACCACTTTCAAAACCAGTCTGTTTACTAAATGGTTAACAATGTATGAGAGAGAAATTATAGATGTTCAAACACATCCAGTGGAACAATAATCCGGGTCCCATGAGCTGTATTTGGGACTTTCAGCATCATGAAAGGAGCCCTACACTTGAAATGAAGGGTTGTCATGGATTAGCAAGCAAGTTCAAGCTGAAGTCACCTCTCTCTCACATGGAACTTAAATGTATATCTACTCTGCCTCTTCCTTTTGATGCCTGATCTGGCCAGGTCCCCTTCTTTTTTCATTGTTTGTATTTTGAGAAAAACTGAGCTCTTTGATTGCTGGTGTCATGACGCTTGCACTTTTCTGTGTCTTCTTGATTTCTACAATATTCTTTATGCAATAAGGTGACCAAAATGTGCATGTTGTCCCTATTCTGATAACAGAGTAAAAGTTTCTGTGTCTGGACCCTTGCCTGAAAACACAGAGCTGCCCTCCCACTGGGTCCTGGAGATTCCAGCTGTTAGGAAGACTCTGAGTCTTTCCAAATCTGAATGGCCTGGCATGGTATCTTCTAGGAATCTTAGTTCTGTTGGTATGGGAAATGCACACAACCAATGTTCTCCTGCACACGCATTTATCTAAGGGTGAAAAAAGGATGGAAAAAATATAGCAGAAAAAGAAAGAAGTCATAATTTCCTGAGATTTTCCTTTATAATATAGGTGTACAGTACAGACCTTCTCAAGCTTTTAGATTTATTTCCTAAGGTTAGAAGAAATAGCTGGAAGCCCTACTCCATGCAATATTGCTCTAACCTCCCCCTTGTTTGAGACAGTGATGGATTTTACCCCCTGCATGTAAAAATCTTGCCCTTAGACATGATCTCGCTGGATAGCCAAGAGGAAAAACAACCAGAAGTGACCTCTGTGTCCACAGTCCTTGCTTTGGAGGACTACTGCCCAGCCCCAGCCACTCTTCTTTATCCTAATCCTTCGCCATGCAGCTCTTGCCTAAGAAGGAGCAGGAAATCATTAAGGGGAGAAGAAGAAAATATTTGGGAATAGGTGGTCAGTTTTATCCTCTTCCCCAGCCTGCAGTAGGCTCGTCTGCTCTGTACCATTGAGCTCGATGGCAGCATAATTGTCCCAGTGCCAAAAGCTCTGCTCCCGTAGAGGTACTGTCAGGCGGAAAGCAGTTTTAAGTTTTTGCCTCTGTATTCATGGCTCAGCTGGGGGAGCTGGCACAGGTTCCCTGCCCACCATGTATCTACCAGTGCTTGCCCAAGACTTTCCACACATCCCATAGCCCGGTGTCTTATTCCAATTGCGCTCTCTTCACAGATACACCAACGTTTTCCACCTTGATTGTTGGGAGAATATGCTCAACAGAGGCATCGTGATGCCTGTTCACAGCTTTCCTCCTGCCAAAGCGAACAGCATTCCCCTTCTCAGCCTTGGCATCTTTTCCTTTTTGTGTGCTCCTTCAAACAATTTGTTGGGCTTGGTTTTTTCTTCCTGAATCCATGGCAGCTATCTTTAATTAAATCGCAATTCCCTAGGTGATTTCCCTCTTCTGTTGCTGATTAGCGTAGCCAGTATCTATAACCCTCCCACAGCTGGAATCAAGACTTACAGGTCTCGTGTTTCCCAAATCTCTTCTCCATCTCTTTCTAAATACAAGTGCTACCATTAACACTGATAAAAGCATCTTATGGAGCTTCTCATTCCTTTGGGGCCCAAAGGGCTTTTCAGACCATGAAGGGAGATAGGCTATCCACTCATCGCCGCACAAAAAGCTGTTCTCTACGTGGAGAAATGCAGCGTGTGCCCTGTGGTGGGAGCGTTGCTCAACGGAAGTGGCTTCTTGCTCAAAAGTTAAGGGATCTTCCCGCTGTGATCCTGCTGCAAGCGCACCTAGCCAGCCTGTGCCGTTGGGCGAAGCTTGTGTTGGGTGTATGAACCAAAATATGAAAAGCAATGGCTATTGCACTTGTTCTCACAAGCTGCTTTTGCACAAATGGAGAGGGAATTTGGAAGGTTTGGCAGAGCAGCCCTGGCTAACACAACTGCCATCCCTCTTCAGGTGAGCTGGGTACCCCCGGCCTTGGCTGAATGCAGCCTTTCACCATACATTTTCCTCTGAAAGGCCAAGCCTTCTCTGATTCAGCCCGTCTCCACCTCGTACCCTGCTGCAAGTGTTTGCTTAATGCTGTGTCTGAAGGAAAAGCATCAATTACTGAATCACTCCCCTTACCTCCCACAGCACCAGGGGCTTTGTAGCCTGCCCCCAGCCCTCATCAGCCCTGGCTGATGCTAATTGGGTTATAGCATGGCTGTGGCTTGGGGCATTAGGAAGGACATTATCACTGTGGTTTAACCCCATTGGTATTTGTCTTGATGTATTTCTTTCCCTCTTCCACTCCTTTCCTTGTGTTCCTTCCTTTGACGTCTTAATTCTAGGGCTGCACAGGATCGGGTTTTAGAAGGTTTTTCTTCTCCTCTGTAGATCCATTTTGCTTTGTCACAGTCAGTTTTACTTCAGAAATTTTTCTCCCACTTCCATCTTTTTTTTTTTTTCTTTCAAAAGATATAACTGCCAAAATGGAATCAAATTTGATGCAATTTCTATTTAAAAGACTTTGATTGCAGGGGAAGGAGGAGGTTAAATGTCAATGAATATATTGCTCTAGCTTTTATGAGAAGAATTTCAACTAACTGTTGCATATATGCATATTTTTATATATAAAAAATTATCAGCCCCCAGAATGCTCACAAATTTCTTTGACAAACCTGACAATGGGTGAGAAACAACAGCAAAAAATACTTTTAGTTTACAGATGGGATCTGAGGACTCCATGTGTGGTCCCATGGCTATTCCCTGTTTGTGAGGCTGTACAGGATCAGGGAAATGAAAAATCTTCCCTGGGCAGAGGCCAGTGCTGATGCAGAACAGCAGCAGAGCCTCTGAGATGGAGCAGAGGAGGCAGCGTCCCTGCCCATGTCCCCTTAAAGCAGCTGAGGAGTCACAGCCCCAGTTTGGGCGATGAGCCCCGAACCAGACGAGAAGTCTGGAAAATCAGACCAGTTCCCTGAAGTTGTTGCGTTGCTTTAAACCACACGCTCCTCTGTGCTCCGTGCCCATCTCAGCGGCATCTCGCACTGTGCCAGCATTTGGTAGCTTTGCTGGAGCTGAGCACAGCCGGCCCCTGCCTCTGCGCTGGAGGAAGCACAGCCCGGATCGTGCAGATAATTTGGTGTCTGTGTTTGCAGCATCGCTCTCACAACCGCCTTGTCTCTGTTTCCTGGGGACCTGACTAACACCTTTGCTGGCCTCTTGATCCCCACATGTTTGAAACACTTCTTGTCATTTAGCTTTCCCTTCACCGCCACCACCTTCCCCTGCTCTGCTTTTGCTTTCTGCCCTTATACAGTTTTCACGCTGCTTATTGCAGAAGTCTCCTCATCTGCTCAATTGGTAATATCAATTCATGCCTCTTTGTTCTGTTTATCCATAGGGAAAAAATGTGGTAAAAATCATAAGCCACGGAAATCACACAGTTTGGCCTGTTAAGGTGTGTGCGGAGTGGAGGAGGGGGTGATATTGCAATTGTTCTCTGCCCAGCAAAGAGCCACCTTGAAATTAAGGGTGAACCAACCATCAGACGGCTCTGAGCTCCAGACTCACTAATTCAAAATGTCCTTGATATTACAATAACAAGAATGAAGCCTATCTAGGATGCTGCCAGCACTTTCTCCCTCTCCGGTTTCATTAGGAAGAAGGGAGGAGCAAAAACAATTTCAGATCCTCAAAAACAACAACAAAAGTATGAGTCTAAAAATGCACAAAGGTTTGGCATTTAAATATCACAGCTGTAGCCTTCTTAGAAATACCAGAGATACATAATGAATTATAGATTGGGCTGAGCAGCAAAATTCACTCTTCCCCCTCCCCACTTGTCCTTTAGTGAAGTTCTGGTCTGACCCAGGGGTTTGGTTCAGGTCCGTCTCTGATTCTGAGTTCACTCCCTCTGTGATCCCTGACTTCTCCTGCACTCCCCCAGGTTTAACTCTGAATGTTAATGAACTGGGAGGCATTGTCAGGCAAAGGGAGGCAATGCCAGGACCGGGAGTCGTGGTCCTTGGGTTGGGGGGGGGGGGGGGGGGTGTTAGTTCCTGAGGCTTGGTATGGGCTTCTTCACTCTTTTTTTGTTGTTGTTTTGCTGTCTCTCTCCTCCTCCAGTAATAGTGTTGTCAACACTCCTTAACATGAGAGGTTAAAATGTTAAGGTGTCCCTGTGTGGTGGTGCTGGGCAGCAGTCATCAGTCCTGAAGCTAAAGATGCAGAGAGAAACAGGGGTGATGCCCGTGTCCAGCAGTCCCAGCATGAAACCCCCATTTTATCTCTGTCACCATGGCCCGCTTATTTTATTTGTTTATTTATTTTGCAGAGACACCATGACCTCATGATACTGAGATTATTGTGTCCATGTTTTCTTTCCTCAGAAGTATCCCAGTGGTCATGGGACAGAATAGCTGAGGTGGGAAGGGACCTCTGGTGATCCTCTACCTCCAACCCCCCTGCTCAAACAGACATTTTAACCCAACAGAAAAGGCATTTATTCTCCCTCTGATGATGCTGGCTTTTTTGCTCCTCCCTGTCTCACACCACTGTCTCCTCCAGCTTCAGCTGTTCACTCCAGCATGGGACCACACCGTCATCATCCCCTCCTTGGTTGGAATTCACAGTCCTGGGAAGCCTCATAAGGGCTTGCTGGGGCTGGTGTGAGGGTAGAAAGGTGAGTAGCAGCTGCTAGGGTTTGGGATTTATGGCAGGGAAAGGATGCTCGTCAGCAGAAGGAGAAGGTTATCAGTCCCGAGAAGCACTGTCTAAGTGAAAATTGAAACTGTCAGACTGCCTGTGCTCCCTGCTCTCTTTCTGCTCTGGGATTTTTAATTATTATTTCTCATTGGATTTTTTTTATCCCTCCTCTCTTAGTTTCATTTGAAAAATGTTGTCTGCAGATATAAAAGCAGGATAAATCACTCGTGACCTTCAAACATGCCACCTTCTGTTTTCCTCCTCTTACTGCTCCTGGGCCAGCCCTGAGCAAAGCCATGCACTCTTGTTTCCCCTCAGGACTCTGTGCTCACTGACTTTTGGACTTCATTTTCCTTTGGGGAAGGGTTTGCATACCCTTCCACTAGCACTGACTGTTAATGCTTGCACAGCCGGGATAAGACTTAACTTAGGATGAAAATGTTTTCATCTCACCTTTACCCTTATGTCTCTCCTCGGCTTCCTCCATGGGGCAGAGGGACCTCAGGGCACAGACTCTTTCTCTCCCCTCCAGCGCAGACCCAGCTGATCAGTCTGGCAGCTGATGGGACATGGTAGGCAGTTACCACGCAGGGGAGAAGCTACAGAGCCATAAAGCAGCCAGAGCATTTGCGTCTTCTCCTGTGAGCTGTTTCCAACCTTAAATGACTGTGCCTTTGCATCGCCTCCTCCCCATTCTGGTGCCAGGGCTTTGTCTCTTGTTGCTGGCTCCTTAATGATGCTTAAGCATCAATCCTGCATGAGCAAGAGCCACAGGACGCAGGTGGGCTGTGCTGTGGTTCAGGACACCCGCATGGCACCTGCTGAGGCCCCTCTAAAATCCCTTCTGCAACACTTAGGCTGTGGTGCTGCTCCTCAGATCCCGGGGCTGCTCAGTGCCTAGGGCAGCGGAGGCAGCAGCAAAGAGCCAGCAGACAGAGCTGAGACATGGGCCAGCCAAGGCCTGCTCCATCTTGGCAGTGCTGCTTGTAGATCCTGCCTCCAGGAGCCCTAATTTGTTAGGCAAATGGAAAATGCAAACAATCAGACATTCGCAGGACCCCTGACAACAGCCCCAGCCCCAGACTAGCAGGCAGACCTAATCTTCCTTTGATAGGGCACCGCAGGAGAACAGCATACTCTCCAGAACTGCAATGCTGTTCCTATCAGACAGCCACAGTCCCACCAGGAGGACTTTCCCCCTCTAGTTGATTAGCTCTGCTCAGCACTGTTTGGGACAGATATACACATACATAGAAAGGGAAGTGTGTCAGGGCTGGGAAGATGGACTGGGTTAGTATTCCCTTTTTTTAAAAGATAATACTCACATAGAGCTGCTCTGCAATGTTGGACTTTGGAGTTGTTGGGTGGTGGAGATTTTTTTTTCTTTCAGAGCCAGCCATTTTGTGAAAAGCGGGTGAAAAAAATCTGGCAAAATATAAGAAAATAGTGAGTGAGATGGAAGTGAGAAGATGAAGAGCAGCCAGGGTGCCTCGTAAACTGCTCTAGCCTTTTGAGATAGACTTCCCCAGGAGAAGCTCACAGTAAAGTGAAGTCAGCTTGGTGGGCTATGCAGTGTCTGAAATTGCAGAGCCAGAGGTGGAACTCCCTACTAAGGTTTTCAAAGGGCTCAAACAGATTTTATAGGATGATATCTGAGCCTGATTTAACTTGTTAAGCACCTACATATCAAGCATGAGAGGCTTATTACTTGCAGGCTGAAGTTCAATGTACTGAAGACATAGGACTCTGCTGCCATGGCTGATATGCCCATCTTTTGCATAGTGTTTTTCCATAGTCTTTACAATCCTATTCATGGAAGGGGAACTGAGGGATAAGGGATGGGAAAGTAAATTGTTGGCGATCCCTGACAAAGCCACTGCCAATGCTGGCAATCAGTAGCAAGTCATGCACAGTGTCTTCTCGTCGTGGCTGCCTTTTGCAGGCAATCTCATCCTGCCTGACGCTGCCCAAACCTTTTGTCCAAGCAGGAACCAAACACTTGCAAACCCTTCCAGTGTGGACGGGCAGCCTGCCATAGCCCTGGCCTGGAGGACCGAGGACCTGCAATGAAAAGAGAGACAATCAGAGGCAGAGACATCCCATTGTGTCCCCTCAGATCTGCTGAGACTCATCCTGACAGGCTTTTTTTTTTCCTTTTTGCATTTCCACTTTCCATTAAGCCTCCTCAGCCCTTTTATTAAGGTTTATTTTTACCTCAGTTCAAGAGGTTAGGAGCACGCGGCTCTGGCTTTGACTGCTTGGCATTTTGTGAAGATTGTGTCACATGGTGCTTCATACCTGGCCAAAAATAACTCCCTGCGCACGGGAGCTGCTTACCTACCTGCAGAGACCGCTTATTCCCAACCCTTTCGGTTTTGTTTTAGGGGGATTGCTGAGAATGACGGAGGGAGAGCAGGTGAAGAGCCCCTGGGTTTGAAGCCTGAGGGATGGGGAAAGGCAGCATGATATGTTTCTGCTTTTTCAAATAGATGATCCTCATGTTTTCCTCCCTCCCCTTTGCTATGGGAGAGGAGAAGCAAAGAAAAGGCAACATCTCTCAGCACCAAGCCGGCCCCGTGTCTGAAAAGGAAAAGTATGGGAAATACTGGAGGAAAGAGAAGATTTGTTTTAGCAATGAGCAATCATTGGACAGCATTAGGGGTGTCCTGAGGAAAATCAAATTGATTTACACCAGCGCAGTGCCAAGGGAAGGTTCCCGCTGAGCCCAGTGTGAGGTCCTCATGCCCTCAGCAGGAGGGACGGGGACCCGACAGCATCCAGCAGTGGGCTTCATCACAGCAGCTCTTCTTTTCAGAAGTGGAGCAAGAGCAGCAAATGTAAGGCTGTAACGTGTCTCTGGTGCCTGTGTCAGGGCTGCTGTGGGACCGGTGCCCAGGGAGGGCTTGGCTGCAGAGCGACCATAGCCATGCCCCACTTGCCTCCCCTCCTCCTCCAGGGTAGATGCAGTTCTGGCGACAGTGGCTGTGCCCAGACTCTGCACAGGGACAAACAGGTTCAGAGTGGGAATTGGCCGTCCAACAAAAGTTGAAGTGAAAAAATGGCTCCGTTGTGCCTGCTAACCCCTGTGCATCCAGAATCACTCACCTGCAGGAGGATACCTGGCTCTTCCTCGAGAACCCTCCCAAGAACCGGCTGTGCCCTACCGCTCTGTACTAAATGGCATATCCTGCAATTTTCACCCCAAACCAAGCTGTCCAGGACAACAAACCCAAAACACAGCTGAAATGAATCAGCTGGAATATATTATTTTCAAATTCCTTTCTTTTCAATCCTGACTTTTCTTTTAGTGAAAATCAATGACATCCCGAACCTCACCTTTTTCTCTCACGAACATCAGAATAAACACTGACAGCCTTATTTTCTGCAAGCCATGTCTTTTTGTGGTTTGGGTTGGTTTTTAATTTATTTTTGAACTGGAAAAAATACAGTGAAGTGTTTCTCCTCTTTATTTTAATAGCTCTTTGCCTTCCAATCAGGTAAGGGAAGGAAAAGCTTATTATATCTGGAAATTCCTGGTTAGCCGCATTGCACTTAGTAGCAGTTGGTGTCCAAATTCCACCCTTTTGGTTATTCAAAATCCATGTTGCTGAAACTCAGAGGAGGGACCAGACTCTTCGCTGAAGGTGATGTGATGCCTTCCCATGCACATCCTGCACCCTACCCTGCCTGAGCAAGGGGATCCCACCCTGCTGGCTTAACACATGTGCTGGTTTCTTGGAGTGTAGTGAAGAAAATAGCAGGAGCGACAGAGGTGGAGGTAATACTGCTCTAAACAGATAGCTGGGGGATTCGTTTTCTATATTAAAGTATTGATTTTTCATAAACTAAGAGCACAAAAGGCCATGGAAAACAATCAAGTCCCAGTGCAGGAAGCTGAAAAATTAGACAGCGCTCAAAGCCCTCATGGCTGTGCTTTGTGCTGAGACTTTCAGTTAAAAAAGCCTTATTTATAGGCAGTGAACTTCAAAAATACAAGAGGTGTGTTTCTAACACCCTGGAAGTTTGTTTCCTCTCAGATGGGATGCTGTGAATCTCCAATTCAGGCAGGCAGCGTCAGAAGAACCAGACTCCTGAAATTCCTTGTGTGTTCTCCTTATGGCTATGCTAAATAGATCCTCAAAACAGCCTTTCATTTCAGCATCTCAGCTGTTGCGTTATCATCCTGTGATGGGAAATCAGATATGCAAAAAGACAGAGAGACAACACACTATTTCCTTTACTTTCTGTCAGCCTTTCTATAGAAACTCTGACTTCAATCAGAAGTGGAGCTAGAGAAGTTCAAACCTGAATTAAGGTGTCACCTGGTTTCCAGCAAAAGTGATGAATCACTGGAAAATCCTTTTCAGGGAATGTGGTTAGATTGCTCATCCTGAGACTGGTGTTAAAGACTGCATGTCCCTGCTTAAACCGTAACTCAATTGAGGTTCATGCAGAAACCAGTAAGTGGAAGAAATCTATGGCCTTGGTTACACAAAAAAGCAGGGCAGTAAATCATAGTCATCTCATGTTTTAAATTTACAAAGCCATTACATTCAGAATTTGTTAGATTTCAAGTTTTGGTTCTAGATCATTTTTATTTCAACAAAAGAAAAGAGAACAGTAAGGATTTTGGCATTGTGCTCAAATGTAAATCAAGGCACTGTCAAACTGGGGTGGAAGTCATATCTGGACCTAGACTTCGAGGCACCATAGCCTTGTTATCAGCATGGGATTGGAAGCCTGGATCCATTGCTAGGAGGTATTTGTGTAGGAATTAGCTTCTTACAGTTTTACTCCAAGAGGGGACCAAATCCCCAAACCAAATGACTCTCTAGTCTAAGGTACATATCTGGCATATCGAATAGGACATTCTCCCCAGTTTCTTTGTAAGAAAACAAGACACACCAACAAGAAACAAAAATTAAGTGGGTGAGTTTATCTGTGTCACCTATCATATCATGCCCCACAGGGTGATAGCAATGTCTCTGCATCCAGCAGGGAAATATCCAGCAGCAGCAAAGGGGCACATGTAGATATGTGGACACCTCAAACATGCCAGGAACATCTCTACCACACATGTGCACCTGAAGCCCCTGGAGGTGCCTGAGAAGGCAGCCAGTGCCCAGCCATGCACAGATGTACCTGAACAATTCAGACCATAAACCTGATGTGCTCAAGGCACATCGGGCTCCCCGTGCCAGGCACCGTCTGGTTTATCCACACATGCACAGCAGCCATTTGTCCAGGACTTCTGGATATTTGGCATCCCAGTTAAAATCTGTTTATTTCCATTTATTCCTTCCCTTTGGACAAAAACTTCTAAATAGGGAGGGAAAAAAGGGACACTTTTAGGGAAATGAAGATGTCTGTCAGCCTGAAATATTGCTGCCCCCATCGCACACAAGGATTGCTTTCGTGGGGCAGGGGACAAACCTTGGGTGGGAGATACCTGAGCTGAAATCCTGTGTTTCTGTAACCAAGATCCAATTTGTATGGAAATGGTTTGTTTGGCTTTGGAGGACAGACCAGAGAAATAGTTCAGGTGGCAGAACCAGTGACCCTGGTAAACTTTCACTCTTTGAGCCTTATGGCTGTGTCTTTTTCTATTAGATGTGATTTTAAATAAACATGAAGGGACCAGACAGCCACAGAGGCAGGTTTCTAAGCAACACAAATAAATCCACATCTGTGTTTATAGGTGCAGGCAGGACATCTCTGGACAGTTTTTAGTAAGGTTTTTTTCTTCTTCTTCTTTCAGAGACACAGAGTTTAAGTACAGACCACCAGAAAGAAAAATAATAAGCAATTAGCATTCTTTCATGGGGGTTGATAATTGTAGGGGACTGCATGAAGAGATGCAGCAGAAAAGGTGTCCTGATTCCCAGGACTGATGTGACGTGGCTACAGATCTGACTGTTGTCATCGCATGTGGACATTTTGGCACCTACCGTTGACTGCCCAGGCCAAGAAAGTCACTGTGAGGAAGGTGGTGAAAGGCAGAGTTGCATATCATGATCATGAGCAAGCACAGGATGGGTGGGGAGAAAAAGAAGGGTAGTCCCAGTTTTGCAGAGCCTGGAGGCAGATGATAAACAGTTGCACAGGGCAGGAGATAAGCCAGGACAGAAACACTGTCTCACGCTCTGCAAAGGTACTTTTTTGTTTGTTTGCTTCTCCCATGTTCAGAGACGCTCAATCGCAAGTGTTGGGAGATTTAACTCTGTGCAGATGGGAGGAAATAATTTTCAAACTGCCTGTTTGTAAGCTAGCTCGAAAATGACAGCACTGCCACTGCTTCTTTTGTTCTAGACACCCAATTAAACTGGCTGTTTACACCTTCCTGCCAGATTCCTGTCTCCCAGCTGAAGAGAGCTGAGCAGCTAATGAGGCACAGCACAGGAACCAGCAGGGGAAAGGCGAGAGATTTCGGAAGAATTGCAGACTCAGCCCGTGCTGGTGGTGAAGCAGAGGGAGATTGGGCTGTGCCAAGGTGGGATCCTTCCCAGCCCCTTGGGGGAAGAGGGGCACATCTGGGTGGTAGCCCAGGCTGTGGGGTATGGGCAGACAAGCCCTGACTCCTGCTCCAGGACACTGAAACAGAAACAGCCGTGCCTACACCCTTCCTGGTCCATGGTGCAGCCAGTTTCTCACTACTGGACATTAGTATTTCAGGATGGAGTTTATGAGGGTTTTTTCACACGTTGTAGGAAGAGTAAGGAGGAAAAAATAAGAAGAAACTGAGGGATGCTGGAATCAAGGTGGAGGTGGTCATCAGAGTGCTGTCAGATGAAAGAAGCAACTTTTGGAGTAGCTTAAAAAAGGTTCCCTCAGTTCTCGGAGCAGCCACTGTAAATCTGTGCCCTAGGGCTCTCTCAGTCTCTTTATTTCCCCAGGAAAAGGTGGAAGTCAGCAAGCAAGGGGAGGGGGGGAAATCAGTGACAGATCTCCTGTATCTGTCTCAGAAATGTTTTTTTCTGCTGAGAGAAGCAGATTATGCACTAGCAGTAGGGAGTTGGTCATCAGAGCAACCCAACTGCCTAGGCAAAATGGTTGCTGTGGTGCTAACAGAGGTCATTAACAGGTTGCTGCCCAGGATAAGTGATGAGTGTTCCTATGTCCTAAGACTAGTGCAGATGGAGGCAGATGTTTCTATCTTCTGCAACTGCAGGACTTGATGACTGTGGTGACCGCTTGAGGAAAAGCTATGCCCACCAACCGCTGGAGAAAGACTCCTGGTGGAGGTCAGAAATCACATCTCCCTAATCTGTGAACTTCTGAAGCAGGAAGCCCAGCATTGCTTCTTTGCTGAGGATGATAAGGTGAGACTGTCTTCTCCTGTCATTTTGAGCAGGACAACCTATGTTTTCATGGTACTGACTTAAACCGCTAGCATCTTACACAACAGTAGATTGTCTGTTGTAATACAAACGCATGCTTGTTTGCCAGCTTTCTTAGTGTCCAGTGGGTAAGGCAAAATTTATGTTGATCTTTTTATAAAATCCTGGTAAACGCAGAGCCTTGTGTTATGAGTTGCAATGCCCACTGGCCTTGTGATTTACTAGGAACAAGTGTGAATGTTGCATCCTCTTTCTTAAGGACTCCGTTATAACTTAGGTGTGATGATTTAAGATGTGTTTGCTCTCCTTTTAGGGAGAGCTGGAGATCTGCAAACAGGGTAAAAACAGCCCCAAAGGGAAAATTCTGCTCAGCAGACTTTCAGATGAGCCCTTGAAGCTGCAGCCTCTCTGTGTGTGGTGAGGATCTCAGATGTTCCCTCATCCCGAGGCTGTGTGAGTCTGATTAGGTTTGATTGCATATACTGCAGGCATTATCGATCAGCCGGATGATTGATGCGTTGGTTGCTGTCAGTGCCTCATCTTTGATGTAGTTGCATGAATTATTTGCCAAGGCCAAGCACTTTGTCCTCAGAAGTGTTAACTATATAATATATACATGTGTCTATATTTATAAAATTTCTTTCTCAACAGAGATTAAATTAGTTCCAAAGGTTCTGTATGCCTCCCCCAGATTGTGGGGAAGTGCAGATCCATAAGTCAGTGGATTGACACAGATGGAAACCTGAAAGGTTGTGTGGTATGTGATGAATCCTTTCCACTTTGACACATTCCCTCTGAGGCTATGAGTGGCAGAAGCTTCGCTGACATTGGATTTGCCCTGCACGGAGCCTGGTGGTTTGGATCCTGGGGATCAGAAGAGTCCCTAGCGGTAAGGCTTGTGACCCTCCTCTGAGCAACTCAGCACAATGTTTATCCTTGCAAGTGATGGCAGTATGTATATAAATATATAGATATTATAGCTGAAGTGGCACCAGATGGATAATTGCAGCCCCTGAGTGCCTAATCTACTCTCCAGGACATGGGCAGTTTTCTGAGCCAACAAAACTTAATTGAACTTTCTGTTCCAGCTGGAAAAGGTTATGGATCTAGCGAGTGCAAACGGAAGGCAGGATGAAAAGGTCAGATGTTCTGTTCTCTTTGTAATGGATTGACCGGGGACATGTTTTTATCTTTCTCACAACCGCTGGATTGTAAAACTTAATTAGCAAGTCACTTCTCTCCGCTGTCTGAAGGCACGTGTATGATGATTACACATAGATCACATTTTATGGACATGTTATGTTTTCATTTGAGAGTAACAGCCTGCATGAGGGATGTTTTTGCCACATATTTACACCAGTAGTTCAGAGAAAGGCCAGTAGGACAAAATGGAGAGCTATCCTTGACATCAGATGTGCCAGTTCAGCTATCGACAACATCAACTGATGGAACTGCAGCTGCATCCACTGGTCTCTCACCCGCTGTGTTGGGAGGTGAGAAAGGAAGTATTGCAAACACAGGCAAAACCAAGAGAGGTGGAGAGGGATGGACATACAGACAAGGGACACTATAACATGATGAGAGAGAAAATACAAAGAAAGAGGTAGGAAAATGAAAATGGGTTTGTAAATGGTAAATAAAAATGTGTAAGCATACAATGACAAACACAGGGATGTCTGAATTCAAAGGACAGACCTGCTGCTCATACAGCCTGAATGGAGAATGTGGCTTTTCTCAGTCAAAAAGTGTGATCTCATCATCTGAAAGCATTTCTTTTGTGTCTCCAAAGAGGTGAGAAAATAGAGATGATATTGTTTATTTTTGATTAGACATGAAGGAAAAACATCCATCAGTAAGGACAGTTAAGGACTGGAATAGATTTCTGTGAGATTGAAACCAATGGAGGTTTTTAAGAGCAGGTTAAACAAACATCTGTCAAGAAAGATTTAGATGTAGCTGATTGAGCCCTGGGGCAGGGGTGGACTAGGTGACTGCCTGAGGTCACTTATTTTCAAACTTATTTTCTGTGATTTTAAGTAGTGCCACTTTCTTGCTAGCGAAGCTTATCATCAGAGCATCAAAAATGGTCTCACTGAGTCAAGAACTCCATGTAGAATGTTAGTCACACACACACACAAAGTCACGATCCAAACCATGGAAGATTTTTCACTTATATTTCAATTGGGAAAGGGAGAAAAAGCCTTAAAAGACATTTTAATTTTTCAGTGGGACAATTATGAAATCTAGAACTTCCCCTTCCATCCAATAATATTTTTCCTCATTGGCGTTTTACCTAGATACACAAGGATCTAACTTCTTCAGGTTTTAGCATGCCTTATAAGAAATTCTGCCAGTTCTCTGGAAAGCTTGAACAACTAAATGGAAGGATAAAGAGAGCTGCGCTTAAAACTAAGTGAAAGAACAGAATACCCCAGAGCTAAAGGGAGCTTCTTACCATCTATCAAGTTCTGGGGATTAAGAGCCCAGTGCAATGCTGCTTATTTATCTCTGGAGCCATCACACGTTTAGATTCCAAGTGTTGCTACAGTCAGATTCTTCTTTCTTTTTCTTTTTCTCTTTCTGTGTTTAAGTCTTTTCTAGAGGTCACCTGTTGTCCTCATCAGATGTGCCAAGACTCACGTACCCCAAGCTCCTACTTCCCTCTTCACACCTTCAGCATCTCTCACATTCACAGACTTGGGAAAAGAGCCTAGAACCATGCTGTAGCTGGGACTGTGCATTTTGATAGGGCTGCACGTGGTAAGAAACATTGGTGGAAAGCACAGCCTCTGGCTGGCAGCTTTAGTGAGAATTTCTCCACCGTGTGACTCTCGGGCAGTAGGAAGCCATTTCTGCTTTTGTAGCACATGTCAGTGTTTAGGCACACCAAGCGCTCTGGAGAGATGTCTTTGGCATCAGCAGTCAGGATGAATTCAGATTTTTCTGAGCAGCAGTTTAGGTTTTTGCACTCCTAAAGCTTTGGGACCAGGGTTTTTGATTTGAGTATTTCTCTTCTTAAAGAGCAAGGTAACTGTTTTCCTTTACAAGTGGGTTGTCACATTCATGAGCACCTTCCTTACATAAAGAGGATGGATTGCTGTAGGGAGGGCAGAGAGAATCCAGGAAACAAAGGCAAAAATTCCTACTGAGAAACTCCTTGTGCTGTAAAGCCAGCTCAGGAGGGAAGTGGTGCTGCTGTCAACATAACTGCAGAGGGAAGATAAAGAGGCAGGAGACACAGACTGAGCATATCTACAAGACATCAAACAACACCGAGTCAGTCAAAGCGTCATTATCCATTGGACTATGAACCTTCCCCTCGAATGCTGCCAGATCCATCAGTCGAGGGCCAGTGGTAGAAAAGCAGCGTAGCAGGTACTGGTCACCAGGGACAACAAAACAAGAAACCCTTTAAGCTTTCTGCTCTGCCTGGGAATCTGGACAGAGTTTTCAGTAGGTTCAGGCTGCCAAAGAGAATTGCTTAGAGGGGATGGCTTTGCCACCGGATGAATCAGGCCACAAACTGATGCTGTGTTAGTCTAAAAGCCTCCAGCACTGCCCTCTCCTCTCCTGCCTTCTCCATCCCAGCAATATGCCATGGTTAGGAATGTGATCCCTGGGGAAAAAAACACTAGAGCAACAAGAAAACAAAACAATGCCAACACTAAGCTTTACTTGATGTTGGAGAGAAACAGTTGACTATCAGACATTTCAAGTCCTAAGGAAATGAGCAAATATCAGTGATTTTTCTCTGAAACCTCTCCCTTTGGATCACTTTCTTTTATAACTTTGGATGAGAACTGTGGCCCTTGTGCATGTCAGGAGAACAGCTGCCCAAGCTTCACAGCACGCTGTGTTTTCATCCCTTGATGAGGGAACTGAAATGACAGTTTCCAACAGAAGATACTGGTTGTGTTACATGCAGTAAAGAGCGGAGTGATGACTTGATCATGGTCATTCAGTACTTACATTGGGAAGAGATTTGTTGGCAGAATGCTCTTAAATTAAAATGAAAATATTTTAGCAAAGCCCAATAAATGCAAACTTCAAAGACATGTTCAAACTTAGATGGAGGTGTTACTCTAAATCGCAGTGGTAATTAATCACTGCAACAGCTAAATGCTGTGGATTCTCTGTCACTTAAAGCCCTTAAAAAGACATCCGTCCTTGATTTAAAGAGGTGTTACAGTGTAAATGGAAAGAAAGGGACTGATACAAATTAGTGGGTGAGAGACAAGACATCGGATTAAATGAGAAGTCCCCAGGCAGCAATATGTACATCAATGGTGATGTGAAAGCTACTTCAAAATGGTATGTGAATATTTCCCGGGCAGCGTAATGCCACCTGCTGCACATACCCGGGTGGCAACACCTATCAGAACTTAGTATATCAAAAGGGCCAGTGATGGTGACAAGCGAAATAAGTTTAGGAATCCACAAATCAAATCATCATCATCATCATTGTTATCATCACCATCCTCATCTTCATTATCAACATCTCTTCTGCCATTAAAAGTTTTAATCAACTTAGCCACAGTTTAACCAATTAATTGCTTGGAGATTATCCAGCCCAGTAATCTTGATCACTTAAAGACATGTCATGAAGATAAAAAAAAAAAAAAAAGGAGAAAAAAAACTCCAAACCCACAAAAATAACTGAATCTAAGAAAGTAAACCTCCTAATTGTCAGAGGTAGTTTGTGATACTGGCGGAGGCATATTCTGAGCACTAGGTCTGGGCAGGGGAAGACTCAAGTCTCCTATTCCAAATTTTCAGATAATGGAAGAATTTTCCTTCTGAAAATGGGAAACAGTCCTACATTTACCTATTTTTTATCTTCTAAAAATGGTAACATTTATGCAAATACATGTTCTGTTCGGTCTATATTTATTTTGGCTTTGATTTTGACACTTTTTTCTTTCCCTTCGCATAATCTTTAGGACTGAATTTCTTTTTAAAGCAGGTGGAAATTTCATTAAAAAGCCTTGTAGAGGAGAAGCTTTGACAACCTTTAAAACACCTTTTGGGTTGTTGTTTTTGTTGTTGCGGCTGCTGCTGCTGCTGTTGGGAACATATTTGAAATTGACCTTATCCATAAAAATGACATTTACATGGCATAAATCAGTGCTGTGTAGAGATACCTAAACTAACTAAATACGTGAAGCAACATAGCTATTTAGTGCACAACTCTGAGTTGATCTACCCTTCCGAGGTCTTATTTAATTCATACAATATTGATGCTGATCTGTAAGAATAAGTTACTCTCATTTACCGTAACCTGCAGTATGCACACAGATAGTGTGAAGTGACTGATGTGCTTTAAATTCAGGCCATCAGTTATTGCAGTAACTCTTGTTCTTCTAACCATGTCTTTAAACGAGTGATGTCCCACAGAAGGAGAATAATTTCTGTAATCACAGCTCCCAGACTCTGCCACAGCTTTGCCACATTCTCAGCCTCCACCTCTGGACAAAATTTCTTGATCTTTTTGTGGAAACATTTCTCAATTTGTAAACTGGGAATAATAATTCATTATTTTGCCTCTATAACAGCTCTGTGAAGCTTCATCCAACCAATGTTAGTAAAGTGCTTGGAGATCTCTGGATGAAAGCCCCTGCATAAATGCATAACATTATTGCTGGACTAGCAAACATTATTACTCTTCTTAAGGAAAAAAAAAAAAGGGATGTAGGGAGAAAAAAGCCCAATCTCAATATTATAATATTTCTTTTTTTTTTTGTTGGCGGCTGCTGCTGCTGCTGTTGGGAACATATTTGAAATTGACCTTATCCATAAAAATGACATTTACATGGCATAAATCAGTGCTGTGTAGAGATACCTAAACTAACTAAATACGTGAAGCAACATAGCTATTTAGTGCACAACTCTGAGTTGATCTACCCTTCCGAGGTCTTATTTAATTCATACAATATTGATGCTGATCTGTAAGAATAAGTTACTCTCATTTACCGTAACCTGCAGTATGCACACAGATAGTGTGAAGTGACTGATGTGCTTTAAATTCAGGCCATCAGTTATTGCAGTAACTCTTGTTCTTCTAACCATGTCTTTAAACGAGTGATGTCCCACAGAAGGAGAATAATTTCTGTAATCACAGCTCCCAGACTCTGCCACAGCTTTGCCACATTCTCAGCCTCCACCTCTGGACAAAATTTCTTGATCTTTTTGTGGAAACATTTCTCAATTTGTAAACTGGGAATAATAAT
This sequence comes from Egretta garzetta, assembly GCF_000687185.1. NCBI lineage: Eukaryota > Metazoa > Chordata > Aves > Pelecaniformes > Ardeidae > Egretta > Egretta garzetta. Next base: position 1,686,805 of record NW_009258272.1, on the reverse strand, counting down.
TCATTATTTTGCCTCTATAACAGCTCTGTGAAGCTTCATCCAACCAATGTTAGTAAAGTGCTTGGAGATCTCTGGATGAAAGCCCCTGCATAAATGCATAACATTATTGCTGGACTAGCAAACATTATTACTCTTCTTAAGGAAAAAAAAAAAAAGGTATGTAGGTAGAAAATAGCCAATCTCAATATTTATAATATTTCTGCTTCCTCATAAATACAGAGGTTCCATAATCCTCACCAGAGCTGATGGTTATTTATCTGCATTTGAATTTTAATGAATAAAAAAGCCATTTTTTTTGTCACAATTCTTACAGCCCTGGCTCCCTGCAAAATTCTGCTTTCCATATCAAAGAGTTTATTTTTTGTGGACTTTTAGCACTGGGACAAGATCGACTGGCAACCCTAGACCTGAAAAATCCCACTACTAACCCAATGGCAAGACAAACCGGTCCTTCTAACCCCACCACAGTGCTTGGACTGTGCCACAAAGGAAAGGCCCATGGCGGATCCTAGATGAGAGCCTCCAAAAGCTGTATTTTGGATTTGTTGCTTTGGATGAGGATGGACCTTTCTGCTACAAGAGAGAATGTAATGTGTGAACTCTTGGCTGACTGTCGGCAGAGCTAGGGCTCAGTTCCTGGCTCTCATGTGGACTTCCCCTGTCCTCTCTCCTGGTACCTCTTGTCCTTACCAAGGTTTTCTGGCACATGTCTTCCTTGTCTGTCCTGCAGTTTTGATAGGGTAGACACCTGGGTAGGAGCAATCTGTGTCCACTGGGCACATGAGATCAGCTCCACAAAAAATATGCAGTGAGTTCAAGGAAGCTTCGTGCCCTGCTGTATACACGAACTGCAATTGATGTGTGTGTATGCAATAAAATACCCCCATCTCACTGTGCCTGTGTGCCATGTGTGCACCCTATGCTCATCCATGTGCACAGAATAACTCCTGCACAGACCTGTGACAATCCTTACACTTCATCTGCATTTACCCATCCATAAACAGAAGGATTGACATTTTCCGATAACAGAAGATATTATCTGATTACAGCACTGACGTGCTAATGTAAGGCATCTTACAGTCAGCAAGGGACGTATAACTATCTACACAGACAACACAAAAGGTATCAAACATCCATAAAGAAAAAATAATTGGAGATGAGACTGTACCTGGCTTCCAAAGAAACTTTTCCAAAGAGGATTTCAGACGCACATTCCTGACTTCTGGCAACTAGCAGTGTGATACCTGCTGATGTTGCTACCAATGATAGCAAGGGGGAGCGGCATGTATTTTGAGGCAGGCGTTTCAAACTAAGAAGCAAGTCCAAATAATACTGATATACTCTCCTTTCTTTGGCATAAATAACAACACTAGAGGAAATATGGGCAAAAATCAGGCCTGTATACTCCAGGTTTATATGCAAGGTGAGTCCTAGAAGGCTAATCTTTCACTGTAGTGAAGAGATATAATGTCCTCAAAGTCAGAGGACTCTAGCAAGGCTTAATGGCTACCACTCAAATGTGAAATTCACTTGTGCTTCCATTATCTCTTCTCATAACACTGGAGTTACAAAGAGCAACAATAATTTCAGCAGATGAAGCTTTACCGTGTCCCAGTACATATGATAAGTATTGTCCTCACTACACAGCGGGGAGAAGCGCAGAGAGATGAAATGACTTGCTGCAAAATGCGCAGGGAGTCATCGTTCAAGTTAGTTTAAAAACCATGTCCCCTCATAGCTCACTCCGTGTTTCAATAACTAAAGCACTCTCCTGGCTACAGAGCGTAACTGCATGACCCTGGTAATATTTGAAGTGATGTCTCTGAGATGAGGACTCTGTACGTGGCGTTATTCATTCCTGGTGAGATCCAATCCCTTACCTCATGTTCGCTCTGAGTCCAGTGCTATTGAGTGCACTTTGGTCTAGCACGGGATCTATTCCATCAGATATGCCTTTTCCAAGGATTTCTGCTTCATTTTGTCTCTAAGGGTCTTTATATGCTCAGTACCAAGCTGGCCTTTTCCTTTCTGGCTTCTGTTCAAGGTGTGAATTTCCCAGGCAAAGCTATAGGTTTATTAGAAAATCACTCCTAAACTGAGGGTGAAGCAGAGAAAGAAAGTTGCTGTCTTTTGAGTTTTGCTGATGATGGGAAGAAGTTTTAATGCGTGACAGTTCCACCTACACAGCAGCTCTGCTTGGAGCAAGACAAAATTCTTGGCAATTGATTTCTGTTTCCTAATGGAAGATGACTATCTAAAAGGGGAAAAAATATCATTGTGGTCTGGATTTCTGTTGTGGAAAATAGATCAGATTTAACCCTTCAAGCTTCGGCATCACTGAAAACTCCAATCTTTTGCAACTCATTAACCTCAGCTCTAACTGTTGGTTGAAGATGTAGTTGACCCAGATTTGGGCTCCAGTCACAGGTTTTGTATGGCCCTAGAAGTGGGGTGTTAGAGCATGACTCTGGAACTCCGGGTTCATTTCTTAGCTGTGCCACTGACTTGTTGCCTGACAGAAAGGATGTTATTTCATCTCTGTTTATCACCTGTATTTTTTTTTTCTCTGTACAGAAGCTAAAACAAGGCTCAGTCAAGGTTTCTAAGGGCTACAGTATCATTATTGCTAACAACAGAAAGTGACTTTGAACATGAAGGACTTCCAGAGCTTTGCAATAGCTTTTGCATCCAGACTTGTAGAAATCTGTGATGAATAGCAGATGATTGCTCCTTTGGAAGGACTGGGCTTGCTTCAAGTTTAATCAGTAAACAGCTTCTGATTATTTTTTTCTGTTCTGTAAATATCCCTCAGTGTTTTTGAGGTGACCGTGGCCTACTGCCTCTTTCACACCATGAACTCGGCCAAATGCACGACACCCTTCTCCACTCACACACGCCCACTGAATTACTCTGAGAAATAAATGCAGCAAACATTGCCCTGCAATTCAGAGCTGTCATCCGAGGGTGACCAATGACTCCTGGAGTTTGTTGGACAGAGAGGCGGAATTCGTCCTTCAGGGACAGTGACCTTTCTTTCCCATGTGAAGAACTAATAATACTTTCCAAACAAGCTGCGATACAAAGCTACTGCAAGCAGATGGGCACATGCAGACAGATTTTTACATGCCCTGAGATTCTCCCTCACTGTCTTGTGATGAAGAGGATTAAACTGAAGGAGTATCTGGCTATTTTGGCTATTTTGACAAACTGTTGCTGAGTCAATGTTTCAGCTATAACTTCATAGTGTCATAGTGCTAGATATGACTTTTTTTTCATCCCTTGAAACAGGGCTGAATTTACATTGTACTGTTCAGAAAAAAAATCTTGATAATTCTTTCTTTATATCAGACAATTTATACATTCCAGCTGTTAGCACTCAGGCAGATAACAGTCATGTATGTGTCTAGCTCCAGTAGGCATTATATACCAAATATAAAATCCCAAATGGGTTCACATACAAGTGCAGGCACGAACACTCGCACCAGGCAGTGGCTCCTGATAGGTATGCATCTCCCTCAACATATGCTATTGCAAATTCAGGTAGTCATGCTGGGAGAAAAAATATCTAATAACAAGCCATAAACCACCAAAGTCTCAGTGTCTGAACCTCAGGGTCTTGTGCTGCATAAATGATGCCTGAGATTTTGCCCAAAAGTGATACCAAGGGCGGGTTCTCTATGTAGTGAGGCTGTAGAATATTTAAGCAATCTGAGATATTTTCCAGCCCTATCTTCCCCAATATTCACAGTGGAATAATTCCAGTCCAGGAGCATGGATTTCCTGGTAATCCACACTCACCCTGCCAACTTTGCAAGAGCGCCACGAGATGCATCCTTTCAGCAATGCCTTTGCATGAATTTGAACCATTTCCGAGTCACTTATGTCTGATTGTGGTAGCAGAAGGAGGGGGCCTGTTTCTGCAGCCTGCTGTAGGCAGTTTGATTTAATGTCTGATTGCATTTAATTTGTGGCAGCAGCCCAGATGCTATGGCCATAGGTGCCTAGAAAATCATTAAGCAAATGCAATAAGACACATGGAAACCTAAATCAGAGCCCAAGGACACCTGCATCCTGAGATATTGTCTCATAGCTCCAGGACATTTGACCTTAGCCTTTATTCCATGGTCATGAGCTTTTAGCAAGAGATTGGAGAGGGACCAAAAATTTGCAGAAGGAATGTTTTCTGCAGAAAATGGACTGACCTATTTTTTATGCTAACAGTGTGCTGCTTCCTCAAGTCGAAGCTTAAGCTCTGGGTTTTCACACAGCTGTGAGGTGACAGCCTTTACTCCTCAGGTAAAGCTTAACAATGGAAGAATTGTACTTTGTCGGCCGTAGAGGTGGAATTGACCTAAAGGTGAAAGGCAAGGTCTTTACGCATGTTGAGCAGCATTTTGCCCCATTGGATAATATTTTAGAAGGCCTGAAGGCAGAAAAGCACATCTCTGTATGAATAGACCAGGGCCTGAAAGAAAGAGCTGTTCGTATTGCTAAGATCTCAGAAACATGGCTGCAAAACACTCCACTGGAAAGAAATGGACAAACCAAAATTAGTTTCGAGCAAGCAAATAGAAACATTCAATTTTGAAAATGTAAGAAACCCTTCACATTTCAGATTTGAAACATTCCTTTTGTCCCAATTTATTTCCAATTGAACCATAGAGCAGAACAATAAGAAATTTAGAAAATATATTTTTATTGCCCAATCTTTTTTTTTTTTTTTTATTTTCCCCCCATAGTGTGACCTGGCTGGACCTAGAATCTCTGTATCTGCAGGAAAATGATGCTAGATTTGAACTCTGAAAACCCTGTAAGGTTGACAGGTATGTCTCATTTCAGCAGTCTGGACCCTGGTTGTGACATGAAATTGTGCAAAAAAATACAGAGGCAGGGAGAGCCTATCCACAGGCTTCTTTCTTGGATTAATCAGGCTCCTGGGGTCTGCCACAGGGGTTTGGAGGGGTTCCTGAGGATTGCTCTTATTATCGTATTGATTCCTTTCCACTTTTAATCTGTTTTCTGCAAATCAAAAACTCAAGTGAAGTTAGCTCCATCTCAGTGTTCATCTTTCCTCACTGCCAAATAAATTTATTTCCAATTGGGAATGAAGATTGACAGGGTTTCTTGCTTTCTCTAAACAGTTTTCCCATTTCTGGAAACAAAAGCTTGGATCTTTCTCATCCAGAGGTGGAGTCCTTTGTGGGAGAGCAGGCGGTGGGGTGGTGTGTCTACGATGCCATATTCACACTGTAACTCAGCATCTCACTCGAGCCCAGACTTTTAGGGGGCTTGAAGGGCTCGTGCTCCTGGCTTCATTCTGGACTGACCAAATTAATTCTTGGGGTGGAGAAATGAGGCGTTTCATGTGCATGGATAGAACGGCGAGTCTGTTTGAATTCCAGGTACACATGGTAAAGCATACTGAGGTACAAAGGTCAGGCATGACCCAGGTACTTCCCAGAGGTCAAACTCAATGGTATGGAAGTCTAAATACATAACTCCAGCAAATTTTGTGACCTGTGTACCTTCTGCTGCATTGGAAACACAGCTGAAGAGGTAGAAATGGTTTTTCATGCGTTGGAAGAGGACCAAGCAGAGCAGGGAACTGTCTGTTCCCATGCAGCCCTTCTCTTCCATAGTGGGGACTGCACCCCATGAAAAGCCCCCAGTCAGGAGCCCACAAGCAAACGAGACCTCCTCAGCACTCCAGAAGGAACCAGAAGCAGCTGTGTTGCGAACAAGTAAATCACTTTGAAAGGCTCCGTGCCACCTGCGAAGGCATCTTCAGTAGAGATTTCCCTGCTAGAATATTCACTTATTCAAGGCCCCACCTGCAAAACCACATCGCATGTGATATTTCAAGTTAATTACATGTATCCTTGTCCTGGTTTCAGCTGGGATAGAGTTAATTTTCTTCATAGAAGCTAGCATAGTGCTGTGGTTTGGATTTAGTACCACAAGAATGTTGATAACACACTGATGTTTTTAGTTGTTGCTAAGTAGTGCTCAGACTACTCAAGGACTTTTTGAGCTTCTCCTACTTGGCCAGGTGCATAACAAGCTGGGAGGGAGCACAGCCAGGAGACCTAACCCAAACTGACCGAAGAGCTATTCCATACCATATAACGTCATGCTCGGGGGGGGTTAGTCGGTTGGTCGCGGGCAGAGTGATTGTGGCTCGGGGGGAGTGATCGCGGCTCGGGACGGGCTGGGCATCGGTCAGCGGGTGGTGAGCAATTGCATTGTGCATCACTTGTTATATATATTCTGTATATTCTCTTACCATTATTATTATTACTATTGTTATTCTTCTCTCTTATTAAACTGTCTCTACCTCAACCCACAGGTCTTACTTTTTTTTTTCCCCAATTCTCTCCCCCATCCCACTGGGCGCAGGGGCGGAGTGAGCGAGCGGCTGGGGGGTGCTGAGTTGCCAGCCGGGTTAAACCATGACAGTCCTGTCCCCCAGTAGAAAGACCAAAAGCATGAACAGGTTAAGGCAGTCAGCTCTCTGCTGGTAGAAGAACATTCTGAATGGAACCGCTGCAGGGATGGTAAAACAGCTCCTGTCACCCGTTCCCAATCTCTCTTTAATGTAACCAGAGACTTAAATATGACTGAGTTAATCTTTGAGGAAAACAGAAAATACTGTAACAATAAAGGTTGTAACATGGTTACAAATGAGAGCTACTGCTCCCCTCTGCATTTTGAATTCCTGGGATAATTCTGCAGAGCTTCATTACCGGAGTATAATTGTGCTATAGAACTCTAAATCACCCTGCTACACTTAACTGGCAATAACATTAAGATAGCGCAGATATTCATTTTAATTAAAACATAGCCTCAAACTATTTCCCTGCTCTAAGAGGCAAAACTTTTTCCTGCTTTTTTTCCCCAAACACCAGAAACTTTCATTTGTTCCCAGTGTGTCTCTGCTCACCAGAGGGTCCAGAACCAAAATGCAATTAAGAAACACCTTTCTGCAAGCCATTTCCTTCCTGTGAGCAGCTTTCTCTCCGTGTGAATGACTCTGCTGCGGGGAAGGAGATGGCTTTCGTTGGTTCTCCTCAGCGCAACCTGCATCTCTCTAATTCTAGCAGAGCACGGATGATCTAAACTGAGCATTTTATCTGATTCATGCTAGTTCTAGTTAGCTGCTACGTTTCACAGCAGACCACCTGGCCAACCCTTGAAGCCTACAGAGGCTAGTATGACTGGGAAAAGTCAGCTAAAGAGAAGCCATGATACGCCAGCAGTGGCAATGTGACAGCCTCTATTAATAAATCTTGATCTCCATATCAATGCAGCCTATCGACCAGAGATAAAGCCCAAATCCCTTCCGAGCCTGGTGCATACCTAGAAATCAGGAACTGGAGAAATGTGGTTTTAGAGGGGTCTTTTGGAAGAGATAGCCAGCCACAAGATGAGCAGGTAAGATGCAAGTGAGCTGAAATACTTTGAGATATCAGGTGCTGAGATCCCAAAAACACAGTAGAAAAACATATGTGAAGTTGGCATGTCTATACCTGCTTTACCAGACTGACCAAATTCCTCCCAGATGTGCAACAGTTCTTTTTCCAGTTCTCATTTGCATGTAAACTTCAGCACAGCTCCTCTGACTCTGCTGATGAGAGAACTTGATCATCAAGAGGTTCCACTTGAAGCCGGTTTCATAGAGTCATAGAATGTTTTGGGTTGGAAGGGACCTTTAGAGGTCACCCAGTCCAACCCCCCTGCAGTAAGCAGGGGTTGTTCAGCCGGGAGAAGAGAAGGCGGCGGGCAGATCTGACTGCAGCCATTCAGTGCTTAAAGGGAGCCTATAGGAAAGACCGGGACAATCTTTTTAGTAGGGCCGGCTGTGACAGGACAAGAGGTAATGGTTTTAAACTAAAACAGGCTAGGTTTAGACTGGATATAAGGAAGAAATTCTTTACAATGAGGGTGGTGAAATACTGGAATGGGTTGCCCAGAGAGGTAGTGGAGGCCCCATCCCTGGGAACATTCCAGGCCAGGTTGGACAGGGCTCTGAGCAACCTGATCTGGTTAACGGTGCCCCTGCTCACTTCTAGCACAACATAAGCAATGCAGATCTTGGCTAAGCTAGACCACAGTTGTGCTCTCCAGGACTGGATAAAAACTATCTCAGCCTGGATCTGCCACCAAGCCCTGCAGAGGGCTCAGCCTAGCCACGACCTCAGTAAGCAGTGTATTTTTGCCTTTTGGAGCAATGGTACACGCAAAAGCTGTGGGTTATGGTCAAGTGCCTGTGATGATGGAAGATTCCTCTGTGCCTATCATGACTGCTCTCTCTCTTTCAGACCAATTCCAGTGCTTCCACCAGATATTTAAACCTGTCTTTATGGTTGAATACCTTCAAATTATAAACAGATTGTCTATGGCTCAGGTTCCTCGATAAGAAACCAACAGAAATGAGGCAACAGCCAGAGACGCTTTTCCATCAGTGGGGGAATAAGTCAGTCATATTGGCTTTATGGAGAGACCTTTAAGTTAGCTTTGAAATGTACAGAAAATAACAGTTTACAAATCTTGGGAGAACTGAGACTACTTATGTTGTGTTCTCAGTTGCAGAATGAATGATATTAGAGATGAGAAATGACGATCTTATGATGCCTCAAGGTTTCCATGCAGGGTTTTCAAACATTTTTAATTTCTCCAATTTAACTTAATTTAAATTTTACTTAGAGGTAATTGGGATGAATTAATATAGTTACAATTATACAGAAATCAATCCATTAATGTCTGGAAAATCTTGTTAATATGGTAGCAATTTCATGGATACAAAACAAAAATCTACCCACTTAAAATAGTCTACATAGTTCAATTTTAGATAATAACAATAAAAACCTTCTGAATTTATTTAGAAAAATATTTTTTACCCAATAATTATTCTGGCTGATTATCATTGCTATTGCAGCCGTAGTACCTAACAAACACCCGTAATCATTTTAGCTTAGGGTCATTCTTTTCATGTTTTTTTTGTATCAACTCAAACTGCAGTATTCAGGAGTTGGACTCCAAAATGTAACTGCTATGCAGATAAATTAACAAGCAACTTAACAATCCATGGGCTGTAGCACCATTTATTTGCTAGCCAATATTGGTAAATAATATGTCATTGGTATATTATTATGATATTACAAAAATGCCATCGGTATTTTATTCATTTTGAAGTGATCAGAATCAGTAAAGGGTCTAAATTACAAAAATAAGTGGAGCAATTCTGCTAAATGCTAGGACTTGTGTCCTCTTTCATTTAGCCTGAGATCATCTCTTTGACATGTCTTCCAACCCAAGTTAGCACCCTTTCCAGGTAGTAGCTTCTGGCAACAGTGGCAAGGTTTATGGAGAAATAATCCACACAGTGAAATGTATTGTGCTGATTGGTAAGAAAACTGCAAAACTGAAAGAATATAGAGGAAATTTACCTTATGGACTGGAAATGATTGGATATTGTCTGATTATGAGGAACCCATTTTTATGAAGATGAAAACTCGGTTGAGTGCTCAAGGGTAAAGATGCTGTAATGTGTTAAAAAATATTAATGAGCATCTTAGAATATATGTTGGGTCCAATTAGGTTAATAATGCATGGAAATTTATCAGAAATGCAAGCCTTAACTAGAGGGCTTCCAAGCAAGAAATTTTGGTCCAAAGAAACTTATAAAGAAGTGCTCAAAACTGCACCTTGGTTTTCTTTGAAGTGCCCATCATTTGGATTTGAGTGACATGTAGTAAGGGCTTGTGAAATGCCAAATATCTCAATCTAAATTATGCCTGGCATGTTTCAGATTTGATAAGAAATAATAGGCAACCCTGATAAGATTCACCTTGGATGACTATATAAAACTTTTCCAAACTATCTGAACACCTTACATTAAAAAAGGGCAAGGACTATACATCATTTGAGTACAGCATTTCTTGAATGATTGCTCATCCTTACAGGTATGATGGGAAAAGCATGAATGCTGGCATTTTTGTGGGTATGTGTATGCAGGCACGTGTGGGGGACTTCAGCAGTTCTTTTCCGGAGAGGAGAAAGACAGGAAAAAATTTCTGTTATGCTTTCCAAAATTCAGTTCAAGCTTCCAGAGGTGTTTCAATCAGGTATGCAAACTGTTTCTCAAATCAATAGACAACAGAAGAGTTGCATTAGACATACTCAAAAATCAGAATTACAGTTCCAGCAAAATTTTTTCATTCTTCAAAACAAAACCCCACATGGGTAAAACCAATCTATTTAGTTTATCACAATAAGGAGAATTTTTCCCACGGAAGTGAAAACACAAATAGATGATATTTTACTTGTTTGAAAGCAACCGAGCCTAGGGACTAATCAGCTGAAGATGAAATAGAAGAGTAAGCATTCTGAAGCAACTGTAATGGAGGAACGCCATTATAACTGTGCCATTTGCTGGACCAGACTCCTCTGAGAACTGAAAGTTCAGGGAAATATGATTTTGCTTTTTTTTTCCAGTTTGTTTTTTTTTTTCCAGACATGTTGGTTATGGTAAGTAGATATTTATGTGAAAAAAAGCCTACTTTATTTTTGAAAACTTCTGATCAGCTCAGCCCACAAATGAATGCTGACTGGCAATTACCTCAGAGTGAAACAAAACCCAAACTGCACTTGGAATCTTCTGAGGCTCTGACAAATGTGACTTCTGTGCAAAGGAGAAGATTACAAAATGCATTATGGTTTTAAACATCCAAAGTTATAACACTGTGGTAAGCCCATCATTTCCCATTGTCGACCACCACCACCTTAAAAAAGCACAGACTCCATGATTAGGGTGGTACCAAGTACTGTTTCACTGATTCCCCCCCCTCTTTTTTTTTTCCTACATCATTTTCCTTCTTCTCCATTCAAAGACTGAGGGACTGTGGAGGCTCAGTGGCATAAAAGCACAGACACATCTTTTGACCTGCCTGGGTGACCATAGAAATCACCCTTGTGGAGACGGGGCCATTGCTCACAGCCTGTTCTGTGCTCTCTAATACCACTCTTTTGGCCCTTAATAACACTTGAGATGACTCAGTTATTTCCTGGCTCTGCTCACAGATCACGGGCCTTTCAGCTACTTTTAGGAGCCCTCTGTTCTTTTTTTAACCACGCTTCACAGCCTGGGAGATGACAAAGTCCCTGTGACTCACAGGAGGACTAGTTCTGCTCCTTTTAGTAAGGCTTCTTCCAGGAGAAGCTGGTCTCTGCAGCTGGGAATGGGCATGTCAAGATGAGATTAGTCAAGATGTTTACAGTGATCAACAACTTTCCCTATGTGCAAGACCCCTGTTGAGCTCCAAATGAAAAAAGTGAGCATGTCTGAGCACAGAGATAGACATATATGACCTCAGGATCTCAAATGTTTGTCTGTATTTCAATAACCTACTTTCATGAAGAAATATGAATATTGGAATTCTTTTTTCTTTTTTCTTTTTTTTTTTCTGAATGAACAATATGGCTGTCTGGAAGCAATATTAATCAATAACTAATTTCATAGTTGGACAACTGTTTTTAATGACTTTGTACTTTTGATGCATTGTTACAAAAGGCTTCGGATCATTCCCATAAGAACTTGTCAAGGAAAGGGCAAATTCATTTACTTGTCATCATGTGAGAGCCAAAAGGCTCATTAAGCTAATTAGGAAGAGAATCATTTGGGTTTTCGCTCACTCAAACACAGCAAAAACCTCTTGCTCCTGTTTCAGTGAAAGGAATTTGCTGTACCTATCAAAGTAAGGGTGCTGTGAGTGGATATAGGACAGGTTAAAGCTATCACAAATTGGACTCTGTAGTTGAGATTAAATAACTCGTTGCTTGTGTCCAAAGTGACATCTGCCACAGGAATCTGTCAGGCTTTGGAAAGGATTGTCTGGCTCTTGAACTACTGTTTCTAAGAGACTGAGAAACCTTTCCCAGGTACGGCCATGGCTACCACAGACCAACAGCAGGCCTTCAGCAAACATGGACCAAGAAACCCTTGTGGACGACAAGCCACTGAGCACAAAACACTTTCTCTGCTGGGGTGGTCTGAGTTTATTTTGTACCAAATCTCCCAGCTTCCAAATGGATGCGGGTTTTTATGTTTTCCCTGTCTTTTGTCTCTCTACCCTTCACGCATAGAGTTTTCTGTAGTACTGTCCGTTAGTGCCCAGAGGCGGCTGCATTTCGGTGGTGGTAAAGCACCACCAGTGCAGCCCTGTCACTGCTTTCGATCTTGTTAGCCAAAAATGACCAACGGGGTTGTTCATCCAGCACAGACAGAACATACTTGAGGATGCATAATGTCAATAGCAAATTGTATGCCTCCAACAGCATGCTTAGTTAAAGCAATTTTTTATTGTCATGAGTGTCCCTTAGGCTGTTTTCTTCCTGTTTCTTTCATTTCAGAATTTGGATTCCCTTGTAATTCATTAAATAGCATCTTTATAGAGCAGGTGATTTAATCACGTGGTAATACATGCCCAAAGTTTGCAAACAGGATCACAAGAAAAGGAGACAGTGTATTCTTTTTTAACTAAGCATGGCTGATGGAGAGTAACGCAGATAACCAATGCCTTTATTTTATAGGTAAAAAGGATTTGGTCAAGAAGGCTCCCTGTCTGGGTTTGCTAGCAAGTTATCATCAATGCCAACTTGCAGCTTCTTAAACAAAATTCTGCTAGAATGGACTAAATAGCCCATTTTTTATTCCAAGAGGAGGGAAGCTAGTAATAATAGTAGGTTAAAAGGTTTAGTTTCTTGTTTTCACTGCTTTTGCATTTGATAGTCACTGTTTCTCTGATTTCCAGCTGGCATCCCCCTCTAGTGACCCATGGTTATGCTTTTGGTCCACACTCTACAATTTTCCTGGAGCATGAAGGACCATCCTCCCTGCCAAGCACGGTGCTGATGAGCAGGCCCAGGCAGGCAGCCTCCAAGCTGGAGAAGGAGCAGCTATGTGGGGGTCAAAAAAAAAAAGGGTTGATGCTTCATGTTTGTTCCTCTTCCAATGCCACCCTGAAAAAGCAATGTTGATGCTCCAGCAGACACTTCTTTCTTGTCTGCTACAATGCTTTTTGCTTGCATTTCACCTGGGCAAAACCAGGATCATGGGAAAAGAGGAAGGCAACGTTCATTGTGAAAATATCTAATTCACCAATATACAGCATCTAGGGGAAGTGATTAGCAGTACTTTTCAGTTCAGACTCAGCATGTGAATAGCTTCAGCTGGGACAAAAATACACAGTTAAAATAAAGAAACAAAAAGAGAGTTCAAGACATTTTCCCACATTTCTATTTCCTAACAAAATACTTCCACTTTTCCTTCTGAAATAACACTTTCTTTGTGAAAATGGCCTCTTTATCCTCTGTTACTTAGAAAAGAAAACAAAAAAAATACAGGAATAAATGTCTTAAAATAAAAGTAAACTTTCTGGTTTGGGTCAAAACATCTTGTTGAATAACCTTGAAGCACTTTTTTTCTCCATGATTTTGTTTCGGTTTGACTAAAAACATCTTGTTGAATAACCTTGAAGCACTTTTGTTTCGGTTTGACTGGTGAACCAAGCGGGTCATTATTTGCAAAGCTGAAGATGCTAGTGAATGCTGACACCGCTGACTGTATCGGGGGTGTGAGCACGGCATCCTGTATCCATCAGATTAAAAGAAAATGCATTCTGTCTATTTTTCACCCCCACCCCCTTCCCCCTGGTTAAATGAATGAAATTAACTCCACAGCTTTATTGTCTGAGGCCAAGAAAAGTTAATGGAACCGCAAGAACCGAGACTGATAAATGTCCTTGTGATGCTTTGCAGGGAAACCCAGCCACAAAGGCAGCTTGCAAGGAGGGCCGGGTCCAGCAAAGAGCCAGGCTGCGGTACACACGTCCACTCCGCGAGCCGTGGCACCAACCCAGGAGCGCCACTGCCCTTCACCAGCGCCGCGGATGTATCAGGGTACTGGTACCATGCCGTAACAGGATCCTGAGGGTCAACCATCCAAACGTCTTTTATCCCCTGTATCTATTTTCATACCTGCTTAGTGGCAAGGGTAGTTCCAGTGTTTAAGGAGCAAACTGGGTGAATCTCTGTCAAGCTGCTAGTACAGGGGAGCATTCCCCTTCACAAATAGAGTATCATTATCACTAGCCCCATTTCATGTATCCTCCTAGTGAAGGCCATAGCATGCAATAATATTTGGCCATGGAAATGAAATTGTTTTCACCTCAGGAGCCACTGAGAAGCAGAGAGAAGTGCTGGTAGTTATGCCCAACACATCACCTGTACTGCGTTTAGAGAAAACCAGCCCTAAAACCGTCATGCCAACTCGTGTTTCCTGCTGTAAATCCTCATTCTTTCCTTTTCCGTTCCTTTTAAATGCAGCAAAATGCTCAGCCACTCTGTTTCATGTGCAAATCTAGCACCTTTACCCGGTTTTCCCCTTCTCTCCTGGTACTTCATTTCACTGAGAAAACTTGAACATGAGCAAGTAGGAAAAAAAACAAAACCAAAACCCTTCCTCCAAAGGCTTTAAAACAGGGTGAT
>NW_009258272.1:1634379-1672239 GCF_000687185.1 Egretta garzetta | reverse complement strand
TCTGCTAAAATCTGGGCATAGGATATCTGTGTGAAAATAAAAGTAACATTTACCCCCTGTGTGCATTCACACTCTCCAGCTCACTTTCTCTCACCCGCTTTCTTCAGCTCTTGTTTTACATAAACTTTTTATTAGTGATGGACTGAACAATAAAGCTTGTAACAAAGCAATCAATACGCATTACTCAGCATGAGTTAGACACAATATTGGAGGCTCCACAGCCAAGTAAGGCAGGGAATAATCTTGTTCCTTACCCTTTTTAAGCAGGAAAGGGGAAAACAGAACTGGATTTTACATCAGTTCCCATCTTTCTCTTTGCTTGATTCAGTGGTTGTTTATACGCTATGACCTCTTCTTGCAGCATCAGAGCACGTTAGGATGAGATGTCTCCCCATTAAAGGACCTTTCAAACTCTCGACTGAAATATCTGACATATTTTACACACTGCCAGGAATGGACCAGAGCAGTTTTAGGTATCAGGGGAAGCCTGCTGTGTTAATATTTTTAAGTTTTTTTACAATGCAACTAGGGTGTTGGAGGGAGTTTTGTTATTTTGTTGTGTCAACAGTGATAACTACACTAAGGATGACGTGAACTGTTGTCTTAGTACTTCTCCCAACTAGAATAAGGGCTGAACATATATTGCTCTCCATGTCTTGATTTTGACTAATAAGTACCATATTTCAGCTTCCATTAAAAAAAAAAAGAAACACTGTCCCTAAGCTCAGAAATTGTGAGGAATACCTTGAAAATGTGGTGATGTCTGCTTGAGCCTGCAGACAGCCCAGAGCAATAGCTCTGAGTCAGCTGAGCTGCTCCATCCACTGCAAAGGTTTGTTACCGTCGGGACCGGCTCCTCTGTGTGTCCCAGCCAGCACAGAGGAGGCAGACTGCCAGGGGTGGTATCAGAAGAAAAATATAAGGTCAGCTCCTCTGCAGTTGGAATGAGATGAAGTCTCCCTCCTGAAGATTCACTTAGGCATAGGGAACAGCGCTTTTGTGAGGCTGGAGCACCTCTGGGTCCAAAAAGGGCAGAAACACAGTAGGTACCTGTTTCCTTCCCGTCTTTTCCTGTCCTGTTCTTTTCTGCTGCCAGCCCTTTGACATAACAGCAGTCTCTGGCTGGGTAGTTGTGTAGCATTTCACACAATGGGGACGGGAGGGTAGAGTTTAAATTTAAGTTCCTGCTCTCCCTTGCACTTCACTAACAATGCTGGAAGATGCCGGTGCAGGCAGCACCATTTGGAGATCGCTGAATCCCAAGAAAAGCCAAATGCTTCCCAGTACATACATTGCTCTGAGCGGGACTAGCGAGGGTAGCATGTGTATATGTGGGGAGGATGTTGCTGCCAATGTAAAATAACTGTGTCAACAGCATTTCCGAAGGATATTTTTAGCTTACAGATTCAGTGTCTTTTGTGGGCTACAGTCAGACTGACACAATAGACTCTTAATGACTTCTTGGGGACTTCATTGTCTTTTTCTATACACAGCTTATTAATGTGCCCTCTATGCTACTCATGGATGCAGGAGCCAATAATGACTTCAAAGGGGTCATTGTGGTCCAGAGCATCTGTACATAGGAATAAAAAATAAGCTGAATAAATACTCACCCACTAATCCATGGCACAATAGATTGTAATCAGTCTATCAGGGTAAAGATTATTTTTTTACAGCATCTTTTCATCCAAGGCATTTTCAGAACATCTTTTCATCCTAGCACTCTGTAGACATTATAAATTGATCATCTTAAGTCCTTTGACAGAGCAGACAGGAGCAGAAGTGCCTTTAGTGGTTGGAGGCTGGGACTAGCTTGTGGCAAGCAGAAAAACAGATAAAAAGTCTGCTTTGTCTTTTCCTCAGGAGGTTCTGCAATAATCCCACAAAGGCAGTGCTCCCTGGGCGTTTGAGAGAGTGGGCATATTCCTAAGAAAAACCTGTGTAAGAGGGACAGCGCCCTGAGCAGCAGGCAGAGAGCATCTCTGGCAACTTTTCAGAGCAGTCCCTTGATCAACAGGGAGCCACTGGCACAGGGATGGACCAAAATCTCATGAATAAATTACACTTGCCTGGATTTCCATCATTGCTGTAGTGGCTGATTCAGCTAGGGATTTCCCAGAGACAGAGGAATTTTGATCTGCTGGAATCCCCTTGTCTCCTCCTGATGCCTAATTAACACTCTGCTGACAGAAGTCAGTGGTCCCCAAAAGTGGTGGAAGGTAGTAGGCTTGAAACCTCTCTTCAAAACTGACTTGCTCTTACACTGCGTGAGTTATATTTAAGCTGTGAATGCTACCGAAGGAATGATATGCTGCTGCTCAGCCGTGTACACATCTTGGGGGTTTTATGTTAGAGGATTAATGAAATATTGGAATGACAAATCCTTGCTGAGTAAATGACCAGAAAAGGTTATTATTCCGTGAGTATATAAAAGATTATGGTGGGGAGGAGTTGCCTCCCCTTAAGGTAAAGAAGGAAGAGGAACACGGAGAATCTCTCACTCCCTGTAATAGGAGGAAGGACAACTTGCAGGTGTCAGTTCAGAAAATCATTATAAATAATTAATGTATGCAACCAGAGCAGATAGTCCAACAAAGGTGTTGCAGGCTTACCTGTGTGTCCCCTCTTGTAGAAACAGGGAGACATACTAAAAGCTCTGGATGTCCTGGGAAGGCAAGGCTTCCCGAATGCCCAGACATGGGAAGCAAGAGCCACAACCATGCCCATCTCCTTGCCCCCACCGCCTGCTTCTGCGGAGCCTCAGCTTCCTCCACAACACGGTGCTGGAGGGGTTTGCAGAACAGTACCCGCAAGCTTTGCAGGTTAGGGAGCCGATCTTTTCAGGCAGTCAGAACAAGGCACTTATTTGTTTTCCATTTTGTGACAATCTTTGATAAAGTTTCCAGTCTGGGCTTCACCTGTGATGTGGTGGGACAAAGTAGTTTTTACTCATCTGTAGCTTGGTCTCTGAGCATGATTTTGGAGCGAGCTGACTCACAGAATGCATGCAGTTTCCACTGGAGGTGATGAAACTGTATAGTGTGTCAAAATTCCTTAGTTTTAAGTCACCTAGCATAAGAAGGAAAATTCACCTGAGTGCATGGTACATGTTCCCTTGGAAAGCCAGGACACAGAAGTAAAGAGGTTTTTAACTCTTACTGTCACCCTGTCCTAGCTGCACCCTGATTTTTGATGCAACACCACTTTTCCCAGGAAAGGTTTCCTCACAGCACGCAGCAACAGGAAGCCACCATGTGCATCTCACTGTGGGCATCTATATCCAGGGAGACTCGATCAGCTCCATAGGTGAATTTCTGGAAAGCTCACAGACACTTATTTCTGACAGTTTGTCTCTCCCTGAGAAGACCTACTAGCTGCTGACAGAAGTCTTGGCACAAAATAATCTATTTGACTGTTACCTCAATCCTCCTGACTGTTACTGTCCCTACTGCAGTAGTAACTAATCCCAGCTCCTCCAGAATTTCAGCCCAGGAAAATGACTGTGCTCTGAAGTTACTAGGATGGGGAGTCTTGCAAGCCCTGTGGGCTGCAAGAAGAGTTTTCTGCATTTGGTTGCTCAGGTATATTACTGAGATTAAACCTGTCTGGTTTTGGCTTGTTTTGTTTTGTTTTGTTTAAAGCTAAAATACCCGGCTGCTGTTGTATTCTCGCTCCATACAGGGCAGGTGAAATTCAAACCCTACTGAAAGGAGAAAGGGATTTGCTGTCGACTTTGGGACTTTTATGTTCTCCCATCTCTGCACCCAACTCCAATTTACAGAGTTTTTCTGATAGACCAATTGTACAAATGGTTCAACAGTATTAGGGAAATCTTCCCATCCACCTTCCCTAATCCTACCCCCTAATATTATCTTGGCAATGTCCCTACCCATAATCATCAATGTATTTATCCCTCCCATTGGGCCATTATACAACACGTAGTTAAACCTCAGCAGATTCTCCAGCCCTGGCTGACTCCATAAAAATGCTTTTCTTTGGAAAAATAAGCTAAAACATAATCCAAGACAAAAGATAAAGGAGGGAGCAGCAATCAAAAGCATGGAGTGTCCTGCCCTCCCTTCCTGCACCCATTGCCTAAGTCACAGCACAACTTGCAAGATTGTAGTGTCCAAACTACTTTTGCAAAAATAGCAGACAATTCTGTAAAAATAGAGCAAACTTCACCCCTGCTGAGTGCATCAGAAGAGACCACATCACCAAAAAAGTCAATGTTTTTGCTTTAGCAATGGTTTTCTCCAGGCTACTGTGTTGCAGAAGAGCACAGCAGTATCCTCCAGCTCTTGTCTTAAATACTATTGCAAATCAATTACCTTTCAGGCCATAAACTTCACTTAAAGAGACAGAACACAACCAGACATGTCCTGGTAACAAAAACAATTATACTGATGCTTGAGCAT
Source organism: Egretta garzetta (assembly GCF_000687185.1). NCBI lineage: Eukaryota > Metazoa > Chordata > Aves > Pelecaniformes > Ardeidae > Egretta > Egretta garzetta. Next base: position 1,667,821 of record NW_009258272.1, on the reverse strand, counting down.
CTTAAGTCTTTTCTGTATATGTCTGTGTGTGTGACTTGTGATTGGGGTGTGGGGGCAGAAGGAAGTTGTCTTAAACTGTATGGTTTGTAAATAAAACACAAACATATTGATAGCAAAGTTAATCTCCAGAGCGCAGGCAGCCAGCCACCGTGGGGAAAAGGATGTCTGAAGGACAGGCAATAAGCACTTCCACAGAAAAGCCAGGAGTAAAATAACAGCTGCCCCCAAGCACTGCCCTTTAGAAACCAGACAGCTCCAATTCCAAGACAATTCGTAATAAACAAATACAAATCATCCAATTCATTCCTTCATACGAATTAATATTTAATGTCCAAATAATGAATCTTTCAATAAATATTTAATGCCCAGACACCAACATATATGGCAGAGCAGACCAGGGCCTCTGGTAATTTAAGGCAATTGAGTTTGCACAATAGTGGCTGTTGAAAGGAGAGGATAACGCAAATTGGGATGTGGCAGAAAGAAAAAGACCCTGTCATGGTGACAGTGTTTCGGTCCTTGTAAGCTCTTCGCAGAGCAAGCAGGAGAATGGCTTCTGTGGAAATAAGCCTAGCAAAGCTTCTAGCAACTTCGTGCTTTTTCGTCTTATGCCAAAGAGTTGCTACCTGCAGGCCAGGTTCTTGGCAAAAAGCACGTTTGTCATGTCCAAGCCGCAGGTGCAAGGCTGACTGGTAACATCTCAGGAAGCATCTGGCCATGAACAGACCCACTCAGAGAGTTAACACTACCCTCTCTGCATCTGTCTTTCCAACCCTGAAAGAGGCCTTTTTCCATGGGTCAGATGTCTGTATTCCCACTGCTGTAATGGCCACACTTTTATACCACCTCTCTACAGCTGCTGGAGAACATGGCCCAGCAAGCACATTCTGCAGATCCTTTTCTTCTTGCAGATAGAGCATCCAGCCTTGCCAGCAATTGCTCTCTGAACCACTACTGTGCTAAGCAGGTACCCATTTTCCTTGATGCTGCATTAACCCAGGGTGAGATCCTCCAGCACAATAGTGCACTCTGATGGCTGGACCAAGTACGGATGCTGAAATAACACAGCTACCTCAGGACAACTGGAAAATGGGGAAATGCTGTTATTTCTCCAGCTTTTGGTAGAGAAGGTCTATTTTTTACTCTGAACAGGCTACACTGGCACTCCTGACTGGATTTTTTAAAATCAGCACTTAAGACATTTCTAAATAGCTCCGTGTTTCTTGCTAAGGGGGATCTTGAGTGTGGAAATAGCCCTTGAAAAAGCCATCTTTGGAAGAAATTTTGTCTTGGACAGAATGGAGCAATCTATCTTCTCCTTAGAGTGGGGTAAGGCATCACCTAAGGTGGTGTCATTTGCAGAGAAATCATTCCACTAGCCTCATTTTGCAAATAATCTATGCTAGAAGCAGCAGGTGCCTGGAAGACAGGGAGCTGTCACTGTACTTTCTTCTCCTCCTCTACCAAGGTGGATCTTCTAACAGATCCACAGATTCAAAAGCTACACGTGTGAGTGCCGTCAAACCCCAGATCCCCTGAGTTAGCCCACCCACAGCAGAGCATCTGCTTTGGGGTTAGGTCGGAATGAGCCCTTACGTCCCCAATGGCACATCAAGCCAGGCGCATAGAGCGATCTGGGGTCGTCACTTACTTAGCAACAGTCCCGTAATTCTGTGCAATCCGGCACACTTGAATATGCTTCAGTTCCTCGAACACAGCACCACACATCATTCACAGTGGGATGCAGCTGACATGTGCCCCCATTTCTGTGAGGATCTGCATTGTTCTGCTAATGCATCTCCACTTGCTTCTCTCACTATATTCTCCCCTGTGGAGAATTTACTTTCTACCCATGAGAGGTGGTTTCCTCGGCATTTCATTATGTAATGCTCCGGGTGGTATAGGAACACCTTGCCTGATTGAGTCCCCGGCTGCTGAAGTGGGAATATCAAGCTCTCTGTGGATGTTGAGGGTTCTCTGTGATTTGCAGGATAGATTTCGCTAGCAGGGCAGTTTGTGTTTCCCCAAGCAGTTCTGAATCTCAGCTGAAAGATGAGTGAGTGGCCAGGGGTGTGAATGCTATTTTGGGGCAGGGCTGGCTGGTGAGAGCAGAAAGGGTAAACGTTGCCTTGGAATGCTGGTTTAGACTTGTGTCTTAGTGCCCACGGTGTGCAATTAAACGTGAAAATGTGCACTCAGACACCACACATTAAGGGTTACCACTATACTCAGCTGAGGCTCCATGCCTGATGTGATACGGACTCCTTCACAATGGCAAATGTGAGGTAATTGCCCCCAGCTTGTCCCCTAAGAAAAGAGCTGTGTTGCACTGCATCTGCAGTGGGCTCTCAAATCGCACATGGTTCCTGCCAAAGAGCTAACGCGATAACTCAGTGGCCACAACTTGACCCTGTATCTGGGGAAGAAACACAAATTGAAAAGCAAAATCCATAGCTGCTTTGGAATCCAAACATAAAAGCTCATTAAGCAGCTGGTGATATACTGTTACAAGCTGGGTAGGAAAGTCCTACAATGCAGAGTCCTTCCTTAACCCCCAGAAGTAGTCAAAGCTTTTCAGCATGATCATCTGCATGGCGAATGCTTTCTGACTTAAACAGACTCTCCTTCTGTGGCATGAAGGTCTCCAGCCCTTACGCAGCAAACCGTAATGGAGTCAAATGGGAAAACAGGAACAGCAAACTCCTAGGACTGTGTTCACATCCCACCCAAGCCCACACCGCAGAAACCTGTGTAATCTATGACCACAGTGCTGAAGGTGGCGGCACTGGGATGTTGGGGAGTGCTGATGGAATGCCAGACATAACCAAAATTTGCAACAGTGGGGCTGGGTAAAATAAGGAAATAGATTCATAGGGGAAAATCGAATTATGTCCTGTATCTGGAGGGGATCAACTGGAACATCCTAAAAAAAAAGAGTGGAATTCACTGCCTGGATACCAGGAAGCTTTTGCAACCATGTGGAAATTAACTGAAGAAAACCAGCTTGATGTTCAGCTTCAGGGAAGCAAGCTAAAACATGTGCAAGGCTCCTCCTTGACTAAGGGTCCACTAGAGATCAATTAAACCAATTCCCTGCTTTCGAAGCAATGGAGGCCATTTATTTCTGTAGCAGACAAATGCTGCCCTGGCAGCAGATAACTAAGTGGATTTAGTGCATGCTTTCCCTCCTGATCCTTTCACCAGCCCTGTGCTATCCCTGCATGCCGGCCAGACAGAGAGCTTTCAGGACTGTCAGCTCATCTCCCCTTTTATTAGCCTGTATCAGACTGTGCCATCTATTCTTGCCCATTAAGAGCACAGAGGACTTCAGTGTCCTGCACTTGTGCCTGCTGCATACTCTGACCCTTGCAGACCTTTAGTGCTGTCCACTCCTTTCCTTTTTTGCCAGCTCCATGCATGCTCTGTCCATCTGAGTTTTCCAGCTGACGGGCTATGGAGAGTCCCTCCAGCTACAGCTCTGTCCTCAGGATATTCCTTGGTATCCAGCCTCGGAAGCACATACTTTCAGATGCTGTACATTGGTGCTGCAGTGGAGCTTTGCTGATTTACATCAATTGTGGATCTCATGATGAGTTTGGATCATGATACCACTGTTTGAAATGCCTGCCATCTGTCTATTCACTGGGTTATGTTTCATCGTGTTATGTAAGGCCCAATGTACAAATGTCAGTTTGGGATCCAGATCCAAAGTGAAGGAGAGTGAAAAGAGGTATCTCTGCGAGTGGCACAGGGCTGTTCTTCTGCATCTGTCCCATTTCCTACAACTCAGGCTATCACGGAAACACGAGATGCAAATGGCTCTATTTGCTGGCTTCCCAAAGTCATGCAACAGCCTCAGTGGGAATTATCTTCACTGGTGGAAGGGGACAATTACCCAGCTAATGAAGCACATTTTCCTTTTTCTTCTCCACCATAAAGCTGCATGGAACCTGACTCTCCATCCAGGCGCGCAGAGAAAGTGCCGAGCGCTTGCAGAATGGGCCCCCAATCAGTAGTGGCAAATGCACTTAACATGCCTGCTGGAAAATGAAATGACTGATACCATGTAATTAGGCCTTAATTATTTATCATTTTTGTTTAATTATTGCCACTTGGAAGTTAACAGGTTATAAAACCCTTGGGCTGTGTTTATTAAATGTTGGTAGATTATTAGCAAGTAAGTGCCATTTCTGAACGTTAATGAAATATCTGTGAAAAGTCCATGGCCAGAGGCATTCCAGCACCACACAGCCATTGCACAGGGGAGCTACAGGAGCTCAAGGCTAATTATGCCTCGCAGGCAGGGCCATGGGCAGTGGGAGAGGGCAAAAGTCAAAAGTATCATCACTAGTTTGCACCCAGGTGGGTATCTTCCTCATTTACCTTTGCCTGATATCATCTGTCGTAGAGGATGGGAAATGCTCCTGCTGTTGAACGCAACATCTCCATGCTTGGATCTACCCTGAGCTTCTTTCATGTCATTATAGCAGTGGGATAGGGTTGTGCCATCACTTTTGTTCAAAAAGCTACTCCGAGATAAGATAGTCCACACATCTCTGTGTGCCAGGGAAGGGAAGCTCTGACCAGCAGAAAACGACAAGACAAAATAAATGTCCTCAAAATGTAATGGTAAAGTTTGCAAGGGAAAGCTTATGTGGAATGAAACCTGAATGTTGCTGATTGTTACTGGTTTTAAGATTTTGCACATTGAACTCCAACCACAGTGACAATGCTCCAGGAGCAATAAAACACCAGTTGTACTGCAAAACGTGTCTCTAAAAAAGGAAAGAATTCTTTCTCCCTGTTTAAAGCACTAAAACAAGGAGCAGTTTTTCCTCTTCTGTGGATATAAAGATGTGAAGCCCCATTCTGTGAAAGCTGGAGCTTATTCGAACTTAAGCACAATCTACAAATATCGTAGTCACATTTGCTGATCTGAGCCTATAGTACTGACCAAAGCCACAAAGGAAGCCTCAGTAGAGCAAGGCTGTGCCCTTATTTCCCCTTCCTTACAGTAATATCTCAATCAAGGGTCCAGTCTGCCTCTGCTGAACATAACTCGAAGCCTTTCTGCTTGCCCTGAGGTGAGATATCCCGCCGAGCTGCACCAGAGCTGGTTTCCCAGTTGCTCTTTACCCTTTTGGAAAACAGAGGTTTGGCAGGGCCGTCTCTGCACTGATCCTGTCCTCAGCTCTTCCTGCGCTGTCTCCACCCGTGGCCTGGGAGCAAACCGGTGCCAAGGGATTTGCCTGCAGACGCCAGCGCTACACCTGCCTTGCTACTACCAGCTGCCAGTTCCTAAATTATAAATGGAAGGATATTTCATCAGAGCATTAAAGGGTAAGAAGTGTCATTTTGTACTAACCAAAACTTTCAGGAAGAAGACAGGCTGTAAATTATTTAGGGAAAAAGTCACATTTTATTCTGCTGGAGAGCGTGATGGGGAAAAGAAGGTATATTTTCTTCCCTCTCTCTGTGGGGAGAGAAACTGCAGAGGAGGAAGAGCTGCTTGTTTACCTAAATGGCTCCCAGTGACCTCCCAGTTCTCCCTAGTATTACAGGACTTCACTGAGCCATTATTCCTGGGTGTAAGGAGAAATGGATGTCTGGTCTTCCTTCCCCTTGGAAGGATGGACTCCAGGAGTTGCAGAGAGGAAACAGCTAATTGCACTTCTGCTGGGGGTGGTTCAGCCTGCCCTCTCTGGAGTGTCTTGGCCTCCTGCAGGCTGGTTCATTCCCTTTGTACTTGGGTACAAATATTCTTCCTTCTCAGAGATTCACCAAAATGATCTTCAAGATACCTGCCTAAAGCTCAGTCAAAAGATCCCTCCTGGTTCCAAAGCAGCATCATTTCTGTGGAAGAAACCGTAATGTTTCTGTTCAAACTGATTTCACGAAGGGGGGTAAGATTTCTCTTTCATCCCTTCCTCCCCTCTACCTTCCTCCCCAGTCTGTGCCAGGAGATGGTCCCTGCTCCCCTCTTCTGCAGGACCCTCTGAGGCCCCTGGGAAATGCCTGCACACCCCAGGAAGGTGCCAGCCTTGTAAACATGAAAACCCTGCTCTATTTCCCCCACATACCCCCCAAAGGAGAGCTAAACGCAGAGATTATTTTTAAACCCAAACAGCAGATTAGCATCTAATTTCACCATTTTTATGCTGCTGATGAAAGATGGGCCGGGGAGAAAAATATTCCATTTTTTCCCGTTTCAACCCTGCACCAGGCTAATTAAGAAGCCGAGGTTAAAAAGCTCATCATAAACTGAACAAGTTCCAACCCAATTTCATTAGGATGCCAGGGCTTCATTGATTTAGGCCGGCTGGCGTGCTCAGCCGAGGCACAAAGCTGGCTCATTTCATTACGGAGAGTTTAAGCAAAAGAGCCAATCAGCGTTTATTCGTCTGGCTGCAGCTGGAGTCAGCTCATCAAACGAATTAACAGGATTTTCATGGAGGGTTTTGGCCAACACACCACATTTCACTTGAAGTTGACTAAACAAACCTGGGCTGTGTTTCATCAGAGGAGGGAGCAGGGAGGAGGGGAAGGGATGATGATGATGGGGCACTCAGTAGGGAGAGGGCATCTTCCCTATCCCGCTGGACAGGGGCTGGGATGGTGCTGCTGTTCCTGGCCCCTGCCCTGCTGGGGGCTGGCTGGGAGGGAAGGGTTTGGGGCCAGGAGCAATGGAAGGGACCATCTCTGCTCCAGAGCAACAGCAGCTGCTCAAGTGTCTGCTTGCGAAAGACAGGGAGGGATTCGACCGCTGCACTGAGGCTCTCATCGATGCTTTCTGACCCTCCCCTGGCTCTTCACCCTTCTCCTGCCCTTCTGCCCACTCCATCTTCTCCTTTCTCCCCACATGTTTTCATCCTGACGGGGATGCAGCTTTCCCACACTGTGACCCCTTGTGCCTTGCTCCCCCACTGCAAATACAGGTGGCGGCAGCAGGAACCGGGGCAGGCAGAGATGGGCAGGTCCTGGGGGAGCCACCCTAATGTGGAAGGGCCAGGATCCACCACGCTTGCCCCTGTCCGGCTGAGATGGGAGGCAAAGGAAAGGCAATTTGCTGAGGAGGGAGAAGAATGCTTTTAGGAGGAAAGCAGAGAGGAAAGGGGCAGCAGGCTGAAGGGGAAAAAAGGCGAGAAGTCAACTTGTATGCAAGATTTCCCAAATCTGTGAGAAAGCCAGTGTAAAATATTCCTGGAAAATGCAAACGAGACCTTGGCCCAAGGCTTAGCCACACTCCTACACAGAGGAAAGTTCCTGTAGCACAAAACCGTGCTATCACAGATAGATACAGATATATACATGCACGCTTTGGGCAGCAGTTTGTGCATTTACTGAATAAGGCAGAATTAAATTGGCTCATGAAGGAGAGTCCTTCCAGGTCAGCTTCAGTTCCAAAACCAGGGTAAAATACTCAGCATAACATGATCCTGTCCAACTTAATTTTTACTGCTGGGCTGTTGGCTTTAATCCAGCACAGGGCAATGTGAACATTGAGGGGTGCACTGCAAGCCAGACCTGCAGCTGTGGCTGGGAAGTTGGGAGAGTACCGCCAAGATCTCTTAGATCTAGGTAGATCTAACAAATCTATCGGTTCTAAAGCTTCTCTAAGTCTGCTTTGGAAAAGCCAGAGTTCAAGCCCTCCAAAACCTGGATGATTTATTATTCATTTATTGTGCCTAGAATTGCTAGAGAACTTGAGAACTACAGTATCTAGGTCTATTACTTAAATATACTCCAAGGTTTTCATTCAGTTAGTCCCCAGGAGGAAAGAATGGCCACAGTTCCTTGTGTTAATTGGCTTCTGGGACAATAATAGAAAATTATTTTGGGGAGGGTGTCCATTTTTATCTAAATCCTGAAAAATTGATCCCTCCTGACCAAAAAGGACTTAAGAAAGCCAACACTCCCATTTCTGTCAATTATCCTCCACCAATTACCTCAGGAGACCCATTTCTCACAAGTCCTTTCAGTTTAATCTTAGCAGACCTGTTCTTTTTCCATCAGACAGTGCAAGAACATGGACACAATTAGTGAAACCAAAAAGGCAGCTCAGGGAAATGCACCCAGCATATGGGTAACATACACAGTTCAGTGCCTCGGGGAGGTTATCAAGACAAGAAGTCCACCAGGCTCCCTTTTTTTAAGATGGTTAGTTATTTTCCCATGCAATAAAAGCATCAATTGCCATGTAAGCCACAGAATGAGATCTCAACTCAGTCAGCCAGGCCTGAAAATGTTTTTTCCTTCTCCAGTGTAAGCTATGTACAGCTGGCTACATACGTAATGCAATATTTAGGAACCAGGTACAGGTGAATGACTGACTGACAGGATTTCTCCAAACCATTGGATGCTTGTGCAGGATATCAGAATAAATGAGTCAATATAAATGATCAATATAGCAGGACAGATTAAACCTTTTCATTACTCAAAGATATGAAGGAGTTTGAGCAGGAAAAAAAATATCCGCACATCAAAGCAGTGGCATGTCCTCCTGCTGAGACTTTTGTCCTCCCTTGCAAAGACATGGAGTGGCCACCTTCTCCCATGTCTAAAACATGAGTCTGTAGCAGTTTTATTTCCAGAGCTCCAGGAATGCATCCTCTGTTGCTGTGCAGCTGTATTCTCCAAGATATACAAGCTGCTGTGCAGCTGTATTTTGCAAGATATTTTCTTTCGTCTCATTTTCTATTCTGGATGTCTTCAGGTGTTTGTCAGCTTATAAAAATAAAATAATATTATTAAACATGTTAGGGAATCTGAGCCTTGTGTTTCCTTTCCTAGACTGGGTTTCTAGAGCTCTTTGTCGCTCTTGTCTTTCCATAAACTTGTCTGAATACAGTATTTTTGGGTAATAATGTCTCAGCTTTCCCAGGACTCTTCTAGATAGAGAGGAAATGCAAACTATAAAGGCAAGGTGGTGTCAAATTTACTGGTTTTCTGTTGCTGGTTTTCACATTGATCTCTGCTTTGCAAATGGATCTCTTTTTCCTCTCTCCTCGCTCAGCCTCCTGTTTAATTTATAGCTTAGACTTTGTGGGTCAGGAATTTTATCTAACTAGGTGTTTTATACATGGCCTAGCCCAACAAGGCCTCAACCTTGGTTGTGGCCTCTAGACACTATCACACTACGGATACTAAATACTAAGTACTTTCATGCATGCTGCTGAGTGTTGAATAGGACATCTGTCTTGGCTCATTAAATGCAGCACTCCTCTGTTTTTCCAGGGAAAGTTTCACCTTGAGAGAGACCTCCCCACTCCCACAGCGAGGCAGAAAAAAGGAGGAAAGCATAGCCAAGGCTGAGCTACAGATGCCTCCCATGTAGAGGAAAAACCACAATATGGCATCTCGGTCCATTCCTCCCCTCTCCTTTTGCCCTTCCCCTTTCTCTAAACAACCGTGCTTCAGAAGGGGGAATTATCTCCTTCAAATCAAAGCAGAGGGTAACCTGACTATTTCTTGCGGAGAAGTAATAATTAAGGCACTAGAAGGATGCAATCTGCATACATTATTGCAAGTTATGCCAACAGAATGTCAACATTTGTGTCATAAGTAATCTTGAGCAGCAATTACTCTGCGCAATGGCCTGGAATCCATCGACAGAGCCAGTGGTACTAATTATAGGGGAGCTTCTCCTCCACTGGAAGATGGACAGAGGATTACAAAAAAGGATCGATGTGCAAAAGAGGTGGCCTAACCAGACCGCTGTGACTATGCGGCTGAGGGAGAGCCTAATATCCTGAAAGGGAAACACCTGCCTCTTGCTACCGAAAAGATGAACATTAGGTGAAAGAAGTCAGCCACATGCTTGCTCTCACTGGCAATATTTTCCTGGCAGGATGCAAATCGGGAGGGAAGATCTTGGAAAAAAGTTGCTACAAGTACTACAAGTCATGATTAAGAGGTCCTCATTCCTCATCAATAGGAGAAGACATCTTGACAATTGGGGAAACAATGCATTTATTGAATTCTGTGGGATTTCTCAGTCCTGGAAGGGTAAGCATTAGGCTCAGGATGTTCTAGCAGTACATCTACGACTCCACTGTAAATAAAGCTGCAGGCAGATTTCAGGCTTCCTTCAATTTCCTCGCTTATTGGCACTAAGTTTTGACACCACTCGCTTAACGCCTGGTGACACTCTGAACGCAACGCTGTATTGGTATCATAGAAAGTAAAATGCTCAGAGAGTTCATAACAGAACATTTCCCTCTTTAATTCACCCTGCCCGCCCTTACCTTCAGAGAAGGGAGAAGAGGTAAAAATCCTCTGAAATTTACTTGGGGAATGTCTTACTAACTTCATCTCAGAAGTAGTGTTGTTAACCTGGTAAGTGCATAACTGTGTAACGCATGAGCTCTGTTTCTTTCCCAAAGAAAATGAATCTCTTTTCCAGCTCTGTAAGGCTAACCCTGGGAAATACGCATCTCCATCTTGCCTCCAGTCACTCATAGCTGTACACATTCATGCTCACCTGTGGCAAAGGACACAGGGCTTGCAACAAAATTTTCTACATTGCCCTTTTCCTGGCCTGGAAACTTGAAGTTTGATCTGAAGTTTTACCTTAAGAACAATTCCTGAAAAGCTGTCATCAGGGAAGACCAGCTGGTGTGAAATAAAGATAAGCCTTTATCATCTTCGTCATTTCTGAGGGACAGTTGAAAAATGCAATCTGTGGTGTTTGAAATGTAACTTTTGATAACATGGAGACAATAACTGTCAATGTCTAGCAATTTTAGATTACTTTTTTCACTTTTTCCTTTACTTAGACCTGGGAGAAGAAAAAGCATAAAAAGTTCTTTTCCTCATATTACTAACTTCCCAGACCCTAAAAAATTGTATGAAGAATGCCCAGAATTTTTATTTCCAGAAGGCACATTCATGTATTTTGCACTTTTCCACGCTTTGCACCAATCCTTTATCTGCCCACTTTGTGCTGACTCCAACCACTTCGCTAAATTGCCCTGCCTTGCCTACTGGTTAAACAGAAAGCATCACTTACTGTCTCTTTTCACTCCACGTCTTCCATGAATTTGCCTACTATCTTGCAGATATGCAGAAATCTCCAAGACATCCCCTCTGTTATCATTCACTTTTCTCCTCATCCACTTCTGGAAGCTTTATAACCTAAACCTCTGTCTTTTGATAGCACATGCCTACTACCCCCCTCTGAGGATGCTGGCAGAGATATTCTCACTTATACCAAAAACCCACAGGTTTATTGAGCAGGATCAGGCCCGTGAAGAGTATCTTCTTGAGTTGCCACCCATGAACGTGTGTCAGATGGTCTCCACAGTCTGTTCAGAATGGTCTCTGATCCCCAGCGCGCTGAGCTTGCTGTGTTTCACACATGCCTGCAAACTGGAGCTTTCTTGCCAGGTACAGCAACGCTCCAAGGCCCTCACGCCTCCCCAAGGCCTGGAGCTCACAAAAGTTGCATTTTGTCTTAATACTCTGTCATTAAGTGGAGTTAAAAATAAAGCCTGTCAGAGCCTCACAGCCTGCAGGGAAAAGGATATTAATTACAGCAGGCAGAGAGTGGAGTGGAGCTGCCTTGAGTGAGAAGTCTTCCCGCTGAGCTGTCACCTTCCCTGTGTCACCAGCAGAGCTTTGCTTCGGCTCTCACACAGCGCGGAGGTTGGCCCCGATACCTGCGAAACGGCAGGACAGGAGGAGCCAGCGAAGGGGTTTCGTTGCTGGCCCTGACACGCTCACTGGCATTAGCTTCCCTACCTGCAAACCAAACCTCGGCGCAGCTTAACGCAGGGACATGGACTTAACGCAGGGATGAAGAAAGGACAGTGGTGGCAGATACAAGGGAAGAGGCTATTCAGGCACTCAAAGTAAGATTCATTGCTAAAGCCTTCCACGCTTGGGATTTCGGTTATAGGGACAAAGTGGGTCATTAAGGACCAAGTAGACAGTAGACTCAGCAGAAAGTGGCACCCAATTTCCCTCCAAGATGTATGAAAAGAAGATTGAGCTGCCAAGGGAAGACAAAGATGAAAATATTAGTATCTTCTCAATCTCATGGCTTCTTAGCAAAGGAGATATAGGGTGTTATATTTCCTTTTCTTCTAATGGGTAAATAGACATGAAAATATCCGTAAAGAAGCTAGGTTTAGCTCTGACTGCTCAACTCTTTGCATAAAGTATATTTAGAACAGATACATTCAATATTGAAGTATATGTTTATGTGTCTATATTCATGCCCATTGCATGTTTAGAGGGAAGATGCCTGGTCTGAATAAGCCGTTACTTAGTAGGGTCATAGAGGGGACCAGCTCCCCAGCTGGAGCTTCACCTGGTAAAGTGGGTTTTTTAGGATGGAGGTTGAGGGTGAGGAGGAATGGCCCAGCCAGCCAGAGCACCCTGCATTCCTGACAACATGAGTCTGTGATTTAAATAACCCCTAAACTTTGCTGGAGGGGACAACAGAGGGAGAAAAATAATAAAATGAACGAAAAGCAACACCAGGAGCCAAATATTGTGAATTGCTGTTTGAATCTTCAGCTGGCTGAATCAATCAAGCTGGCAGTGCAAGGCCTTCTGATAGGAAGGCTCCCAACGCCATCAGCTGAAGGGTAACGGCAGGGGGACGGTGCTGTACCGATGCTGCCGTGCCAGGACGTGCTGGCATCTACTTCTTCTTTGTCAAAGCCTGACTTTGCCCGACAAATCCATTGACAGAGAGCAGCTCTGTGCGCCAGTGTCTGACAAACTTGGCAAGGGCTCTCGCTCTGCTCAAGAAGACTTGAGAGTTCACTTAGAGGGCACTACACCATCCCAGCCCCATCTGCGAAAGAGCCCTCCACTGCTCTTTTCAGAGCACTGTTGAGGAGAGAGGGAAATGAAAGAGAAGAAAAGAGTTAAGGCACACAGGCTGGTCCTTGAAACCAGCAGGAAAGAGGCAGTGAAAAAGCTTAATTAATGGCACATCAGAGTTCCCCAAGATGTGTGTCTAACGAGGCCTTTGCCTGGCACTTTAGCTTTGCTTGTAAAAAGTTAATGCAGGCAAAATATAAGCAGAAGGCTGTGTGAAAACGAGCCAGCGTGAGCAGATACATCCTGATTTAATTCTCTCCTTTGGATGACAGCCCTCTGTGCCTCCTCCCCACTACCCCCTTCTCAGGGACAGGCTTATTACAGCTATTTCAGAGAGAAGAAACAACCAGCCAAAAATATAGGGAGAGATCCACTTTTATCACAAACAGCGAATGAATAAGGCAGGGGCAGGGTGTTGACTTAGAAAATTACAGTCTTCCTGGCTCCTGAATAAATCCAGACATGATACCCTATGCCACTCAGCTTTTACAGAATTTAATTTAGAGCAATTGATTTATTTGCTGTGGACAGGTGGACTCTATAAAGAATTTTTAGGGTAGAATTTATGGTGGGCTTTATCGCCCAGTGAGCAAAAAAGCAACAGGACCCTGACAGGCTTTTCCCAATTCCCATGGGCTGCCCCTCCAAATCAAGCAAGGAGTAGCTGAATGAAACACCAGGCCAGCCAACACTGGCAGTGGAGGAGAGCCAAGGGAATTTTCAGGGTTTGTAGGAGCTGTCTGGGATTATACATGACACAAGTGTTCACAAGATCTCGAGACCAAGTGGGTGCATTTGTTCCATTGTCCCTGGCCTAAGGGTCTGGGCTATCTTTGCATAAAATCCTCCATCTTCCATAGGGGTGACAGTGTCTGGTTAAGCTTGGTACTTGGATGAATGCAGAAGCTATAGCTGGGGCAGTGTTTGCCAGCTGGGTGGGAAATGTCTTTAGGAAGACCTGTCCTTAGAAACTCTTCCTTCCTCATCACCTTCTCTTGAGCTTTGGGATTTGAGCTGTCAGTTCTGGGAGATCCTCCCTGTCCTTGTGCTGCAGTTAGGATAAGTAGATGCCTACAAGCTGAAGACATCTTGATATTAAAAGAAAAAAAAAAGGTGGAGGGAGCTTTAAGCAGGAAGGTGCTCTTAGGAAGTGATGAGTTTGGCAGCTACTGCTTTCAAGGAGAAATTGTTGGTCATGTCTGAGAGACTTTTGATTTCAGAGAGCCCAGGGTGCTTCAGCTTCTATATCCTTTCTGGGTTTGGCTGAGTCTCCCTAGCACACAGCAGCAAGACCAGTCTGTTTGCTGTGCTGTGTTCTACAGCTGCTTAGGGAAGCAGATAACTCAGACAACCAACCTTGGAAGTTCTTCCCAGTTGAAAGGGTTAATTGGCACAATCAATAAGCAACAATATCCTGATTTCTGGGTTTGATTGACTTCGAACAGCACAGCCGGTGTTTGGATGTGGCACAGCCACAGCTGTGAAGCCGCAATTGTTTTGTGCGAGACAGCAAGAACCAGTGCCCCAGCATGTAGAGGTGGGAGCTGTCTTCTCGTGAAACCTAAGGCTGAGAACCTGATTTTGCTGTGCAGTCGAAGTGGCAATGCTGCTCCTCTGACCTCTACTCAGTCGCATCAAATCAGTCTCCTTAAATAACTAGGGCTAGAGGAAAGCATTCACCTTCTGTCCTAAATTGCTAGACCATCCAAGGACTTTACCAAGGCCACTGTTACTTTGCTCTTTGCTAAGGAAACTGAGGCACAGAGAAGCCAAATAAGCTGCTAGATGATATTTAGAGGTTTGAGAAGGAACAAAAATGAGGCCTTGCAGATTCCAAACCACAGAGTCTATCCAAAACTAGAAAACTGGCCAGAGACACAAAACTAAGTTTATACTAGTTCTCAGGTTTAACAAATGAAACAAAACCGTGCCAAGAACCAAAACATAAGGAGGCTCAGACAGCATCTATCTTTCTTCAAGGCCTCTAAGGAGCTGAAGGTGCTACCAAGGGAGTGTCTGTGCAGAGATTTGTAGACAGAAAGTCAAGTAGAAATACAGCTGCAAAACACTTCCCTGCTGGAGACATTACCAGCTTTCCTGACCAACCTGTTCCCACCCAGTGAAGTGGTCTCCTATGCGAACCCTGAAACTGAGTATAAGTTGTGAGCAAGTCTCTGACCTCCCTCAGACAACCAGGGTAAATGCTGCTGAGGGGGTATCATCCCTAAATGTGGGTGCCTGCAGGTCCCAGAGCTCCAACTTTATCATTGAGGACCCCAAAAAAGCTCCCTGTTTCCCAATATCTGATAGATTCAAGACTTAACAAAGTTTCTAGCCCAGGTTTTGACCTGAGCCTGAGTGTGTGCTAGTTTAGATAAGACTAACCCAGAACAGAAGTTTTGGCTGCAAAATACCGGTATTTGTGAGCTCAGCAGCACACAGTGAGAGCAAATGTGACATACAGAGCCCAGCCGGGTACGGGAGACACAAAGCATCTGTGTGAGCTCTTCAGGAGAGCAACAAATGAAAAACAAAGCATTAATGTGACCCAGGAGCAGACTACTCATGGGTGTTTTTCAATTACAATAGACTATTATAAAGGGACAATGTTCTCTTATTGACAATAAATTTCATCAATTTATAAATCTCTCCCTTATTTAAGAAAAACACACAATACAATACAAGCTCCATCTGGCTCTATTTAGACTCCAAGTCTTTTATGTTTGTACAGCCAGAAGCCATCAATTATTGTGTCAAGACCAAGGATTTCAAGGCCCTGGACACAGGAAATTAAAAGGAGGCGGGGAGGGAGGGGGCACAAATGGGAGCCTTGAAAAAGTTATAATTAGTTGTGCGGTAAATGATCAACCTGGGGGTTATTAAGCATCCATGTTTACATAGTCCATGGTGCTTTGGTGGCTCTTTTGCAAAGCTGAAGCCATGAGGACACAGATAGACAGGGAGGGTGCAGAAAAGGGGCACAAATGGGATTTTCCTCTTTGCTTTGGGGCAATTCACTCAAAGCCAAACACGTCCGTCTCCAAAGGGCAAAGCTGAAGGCTCAGACATTTACCTGGCACTTATTTTGTTTCACCCTTTCCTCTTGTGACCAATCCACTAAAAGATATCAGACTGGTACAGCTAACCCCAAATATGCTTCCAGTTCTTGTGTTAGCAGCCCAGGCTCTAAAGATCTGGCATTAAATACAAGCCACCGAGACATAAAAAACCTTGTTACGCCAACAAGCAGCAAAACAAGCTCGTGGACAAGTTCTGGTTATTCCCTCACTGGCAGAGGAGGATGGGACTAGGTCCATATTCCCCAGTCCTTGAGGTGAATCAGGGCTGTGTTTCAAATCTGTATTCCTGGCATCCTTAGCTGCACAGCAAATGTGCAGCTCTCTCAGGTGCATATTAAATGCCACTGAGCTTCGAAGGGGGCATTATTAGCATGGTCAGCCATGCAGTTCTCTCATTTTAATAACAATCTGGTGACTCATCCATCCCATTAAGTTAACATTAAAAAAAATGTGGGTCAGATCCTCTTCATTTACCTAAGTTAAATTTAAAAAAAAAAGAAAATTTTGCTTGGCTTTTACCTAAAAAATCCTACTGCCATACAAAACTAGCATTTTCATCCACAGCTATCATTTTGCCAGTTTGTAATATTATGATAATTGTTTTCCATGTTCAAAACTGAGGCACTTAGAAGCATGAAATTGAATGCTAAGAACCTTCTTCCCACTATTGATCTGCATTCCAGCAAAACAGAGGGACCCTCAGCCCTAGACCAAGACCCCGTTGTGCTGGGAATGTCTAAGCGCAGAACAAAAAGGCAATGCCTACTTCAAGGAGTTACAGGCCACACATTACAGCCCAGCAATGAGGATCACCTTTATCTAGCTAACTGCAGGCATCGACCATATAATAAGCACATACCCTGAACTTTTGTAAATGCATATTTTTTCAGAAGCAAATAACATTAAAACTGCATCATGAATGGTGCCATTTTGCAATGTATTTTTGTTCTCTTTGCTCAAAGAGAAAGCGGTAGCATTGGAAATACTTGCAGGCATATTTTTGAATGAGAATAAGAATATTTGGGTGAAATGCTTTGAACTGCAGCCCTAGAACTTACGAAAACTCATGGGTCAGGTTAATCCAAGCTATTGTTTTGTCCCTTGTTCAGATGTACAAGTTGGCTTTGCTTAAATCACCCCAAGCTCTGGACTTTGTAGTAAATGAAGTTAAACATGGGTTATATTTTACATAGTGATAGTAGACTCTCTACTTAGAGCTTCCAGTGCCACTGGAGAAACCCTGTCATTGCAGCCGTGGAAAGTCCCCTTCCTCAGTTTCTGAAGCCAAAGTGAAGGTAGAAGCCAGAGAAGGTGAAAGGAAAGCTGTAGGGTGTCCCCATTCCCAGATGCTCACGTCTCTTTCCATGGGAGAACACTGCAGAGAACATCCCCCAGCTCAGTCCATCTCTGAAGACTGAACAGCAATAACTCAACCTGACCAAAAGTAGCTTCTGTCTGTAAGAGAAAAGGACTCTCCAAGAGTCTCATGAAAAACTAAAAAAACAGAACTTGTGTAGGACCAAATGTGACACCGGCTTCATGCCAGAATAAACCCTTTAGTTAGTTTTCTCAGCCCCAGGACATACCTACCTACTGCATCCCACATCAAAAGAGAGGCAAGTCAGTTCAGAAGAGGGGGGTTTTCACACATGGGCAGTAAACCCAGACCATGAGCTAATCTGTACCATGCAGTGCCTAAACCTCTGATCAATCTCTGTATTGCAGAGAGGAATGTACACTTAAACACTGCAAAAATCCCCGTGAGCAGCCCAAGTCAGGCTTTCTTCTCCTTCATGTGGTTTGGTATGGGATTTTGGTTTGCAGGGCTGTGCCCAAGGGAGAACCACAGCACAAAACCTATCCAGAGGAGGATGTTTGCTAAAAATTTCCTGCAAAGCAGAAGTGTGTAAGCCCTTTCACATCACTGTGTTGTTTTTCTGTTCTATTAACTGAAGAAGAGCTGCTGTGAATTGTGTCCAGTGTGAGCAGGTAAAATGAAAAGCAAATAACACAACAGCTACATTAGGTCAGGCAATAGGGGTAATTGAGGAAAATGCCAAAGAGGGAAGAGACATCTCAGGTCAGAGATGCACCTTTAGATGTCTGGGTGCACACAGCCTGTGTCCCTGGCAGGGCACATGCTGGCTCTGTGGCCAAGTCTCCTTGCTTAATCTGCACACGTGGGAGGCTCTGCGGAGAAGTGGGGTCAGAGGTGCTCAGGAGATGCTGGGCAGCAGCTGGGATCCGTCTCCAGCCTTCCACAATGGAAGGGAGGGTTCTTGTGGGAAGAAAAAGCAGGATGATTGACTTTTGAGATGTATTTTCTGCTAATGGGTTTAATTCTTTCAAATCAGACATTCAGGAATATTCTGTGGTTGGTATGGACACTTCATCTCCATGCCTGCTTGCAATCAGGGAAAATGGGACAGGGCTCTTGCTGAGGTGGTCCCTTTTCATTTTTACCTTCCTGTACAGCAGAATGGACTAGCAGTAAGAGGAAAATACATATTAGATGCCTTTGGTTTGAGTTCTATTTCTGCCTCAGGTGAACTCTGTTCCCTTCTTAGCATGCATGATTTAACTTATTAATGCCTCTGTCTCTCCATTCTAGAAAATGATAGAAATAACTCTTACAAAATGCACCAGAGTTTTCAAACAGAAAATGCAAAGCCTCCTTTGTCTGGGTAGGAACAGCTATTTTCCATGACGATACTGGAAGCCAGCATCATGTAATTCTGGTACCCTGTTCCAATATTGCTTTGCCTCTTCATGTGTTGATATGCTGTGACAGCTTGTTTTATGTTTATAGGGCAGGTGTTTTGTTACTACATGACTCAATCAGCATGTGGTTATAGCAAACAATGTGCTGAGATACTGTTCTCTAGCGACAAAAGCAGCTCCTCTTCAGTGAGCTCAAGGGTCTTTGCTTTGGACTCTGGCACTCTGCAGCAAAGCAGTGAACCCCTGAGCCACATGGGTAAATGGCAAGAGAGAAAGCTGGTGGCCAAGCGTGGCATGGATGGGTCCACATGTGCCAGACCACCATCACCATGGCATCTTCTGACAGACTTACCTGCTATAGCCTTAACAAATTACAGTCCCAGAGCAGCCCCATGAGTCTGGCTCTGTCTCCTGAATTCTGATTGTGGCCATTAGCTGAAGCCCCGGTCACTGACACTGCGTGCAAGTGGACAAAAATTCCTGGTGCCAGCCAGCTTGCCCCAGGTAAGTACGAATTGGATGTAAAAAACACAGGCATGGAGATAATGTTGGGGATGGGGTGGAGCAAAATGAAATGGAGAAAATGCAAAGCAGTGGAGCAATGTTTAGAGGCAATTCCAGTGACACCACGACTGGACTGTATTTTCCTGGAAGTCATTTTGATATTCAGCTTTGCCAGATCTGGTAGTTCTGTAAATGAGCCCCTTTTGGAGAGGTTTTGGTTTAGGTAAGATTTGTGAAAAGTGACATTTCCCTACCAGGTCTTTTTAAGGGACATTCTGTTCATAGTTATGACTGCTTAACTCCTTAAATTCAGTACATTTAGCTCAGAGTTGATTGAATGTAACAAAGGACACATTTTGGCCTGTTGACTTTAATGCATACACAAGTCGGTGAGAGGTAAAACCCACCTGCCAAGTCGCTGTTATAAATGTTGATTTAGAGCCTGCTTTGCTATATAGGATTTGGATTCTGCCTCATTTGCTTCCCACTTTTAAATGAGATTTCACATATTGTCCTTTAAGTTTTACCTCTAAAGCATTTTCTTTTATTACTCACGCTTCTGGGGATTTTCACTGAGCATGAGAAAGTCGACTTATAGACAACGTGGGGCTTCTCCGCTTCAGCGTTTAAAATCCTCTGACCGTCCCCCCAGCCACCACTCTCCTCTCCTTTTTTTCTGCTCAGGCTCAGGCTTTTGAGCTATAGAAGTGATCAATTGCTTAAATTATTGTAATGGTTTGCAGAGGGAAGGGGGAGGGGGCGTGAGGGGATGGAATTAAAAAGTGTCCCTCCAAGCTGGGAACTTGGTATTAAAAATCTTAGTCAAATCCATTCTGAAACCGCTGAGCTAATAAATCTCACAAACACAGCTTTACAGTGGAAAGTCTAACTCAGTTGTAAGTACGGACTGCAGGTATTACTGCAACATGACTAATGGTGAGTGAATACTGCAGAAAGATGTCTGTGTATATTCATTTGAAGTCCTGAACAAATTTGCTTTGAATCTCCTGGTCTGCTTCTATGGCTGCTTTCCACAAATACTCTAGCAAATGAGCTTTACTAGTGCGAATACTCATCAAAAGTCAATTTGGAACTCAAATAGCTTAATATTTTCCAAAAGCGTATTCCAAATTACACACATGAACATGCAGTTCAAAATGGATGCTGGTTCTGATGTGATTAGTTACACAACTTGCCCAATCGGCGATCAGAAATAATACAATACAGCTCGTGTAGCTATCCATGCAGCTTGGATTTCAAACCTGGAATGCTGGATATTTCCAATGAACTGTTTGTGAACAGCTTAGCTTAGTAGCCTCGACTCCCATCCGCTGGGAGGGAGAAGACATTTGTAAATAGCTATTTTAGCCACAAATAGCAGTTGGGAATTTTGCAGTTTGGGAGTGGCCAACGTACAGGAGGAGAGGAAGACTGGATTTTACTAATGAATCACTGGTTATCAGTCAGGCTCTGAACGTCAGGAAGCTCAATACTCCAGCTCTATAGACAGAAAACCAGTAGTAAGGGACATTTTCCACTGAAGTCAGTTGAAAACTCGTGTTCATTGTGTGCTGTGGATTGGCGCGTGCAGAGATTTACCCCGGCTCCAATGGGAACGCAGAGGACTCACCTTGCAACCTTTCTTTGAGAGAAACAGTTGACCATGAATCACTGAACTAAGCAGGCAACCCCATCCATGTCGCTCCAGTTTAGGAGCCGTTGTGCCTTCAGCCTAAGGCTGCTGCCCTGTGGGTGTATTGGCATAGAGGGGTAGTTACTGGCCAATGTTTTCTGATGTTGTTGTCACATCTCACTCTTCAGATCACCTTTTCATCATTTTTTTCTGCAGAAGCTATTCCTTATCACAGGCTTTATGTCATGTGCTATCACACCTAGAAATTAGAATATGAATCTAATGGTTGGAAATGAAATATCAGTGACCATGGGTTTGCTAGACGACCTTTTTTGCCGCAGAGGAAGGTTTCAGGATCCTTGTGCAGAAAGACACAAGTCAGGGCAGGTTGGGCTCCTCCACATTTCACAGTGACAGGGTGGAGAGAGAGCTTTACCAAACATTATTGGAAGGCATTTGCTGCTGTTATTAGACGAAAATCAACCCCAGTTCTCAATGTCACCAGTATGGATTTGCCGTACCATGAGGGAAATCCTTACCTGCCCTTCAGTGACAGGTTGACCAAGGCTGGTGTCTGCTGCCTACCCATCCATGTTTTCTCTTCTGCCTCGGAACAGGCTTAAAGCCCTTGAACTCTCTGAGAATGGCGTATTTGTCAGGCAGGAGAGAGACAACTGACAACAAACACAGACAGCCACAGTCCTAACCAGATCGAACTCATGGAGAAATGATGTCATTACCGTCCACGACAGTTTTCCAAGAGGAAACTTCCATCGCTTACCCTGAGCTGCAGCTCCAGCTGCATTAAACACTGTTTTCCAGCTCATAAAACGAGGCACAATTTTTTACATGCTGTTTGTGGTGACAGCGTAATCCGTCTTGGTGGGAGCCAGGCTCCAACCAGCCGGGAGCTGCAGAGCACCCTGTGTGAGGCACCCAGCCTCCCAAGTTTTAGGTTTATTTCTTTGGGATTTTATTTTTCCCAGTAAGCCCCTCTCCCATTCTCCCCCCTTTATCTTTTCATTTATTTATTTACTCATTGAATCTCGATTTATTTTGTTCCCCAGCAATTTCAGGTAAACAAAAGGAGACTCACTTCTGGGAAAAGGCTGTTAATAGCCTCATCGAGGGAGAAGCCAATGTAACTTTCCTAAACAAAGCTGCAGGGAGCATTGCTGCACACCCAGCAGGGTCTCTGGGGCAAAGCAGGTTCGTTAGCAAAAGAGCACGCACAGAGTTTGTGAGGTTGGGGGGGTTTTGCCGTTTTCTTCTCTTTCCTTCCAAGAAATACTTGCAGAAAACAACTCAATGGGAATGTGAAAATAAACCAGAAGTTCTGCTTCTGCTGAATTTAAACTGAGAGGAGAGGGAGTGGTTCTGCACTCACCCCACAGGGAGTAGCATGGGGTAACCCCACTGTAAATCAAAACCAAGTCAGGTAGCTTCTTGTTTTCTTTCCTAACTTTTCACTCCTCTATCACTCTCTTTTAGTCTCTGCTTATTTTACTTCCTTTCCCCACATTCTGCATTTGCAGCCTTTCTCCATTCCAGCCCCAGTTTTTCCTAAGAAATAAAAAATGAAAACCTGTGGTGTGTGGTACTGTCCTTACACAGTCGGTCTTGAATAAAAGGAATAGGGGCTGAGATCCACAGCAGAAATCTGGAAAGCAGCCATACCTTACTACTGAATTAAGTTTGTTGTGTTCGCAAGCATCAAGTGAAGTCTGATCCAAAGATCACTGATGTCAGTAGAAAGATTTCCATTGACTGTGGATGAGGGCTTTGGATTAGGGTTGTGATAATGACCAGTCACCTTATCTGGTAAAAAAAAAGGTCAATAAATCCCTCAGCAATCAAAATTTGTCATTATCACCTCCAGTCTCCATCTGTGTTAATGCTTGCCCTCAGACATGGTGGCAAGCTAAAGAAAATGCAGATATTTCTCCCTCCAAGAACCCTGTGCTAGGATCCATGAGACATGATTTTCTCTCTGGAAATTCAATTTCTGAGCCCCTTACTGTCTCAAATGACCAAATGGAAAAGACAGTAATTGCTGAGAAACTTATTGACTTTTCCTTTTTAATTAATCCTAAGTGGAAGAAAACCTGCAGTTCCTTGTCCAGGCAGTGTATGTGAGAGAGGAGGAGGGAAGAGAGAGAGGGGGGAGAGAATCATAATTAAAATAACTCAAATTAATCTTGGTGAGTGCTCCTGCCACTTCAGTGCTGTGAGTATAAGGGGAAAGCGTCATTTTACTCCAGCCTCTTTTGTTTCAAATGTCAGCTCAAATGAGGACCACCAGGCAACAGTCCTGTCCCATCTGAAGGGAGGCTTTTCTGGTCACTATAGCATCTGTATCCTTCCAGTCACCGTACTAGGTCAAAATGCCTCACATTTCCTCTCTGTGAGGCCTGAACATGTATTGTATTCAGCAAAATGAAAAAAAAAAACCCTGCTGTCTAGGGAAGTGGGTGACGGCAGAGCTGCTCTCAACCCAGGGATGAGCTTCCTGGGTGATCCCAGGCAAAAGAGGAGGGATGAACCCTCTTGGGTCCTCTCATTGATGTTGGCTGAGCAGGTTCCTATCAGCATCACATCCAGAGACCTTAGCTAAGTGATGCTTATAAAAGCTTAATGTTTGCAGGTAGGCAGTGTTCTAGGCATGCTGCATTTTTCCAACCAAAATAGCAGGGACAGGCGTAGCTCAGCTGTCACAGGCCCACCTTTTTGCGGTCACAGTGCAACATGTTCACGGCACACCTGAGCAAATACTGGACCTGTGAGGTTTGATTGACAAACCAAGTGGTGAGGATGATGGGCTGGGAAAGAGGTGAGCAGGAAACTTCTGAGGATGCTGCACACACTGGGTCATCTGGCAGCACTCAGCTCTTCAGGAAAGTGGCAAGCTCTGAATTTTGGCCCGTGAAATAGCCAAACTGGGCCAAACTGCTTGTCTTTGAGTGATATCTCATTGATGGCAATGGAAGCTGACCTCAGGGGAAAAAAAAAAAAGTTAAGTGGGGGAGAGAAACTGCAGCTCAGAAACAGCCCTGATCCATCTGTGCCACGGAAGGGAAAGCTTCTCCCTGCCACTCCACCGCAGGCAGCAGCTACACCCCCTCACGCCCACAGCGAACCTGGCCCCGAGAGCATTTTGGAACATAGTTTAATGACAAGCAGCAGCTCAGCTGACAATTAATCCTTTCTGCTGGAGAAGGGGCCGCTTGCTATGTTTAGCCTCCTCCAAAGAAAGAGCAGCCTCTTAGAGAGAGAAAAATAACCCAGAGACTGCATCCCGGTGCTTGACTTGCACTACACAGCGCTCGGAAGGAGCAGGACTAGGTGGGAATTTGCATGCTTCGCATTGCAAGTTTGTTTTATAAACCCCCGGCTTCATTCCCCGGCTCGCAGAGCATCCCAAGCCAATTAGATTACATAACCAAATGAAGTCAATCGCAGACGAGCGCAAAAAGCTGCTGTTTGATCTGGGTTCAGAGGAACACCCTCCATCTAGTAGTAGAAGCTAATGAAGGCCGACAGCTCAGGAGGCAGGAGCAATGTAGCTGTGCAGGGCTGGGACTTCAAGGCCACCCCCAGCCTCAGTACAAGGGAAAGCGTGACTGGACAGTGAACCTGCAGCGCCCGCCGTGCCGAGCAAGCCAGATCTTCAGAGACCTCTTCCAGACCATCCTTTCCACCCCTGTGCCCCCTTCCCCTGAAGCTTCCCCCCGGCACATGCATCTCAGTTCTCTCCAAGTTACTTTATTTTATTTTATTTTTCTCCCTGCTCACTGAGAAGTTGCTGCTGGGATTAAAAAGGCATCGGGCAAATCATCAGTATGAAAGAGACACGCTGAGAAGAGAGCAGATTAACCCACTCTGCAGAGAAAACTCCTCATTTCTGGAGTGTTTGTTTTGAAAATGTCACTTCAATGGGTCACAGAATTCATGAATAAAATCCCATCCTTATTTCCATTCAAAAAGGAATAAAGATTTATTACCCAGCCTCACCAGGAAAGCGGTATTGACCCACCGATGAGTCAAGGTCTACAGCATTGCATGCAGGAATATTTATTGCTTTTAATTACCATAAACTAGCAAGGAACTTGTTTTAATAGATTTTTATTTTTATTGTTTTATTGTACTGCAGAAAATGTAAGTGCAGAGAAAAGAAAGACCGAATTGCCAGCAAAGCCTCCTGAGAATATATAGAGATGGAATGAAAGACAGCTTGATGCTGATGGGTTAAATAAAAGGTCACTGGCACTCAAGAGATCTTGGCAGCACATTGGTAAACCTGCTTTGAAGCATCATTAACCCCATTTTACTGATGAGAAAAACAGAGGCAGGGAGTAGCTCTAAAGATCTCCAAAGACACTATCTGGGATCCCCAGGGGAGAAAATTCGGTATCTAAATATCAAAAAATTTTGTCTCACATGGTTGCTTCTAGCTTGCAAACTGGAACTGGTGAATTCAGAAGTGTAGGGGTGCTCCGGCACTAGAAATGAAGTGAACACTTGGGGGGAACTGGCTGATGCAACCCTCCGAAATGGGATCTGGAGACATGTAAGCCCCATGGGATAACCCAAGGGTTACCCACTGAGCATCTCTTGCTAGAGGAGGGTGAAGACCACCGCCTCTCATCTATGTTGCATTCGTTATGCACGGGCATTTCTCAGAAAAAGCCTTTTTGGCAGGCTGTGTTTGAGTGCATGTATGCTGCAGGGCCGGAGAGCAGTCAGCAGACTAACGCCAGTCATCGCCTTACCTGCTCTGTCTCCTTCCACACATCCAGCTTTCCTTCCCAGCCAATGGTGACGGGAACCTTTCAGTCGGAGAAATGTAAGGCAGGCTTGGTGCAATGGCAGGTGATTGACAGGCAGCCTGTGATAATGAAGTCCATTTTTATTTTTTATCTCTTGTCGAGTTACAAGGACTCGGCCAGTGTCCCAGGTAATGAGTGTTCCCTCTCCCTCTCCCTCACTTGGATATGAAAGTGTGTGTAGCCATGTGTAGCTGTGTTAACACTACATTACTAAAACCAATCCCAGGAGCCTGTTACTGCTGCACACCTCACCGACTCCAGCACTTCCTCACGTTGATTTGCATTCATGCAGTTTGTGTAAACAACGCTGTTCGGGGAATATAAATAACTGCAGCCAGAAATGCAGTTTGGCTGCTCAGCCTCGGGAGCTCAGCAGCATCCCTCAGTTGCTGCTGTAGTGCTGGAGCATGCTGCTGGGGGGACAACCCATCCTCCCAAAATGGAGGATGCTGCTGCATCCCAACCTTTCTGCCTCCATCCCCAGCCCAAGAAGCCAAGGATGTCCCGCTGGAGACTGGTTTTCAAGGGGCCTTTCCATCCTGACATGAAAAACTGATGAAAAAGCCTTAGAGACAGCTCAGTTTTCATGCATTCATGATGCTTACACATTGGGCCCTTGGGGGGGGATGCTGCGTTTCAGGTTGTAGTTATCAGAGCTCTCTCTAGGTGTTGATAGAGAAAGGCAGACGCTTCCAGAAAGTGCCTCAAATTTTTGGTGGTCTGATTTACCTGTGAGGTGGCTGACTGTCCCCTGTACATAGGATATGTGGGGTGAACACATCACTGCCCCCGTTAGGCAAGATAAACCCATATCCCTCAAACTCATGCCCCTCTCCTCCAAAGGCAGGCTCAGGGTTTGTAATGTTTAGCCCAAATTCAGTTAAACAAGAACCCCAGTGTGCGCCCTGCTCAGAGGTATCACAAGAAAATGTCTTCAGTATGAAATCAGGTAAAACTCTGCCTGTTTCAAATATGCTTTGACCCAGGCTCCGAGATCTAAAGCCCAAAGAAATGCTCACACACACGTGTTTGAAGTGAAGCTGCTATTGATCACCATGCCGTAGGGATAGCATATTCATGCTTGACCACCATAATTTCCTCATGATGTATTTGCTTCATCTCTCCTTGACTTCTGCAGGCAGGGGCAATGTCTTTAGAAGCACCACCTGGGAACTTCATGTTAATTAGTCATAAGCTTACATAAAACTCTCAGGTGGAGGCAACCAAACCAGATCAAGTATTTTTTTTCACTCAGAGTAAGAACAAAAACAGCTAAGAGCACTAAATATTAAAGGGATTAAAACTGAAATTTTCTGATCTTTTAAGGATTCACATAAAGCCTGGTCTGGAGTTTGCAATATTACATCCAGATTTGGATCCATATCCGCTCCTAAACTTAGCCTAGAAAATGACATGTTTACAATTTTTTTCTCTTGAAATTTAAAATTCCAAGAAAATGTTGGCAGAATCTCCACAGATTTCTGAAGTCTGCATCTTTGCTTTACATTTAGGCCTTTCTCAATCCTTTTATTTTTTTTGTTTTTCCTTTAGCTGAGCTGAAGTAACTCAGATTAACAACACACACTCTATTTAATTGGCTTCATATGGTTCTATTTTAACATTTGGATTAGAATAATATTTCAGAAAATGACTGCTATTATTTTTTTAACAGATGGTGAAAGATCCACCAACATAGGAAGTGAGTCACAAGTTGTACTGTAAATAATAAATAATAATAATAATAGTTCTGCTGACAGTGTAACAAGGGCTCCGATTTGCTATCACACAGGAAAGCTAATAAACCAAAGTGGAATGTGCCTCAGAAATCTTTTGTTTTAATTAGCAATGAACAAATTCATTCTGCCAAATGCTGAACCCACTGGAACACTGGTGGCTTCACATTTTGCTTAGGAGACAATTTGAAACAGAAAGGAGGAGTTGGAGGGGACAGCCAAACTCTAATGAGAAAATACAGTATATGCATATCCAGCTGGGCTTCTTTCAGGGCCATTTCACAAGTAGGGAAGTTCACTTCCAGTCAGGAATAAGTTTAGGAGTGTGCTTTAGTCTTGAGTTCTCCAAGGTAATTCTTCAGATGCTTTAAGTCAATCATATTTTTAAATGCTGCATTGACTTGGAACTTTACAAAAAGGAAGTTGGAGAAGAGATCAGAGACAAAACAAATGAAGATGTGGAGTACAGTGGAGATTTGCCAGTGCTGATTCGAGGAGGAATTCTAGTTACCTGCATTTTTCTTTTTCTTTTCTTCCCCTCCTCCCCTGCCCCTGAATAGTGTGAATTCTTCAATGATACAGCTTTGACTGCAGATACTTAAGAAGTTCGTGGTCTTGAAGGTACAAGGATCATCCAAAAGACCAGTTCTGCAGTTGTGTGTTTATTCATAGCTCAGATGACAATGTTCTGAGTTGCTAGGTAGATAGCTGGGTGAATGATTTTTTTGTCTGCTACATAGTGCAAAAAAGTGAGATATTTCACAAGTAGGGAAGTAAAAAAAAAAAAAATGCTGAAAAAATAATAGTGATTACAATATGACTTCATGCACGTCTCCAGAGCAGTGGCCTTTGCTTAGTCCCAGCCCCCAGTACAGTCTATTTCCCTATAAAATGCCCCTGTGTAAGTGGCCTTTCTTACCGTATTTGCTCATGGTCAGATGCCGCATTTCATCCTGCAGCCACCTGCGTGGATTTGCACATGTTCTTCCCCAACAGCCTAGAGCAGTTGTATGCTCTGCATGCCCTGCCACAAGCCCCTGCACGCTCCCACAGGGCTGAGGAGAACTGGGGCAGCAGAAAGAGGATGGCCCCCGACAGGAAAATTCAGCCTGCTCACAGATGGACTCTTCTGAGGTTCCCCACGGTGTGGGTGGGGATATCAGGTGGTGAGATACTGGGTCCAAGCCCAAACTCCTGCCAGCTGGTAGATGTTTTTTTAATGGGCACGGTCTGGTATGGCTCTCATGCATGGGCAAGCAGGTGAAGTACAATAGGTCCGGGGCTAAAGAAGATGCTATCATGGCCCTGCTGCAAGGGTAAAGGACTGCCGTGCAGCAAGCTGTGCTCTACCTGACTCATGCCTATAGATCACAGCTGGCTCCAGAGATGTTCAGCCATATCATTGAAGAGCATATACTATATCATTTAGATCTAATGGTCTATATAATACTTTCGGTAGCTGGATGTCATGGCAATTGATTCTGTAGACAAGGAGGTGAACGAATGGATGTACATACACAAGACCTTGGCAGAAAAGAAGGTTTGGCAAGCTAACAACTCTGAGTCTATGCCATGCCCTCATTTCCTCCATGTCTGTGTGATTGTCATTGTAGTGAATAAAATTCAGTAAGAGTTTTGGTTGCTTGTTGCTAGCAGAGAAGGGACCGAATACACACAGCACTGCACACTCCTGTTGTTGGTTCCCAGTCACACTGTGGCTTTCTGACAGTGAGCTTAAAAAAGAAATTCTCTGGTGTTTTTTTTTTTTAAAAAGCTGGATTTTCTTTCCTGGCTTACATAACAGAGCAAGGAAATGCAGGCCCAGATCTTAACAACCCTGCCACAAACTTTTCTTGGCAAAGGAATGGTCTTAACTTTTATCTGGGGGGGATTTTTTGACAACGTGTATCTCCTCCTCTCCCCAAGATCTTGCAACTTCAGAAATTACTTAGGGGGTGAAGTCAACATGAAAAGGGTTTCATCACTTTAGATCTCTGCAGGCATGCTCAGCTGCCACTGGTAGGAGTCACCAGCAGCTTCTAACCCACCTTTGCTTGTCAGAGCTTATTCCATCCTTTATCGTGCTGAGAAACTGGAATAGAATGGAGATAGAGAAGAGATGCTCACTGTGCAACAGGAGCTGTATGGCTGGATTATTGCAAGCAGCCAAGGAAACTGTGACCAATGTGCCACAAAGATCTGCAGTTTCCCTTTCCAGGCTACAGAGCAAAGTGGAGCTCTACCAAGGAGCATTTCCTTTATTAGAAATGACTGATGTCCTGCACGTTGCCAGAGACTGGCAAAGGACCCTTCTCTGAGCCAGGTTGTCTGACACATAGTGGCTGCCTTCTTACAACCTTCTGTAGACAGAGAAACATGAATGATTTGTTCTCCCTCTTTGCTGTGCGCAGAAGCACCTGGACCTACTCCACCATTTTCCTGTCTGTCCAGCTACCTTATGTCTACATAAAGCTACCTAATGCTGTAGAACCTGAGTGACTCCTGTATAAAACTGACAGGAGAAAGGAAGTCCCAGCCGACTTGGGAGATAAAGGGAAGGAGGAACAGAGGTAGCCTGGATGAGTTAGGTTGCAATACAATACCAAGCTGCCGAAGCCTCACTATCACACAGGTATGCCAGGCCTTGATTTGCTCTATCTGTGGAGTATAACTCAACATCTGAACTCTAACAAATTCTCTGCAATTTAGTCTGCAAATTCAGGTTTGATGGGACATCAAGGGCTCAAGCCCACAATGTGCTTGTTATCTCCTTCAGTGATTGAGCGCTTTATATTTCCCCAGTGGGGACTCATTCCAAGTAGATGTAGGTGTCATTCCCTGTGTCTGAGTTAATCATCTGGACTCCCTTCATCATCAAGGGGGAGAAATAACACACCTAGGGCATGACTCATCTGACTTATTAGATGTGTCCCTTATGCACATCCAGGGTGCAAGTGATCACCTGTCGTCTATAGTCGCTGAGATGAAGAGGGACAGACACTTGGAAAAATTCACAATAGGTTAAGCCTGTGCCAGATTTTGACACTTACCCTCCCCTTACCCCAGAGCCTATCTCAGAAGGTATCTGAATTTCTGAATTCCTCTCATAATTAATTCATAGTTAATCTTGAATAGGTGTGATTTTAATAATCATTCAGTAGATCTAATACTGCAGAATTGCCGCACCATTGAACTTGAAATTACATGAAATGAGACAGCTATTTAAATAATGGCCTCTTCTGAGCTTGGGTGTTTGGGGTTTTTTGTTACAGAGATACCCAGAAGCAGTAAGTCGCTGTCATGACGTTACACCATTTCTGCAGCCATGTAGCCAAGCCATTAATATATTTTAGTGAGTTACAATCTACCTGGGAAGCTGCTTGCCTATTTATCTGCAGTTTCACAAATGATACTAAGAAAGCGTCTACACATTGCTTAGAGCTTTCTATTGTAGAATTAAAAATATGACAGTGGCTGCTCTTTGTATTTATTAATCACCTATAATGAAGTAAAATATTGAGCTCTAAATTACTTTGCACATTAGATGGTTAATGGTCATCTCAATTAGCTGTACTTCTGCAAATCTTTTTAATGAAACTATGCACTTCTGGTCCAAAGTTGGGGACAACATGCACACATTGTGCACTAACTCAGACATTGCACATCATGTCAAATACTTTTGGTGTAGCTTTACTCATTTAACTGAAGCCAAATCTGGAATAAGCCTTCTACTCTCCTCAAGTTTTTCGAACTTCTCACCCTCAAAATGACTGATGGATTGCAATGAGTAAATAAGTGGAGATTTAATACAAGCTATGATTGAGGAAAGATCCTTAAAGTGACTTAACAACTGAGAAAATGACTAATCATGACTAATAATGACAAATAGCGATACATCCGGGGACACAGAGATATTCAGGCTTGTTTAAAGCATCCGATCTTGCAGCCATGCCTGAGCCCCCCCTGGAAATAAGAAAACTGAGATTTGCCTTTTCAAGTTTATTTTTGCCCACACAATTCATATAAATGTCCATATGAACTGGAAGATGAGCCAAGATACAAAATTTAGGAGTGTCCTTAGGATGATTTTGCCTAGGTTGCCTATAAGGATTTCAGTGCCATTTATCGATTAAGATAGATAGCCTAATCAATTTTAATTTAAACGTCTCCTATATTGCAGTGATTTGGTTCCTTAAGTTTATAGCATGTTCCAGACACCTTATTTGCTACAATGCCAGACAGTAGAACCACTTTTTCTTATGGCACCGATGATATATTCCAGCATAGTGGATGGGATTTATATAGCGGTATTTTCATCCACCTCATTAGATTCATCCTCTTGCCTTTTTATTTTATATTTCAGATTGTTTTCTGCCATCAAGTTCACCTGTTGGCCTGTTGCTCACTGTAGGTTTTGAAGTTCCTTTTTTGAAGGCTTGGTAGGGAAGGACAAAAACCATCAGAAAACACCAAATCTATGACCAGAAATGTTGTGTATGTGAGGAGAAGGATTAACAGGATTACCCAGATGGACCAACTTTAAGCCCAGCCATATGTACAACCCAGAGTATGTGTTTGGAAGTGAAAAGATTATCCAGCTGAGTCAGACAAGGCTATATATCATCACAAAATTGCATAATTGAGAAGGGACCTTCACAGTCCTACATCATTACAAGAAGTCACATGCTTCAGTTTGCAAGCAGCCATGAGAAGGGTCAGTCCAGAACACTCTGAAGAGGAAATGGTGAAAGATACTGGATGGGGAAAGTCATGGGTCTGGGCTAGGAGATGTAACTGCAGAAGATGACACTTCTGTGCACCCTCAGTGAGGTGGTGGCTGAGAGGCCCATCATTACAAAAATTTAATAGCCTAGCCTATGTTTGAATCTCATTTGGTGTCATCTGGGGCATTGATTCCCATGAGCACCCATTTCTCTGGCAGTTAATTGCTAGATCATTTAAAACATGCCATTCTCAAGATATTTAGAAGTGATGCCATCCAGCCAAGGAAGAGAAATTATGATGTTCTTCAAGAAAGCAGCACAGCTTGAGCACTGGGATTTGCACACCCTACAATCAAAAAGCTGGTCTATTTTATATTAACTTCAGACAGCAGGTAAGTTAGAAACCATCAGCATTTCCATGGTAGGATCAGGATTTATTACATTAAAGACTGTGACTTGAAGAGGTGGAGTTTCCCTCCTTGCTCCCCATGTATCCTGCAGTCCAACTAACAAAATAATCACCTATCAGAGGTTTTTGCAGACCTCAGGGGAAGCATAAGGATGAATGATTCACTCCAGGACTTTTCTTTTACTCCATTTGGCCCATGCCCAACCCAGCTCCAGATCAGTTTCCTTCCTAGGTCTGCTTTATCCTTAAGGGAAAAAATAAAGATGGCATTTTTCAGAGCTCCATCTGGGTCTGACTCCAATGGATAGACTTATGCCATCTTCCCCACCCCCCCAGGTCTCTGGTACCCATCTACGCTCTGGGCCCTTGAGTGGTGTTTAGCAGAGTGATGTCTCCCTGTGGGCAAGGCTCTGCTATTGAGTATGGGAATATGGCAGCAAGAGGAGAAACAGCACAGGGGAGAGCCCTGGCTTAGAGAGGTTTTCATCACCATGTGCCACCATCCGTGACCCCTTGTATGACGAGCCAAGGGGCTTTTCTGATTCCAATTCTGATTTGATAAGTGGAGGGAAGCATTGGGGTTTATAGCCCTGTTGAACATAAACATTGATTTTTAAGGCCTAATCGTCTGCTGCAGCTGAACAACATCCAAGGATTTTTTTTTTTTATTATTATTATTTCTGTAGCTGAAATTGATCAGCTGGAGAAGGGAGGAATGAAAAGGAAGCAGAGAAACAGCTGCAACTTAGGTTTTTGTGTTGCCCAGGCAAGGCTGCTGCCGCTCTGTCACTCAGGCAGCCCCCTCTCTGCTGGGATGCTGCCGGCAGCCAAGGATGTGATGCTGAATGAGCCCTTGTCAGCTGCCGTCCTCGCTGGCTGGCTCGCTCATAGCTCCTATTTAGCTTCCTTGCTGGCTCCCTCATAAATATTCACACCACACAGCCAGCGGAAGACATTGTTTTTTCCTTAATTTCCATATTC
>NW_009258272.1:1611603-1634347 GCF_000687185.1 Egretta garzetta | reverse complement strand
TCAGCAGGGGCTGTGCATCCAGGGAAGAGGACAAGAGAGAGAGAGGTATATGTGTTGGGTGGAGGTGGGGGAAAGAAGAGAAGGGCACACAGCAACGAGGGAGGCAGGGAACAAGGTGAGGAGCATGATGGAGGTAAAGAAAGAGAGCTGGGGATTAACTTGGTCGAACAATCACAGCAAAATGAAGCTGTTCCCATTCATAACCCAGGCGATCCATGTCCTCATCAGGAGGTTTTCATAAGTGATTAATGGTTAATTTGTTAAAATTCAATGAAATCTTGTTTCCTCTCTTTAAATTAGAATTCAGGGAGAGAGGGAGCGAGAGACGGTCCCAGTCATCCCCTGCTGCTTCTCGACAGAATATAATTCATCTGCCAGAACTGGCTACTGCTGTCAAAGGATTACAAATAAAATAGAAACATAGCCCGGGGCAGCAGCCACGGAGCTCTGGAAGGCTCAGCCAAGGCAAAGGGCAGAGGGGAGACCTCGAACCCCTGCGTGCACTGGCAGGCAATCTTTGGAATAAAGCCAGAATCAGCATGGTCGAATCATGGGCAGTTCAGCCCTACACTGAATCCTAATCTCCTGTCACGGGACATGATTTCCACTGCTAGCTTTATGATAAGGAAGGCCCAGGATGAGCCACTAGCACTGAAAGTGCATGGCGGGCGGGGGGGTGTGTGTGTGATTTCTATGTATTGCAGCTGCAAATGTGTGGGAGACATGAGCACGAGTTTATGAAGCAGAATGGCAGGAGCATTTCATGGGACACACACTGGAGATTGGACTACTTTTTGTTCCTCCCTGCTTTATTTCATTAGCGAGACATTTTACTGATGGTATGTAACCACTGCTTATATAGAGAAAAATATATATAATTGGTTGTGAGCCATTACGGAGACAGCCCTACTTCAGCTTGTCAGACTAATTTGCCTCTATATAAAATCATTATCCTCATGAGACGTTTCAGTGTATCTCAAGCCACTGAATCTGACATTAGATGCTATGTTCCAAACCACAGACCTTGCACTTATTTGCCTGAGATGGAGAACGTCAAAGATTCATAGCTTCCATTGCTAGAAAGGGATTAAGTCAACATTACTCCAGTGGTAAGTATTGCAACACACAATTCAGTACCTTAGGACTCGCTTAGACAGATATCCAGGCTGGAGAGAAAGCCAGTGAGAAACAGAAAATTTGCCACATCCCATGGTAGATGTTCTAGTAATTAATTAATACTTTAAAAAAACAAAAACCATACTTCATTTTCCACTCAATTCACTTCTGTGTCAGTTACCAGCTATGTGAGGTTGCTACTGTGCCTGCTAGACTAAAAAAGACTCTTTTGCTGATCTTTCTAAGCATAAATGGAAGGGCTTTTATCACGTAAGGCTTTGAAATAATTTGAAAATATCTTTATTCTAATTTTAAAAAAAAAAGTTAGGGTTTTTTCAGGATTTCTTCTGTGATTTTATGAAGTATACAGAAAATTTAATTGTTTCTAATTGATTGTTAAGCTGAAATGCATCAATGCAAACTTGTAGTGAACTTTCAGGATTCCCCCTTTTTCCAGGGACTTTGTTTTAGCACTTCAGCTACTAATTTGTACTAACTTCTTTTTTACGAACCAAAATCTGTCTGAAAATTCTCAACCCACTCCTTTTGAAAGCTCTGATCTTCCTGAGGGAAAAATCATGGAAAAAACTTTAAATTATCATTTATTTTCAGATGGCACCTTCAGTTCAGTTACACAGCTTCTCCCCACCACATAACTAGCAAAAAATGCAATTGCTCTCAACCAGTGTTGAAAGTACAAATGTAATACACCTCTGTTGCTATGAAAAACACAAAAAGAGCATTAGTTCATTTGGTGAGCAACACACAAGATTATTGCAGTGACACCAAGGCCTATGTATGTGGTTTAGATACATTATAGTGAACATCGGTACTGAGGTTTATATTTTTGTGCCATGGAGAACCTAGCCTTTAGGATCATAGAATCGTTTAGGTTGGAAAAGACCTTTAAGATCATCAAGTCCAACCATTAACCTAATCCTGCCATCCCACCACTAAACCCTGTCCCTAAGCACCTCACCTACCTGTCTTTTAAATACCTCCAGGGATGGGGACTCGACCACTTCCCTGGGCAGCCCATGCCAGAGCCTGACAACCCTTTCTGTGAAGAAATTTTTCCTAATGTCTAACCTAAACCTGCCCTGGTGCAACTGCAGACCATTTCCCCTCGTCCCATTGCCTGTTACCAGGGAGAAGAGGCCGACCCCCACCTCGCTACAGCCTCCTGTCAGGCAGTTGTGGAGGGCGATAAGGGCTCCCCTCAGCCTCCTCTTCTCCAGACTTTAATTATGGTGGAAGAGGCACTCTAATTCTATTCCCTAATTATAAAAGATTAAAACTTTTTCTTTGAAAATACTCTTATGAGTAAAATTTTTCAAGATTCTTACCTGCAAATTATGAGATTTTCTCTTTGATTTTTGTAGGGGAAGAAACACCCTTCTTAATAAGTATATGTGTGCTGGGCCACTTTCAGATTAGCTGTGCAAAAAATAAAAAGCTGAATTTATTCAGACATTGAAAAATTCTCCTGATGTTTTGTGGGGGTTTTTGTTGAGAATACTACTGATTTTCACACACATAATGGCTTAAGATGCACTTGTCTTTGCTTTTATTCAGCGCTATCACCATAGAAAGGCCCAACGCTTTGATTTACCACAAGTTTTGGACAGTGATGCACTTCCACTACAAGGAAAGGTGAAAAAAATTAGATCCCCAGTTCACTGACTGCAGATGTGTACACTGAGAAGTGTTGCTCTTCCAACCTATATATGTCACACTGTCTTGCATTACAATTTCCTGTGCTGTTATAGCCTGTAATCGCGTTTCCCCAATTTTTCCTGTCTGTATTTTTGCTGTTCCTTCTAAGACCTTTGACAAGAGGTTCCAATCAAGACTGAGACCTTACTGTGCTAGACACAAAACAAAACCTTGTAAGACCCAGTCCTTGCTGCTAGTAGGTTGAGTGCTGCAGAGGACAAGCAGACAAGGAGTTGGACGGCAATCAGGAGGTGCAGAGGTAGCACATGGCTCATTTACAGTCTTTTGGCAGGTCACAGGCCAACCATTAAACTCTGTAACTTCTACCCTACCTCCCTCTGATGCTGGGTTACACTGAATTACACATGTGTGAGAAACAGTACAAGGACTAGAAACGCAGAATGGAAAAGGGGTCTGTGGGCGCTCAACACAGGTATGATGTGATTTGAGTCACAATGTATTTGGTCTCCGACCTGGGATTTAGAGGCCTAAAACTTCCACGCTTGGACGTGTTGACCCTTCATCTTGTGAAATGTTCTGGCTTTTGTGTGTTTACAGCATCCACCTCAACTCTGCATTTAAATAAATGTTTGTGTTTAATGATTGCTCCTTATCTCTTCCATACAGTGTTAATAAGAAATTGAAAATACTTCTGCTGTACTGCATGATCCATTGCACCTGGGCATCAACTTTCAAGAAATGACATTTCCTGAATACTGCTCATTAAGATTCACAAGCACCTTGTCATACATATAAATCTTATGAGCCCTAGATTAAAGATGGGTACCTGAATAAGAGGCATGTGGAGTGATTCTCCAAAAAGGAGCGCAGCAAGAAAATGTCAGAGCGATGAATGGCATGCAAACATTTTCTTTCCAGTTCCTTTTAGACAATATCCCCATTGAATCCAGGGAGAAGTAATACACTATATCCAATACTCAGCTCGCTCAGACTGACGTAGATGTCATGAATTCATTGGAGTTATGCTGATTTACACCAGCACAATAGCCAGTCCATCATACTTGCTCAAATTTTAATATTTTCCCCTTCTTTGACTTAATCAGAGGGTTTTTTCCCCCTGGAGCATCAATAATGAAATATTTGAAGTATTTATTTATTGTAAATTCTCACTTTAATCAAGTGATTCTTCAGTGGACCTCATTTAACCTTGAAGTAATTGTTTTACTGATGCTTCAGCATAAAGCACTTGGACAATTCCTGATTAATAAGTTTCAAAACATATTGTCTAGAACATGCAAGCAGAGCATCACTCTTAAAAACATGGCCTCATGGATGACAGAGTATCTCGGCCGTGGAGCAGATATAAGCATGCTACCGGCGCTAGAATTAAAAGCTTGATCATTTTTCTCCTGTTTGTAGCAGGATCCACCTGGCATTACAGCAGAGGTGGATTGTCAGTGAGAATTCTCCTGTTTCCTCTTAATGAGTTTTCCACTCATTAATATTTGCATTATTCAAATCAATGACAACAAGGTTAGAGGCTTCCCACTGGCTGTTGCAACAATTTGGATTGATTGACTAGTTTTCAGAGAAGAGTGGAAGGAGTGAGAAGGAGATAAGAAACAGCAGTGTACAGTCCTTGGAAACAGTGGCCAATGGAGGACAAAGGCAGAGATCATTTACAGTGTGGGAGACAAGTCCCCCGGAGAGGTTGAAAGAGATGTAAGGAGGGAGGTAGAGGCTGCGTAGTAACTACGACTCTTCCTGGCCAGGGCTAGGAAATTTAAGCAAATCAAGAGGTATAAAAGAGGACCCAGCCAACACAGGGCACGGGTGCCATGCAATTCCAACAGAGTGAGAGTCACCAAGAAGAGCTCCCTGGGGCTCAAGCTGATTGCATGTATATATAAAGCAAGGAGCCTCCCTGAGCCTGAAGTCCTCCTCTGCCAACACAGTGCCAAGCTGCTGAGCTGAGCTATTTGGACTTTTGCCCAACACTGTTTTCTACACACTCTTGCAAGGGTGCAGGTGCTCTGCAAAGGTGCTACTTTGAGATGGGAGGGAAGAGGAGCTGGATATTGCCATTCCTCAATGATCTTCCCTTTGAGATTCTTGGGACTCCTCAAAATGGCCACGTAGAGGATAACACCAAAGGAAAGCCAAGTTTTGTCTTTCCAGTTGATTTTTCAGAGTTTTCTTTTGATGGTTTGGTGATCTCCAAGAAAAACTCATTACAAGTTTCCTTTTCAGTCTGTTTCTGCTGAAAGTCCTGACCCTTTCTCATTTGCTGTAAGTTTAGCTTTGGGACAGGATCTATAAAACAACAGTGAGTCATGACCAGATGGCCAGTGTCGCCAAAGCTACATACCATTTGGGGGGAAGAAGGCGCAAGACCTACAAAAAGTGTGTTGGCAGTGGTCATTTTAGTAATTTTGGTAATGTCCCTGGACAGAGTCAGATCATCTGGCAGTGTCCGATAAACCTTGTTTCCTTTATGTGGGTATGAGCATAAGGAAAGTGTCAGTCTCATCTTTGCTTAGCTGAATCACTGTCTTACCACAGCTCTTATAGCAGCCTGATAAGGCAAAACTGATGTGTCATATGGCCAAACTTTGCACTGCAGCAAGCGTCCCATTCCCTGTTTCCATCTCTTCCCCCACTCAAGCAGAACAGAGCCCATGCATCATTAATTTATGTTGCTTGTCATTCTTATCTGTCCCTAGGCATTTAAGACAGCAACAGAAACAAACATTAAAACTAAAATCCCACATAGGCATTGAGGTTCAGAGATACTGCTTTGCAGAAAGGGAGGCAAGTTTGCTGGCTCGTTAAAACTGGCTATTTTCCTAATGGGAGTTTCTTTCATCTTTGCTTGCTTTTCCACCCATCAGGATGCAACTTTAGCTAATCAATACAGTCAGCCTGATTTTGAAGGCACTCTTAAACGCTGCTTCACCACTTTCTGGTGTTTGAGAGAAATTAGTAAGGAATAATGAAATACTGCTAAGAATCTTCACCTTGACTAGTCTCATCTCCACTGTCCCACTGTTTCCTGGCTTCCTGGAAGGGCTGAATTTGAAAATGTTGAAAATGTTACAAGGTAGGGGGCTGAGAAAAACATGCTTGTTGCTGTTAGTATTATTATCTGAGGAAGCATGAACACACAGATAGACAGCTCAGGCTGATAGACACACTGCGACCGGCCCTCAGATCTCTAAGAGAAAAGCAAAGAGTCCATCACTACCTGCCAGTCTGTTAAGCAGCGGGGGAATAGAAAGGACACAGAGAGGTCAATCTTTGCTCAACTCAAGAAATAATATGTATAAGGATGAAGGAGATATAGTTTCTAGCTTCAAACTGCAAGGACGTGACTGGTGCCACCTGAGAAGAGAGTAGCAAAGGCTCAGCAATGCCAAGATAACACTCTGGCTGAGACAGAAGAAGAGCCTTTAAGCACATTTCTTCTGCAAGTCTGGCCAAAGCTCAGGGAACGAAGATAAGAGCCTGACCAGCGCAGGGGAGACCAGTCTGCAGCCGCAGCGAGTCCACAATAGCAGCTCACTGAGGCAAAAGAGAAGTAGCTAAAGGCGGCAGAGATTTCAGATCATTATCTCTGCTACAAGGTTGCTGTTGCTAAACCAGAACAGAGCTTTCTGCCGGGGTAAAAGCTTTTAAAAGCAGGATAATATTCCTCTACCAGGAGTCTTTGCCTTGGCACTGTTATCCCGGAGGGTCCAAAATCACTGGAAAGTTTTGGTGGTCAGGAAAAGAGACCTAGGGATCTCTGGAGCCTGTGCAGTTGGGTCACTGTGGGCACAAGCTGCAGGCTGTCCCAATTTTGGGACCGCAGCACTGGTACCATTAGCAGGGTACCTGCACTGCTGGAGTTACAGATAGACAACATGCGGGAGTGTTCACCAAGACTCTTGATTCCATTTTCCTAAAACTCTTCGATTTAGTCCAAAAGCATCCCTCTCCTAGGATTGCGGGTCTCTACCAACACAGTTTACCCTGGAAGCTAACAGCCTGACTTAATCTCAGCATGGCTTTGCTCTGAGGAGGGCGATGCAGCTGCCAGAAGGAGTTTCCTCTGCTAACCTGCCTTCCCGTCGTGGCCCTGGGGTGTTTGGGTTGCAGTCACTCTCTGATTTTCAGCACACGAAGGGCATGGGGTTGAACAAGGTCCCGTTGCTGGTGTCGGACAGCGGCACGGGCACGGCGTTGCTGAGAGGGAATGGGCACTGTTCGTGTCTCCCCATCTGCTGTTGGGGAACAGTCTGGAGGAAGCTGTCACCGCACGGGCCCTGGCTACTGTAGGTTTTCATACAGCAATGAGAGAGACCTTTTAGGTAGGACTGTAAAATTCACTGTGTGCCAGCAGATATAATAGATGAGGAAAGCGTGGGGAGGGGCAGGGAGGAAATAAGTGAGAGCATACAAATTAAAGAGCAGCATTTGAAATCTAATCAAATATTCCCTCAATTTACTCACCACCCCTGCAGTGCTGTGCGGCTTTATTAGGTTTTTATTCCGTATTCTCTTTTAAAGTGACATTTACATTAATTTACAGTACTAACATGAAACCCTATTTAAAAGCTGAGAGTTTTTGTAACTTTTTATTTTTCAGCAGCTGTCCCTGAGTTTCCAACTGACTAATAAGGAGTCTTTAGTTTTATTTCATGTCTGCAGGAGTGGATTCGAAGTCTCTTCAAGGTGAGTTCCTGCTGCTTTTGTTAAATGTGGAAGGGAGACCAACTTGGTGGGTTCAGGTGGTAATTGGCTGCGAAGCAGAAATGTTCCATTCCTGTAGCCCTCCATACTCCAAAGTGCCTTCGGTGCCTGTAATCCGTGCTGGAGTCTATTCCAGCTTCAAACCAGGGACCAGCTGCATTTTGTGGGATGCACTATAATCAAAGTGTCATATGGAGCGGTCTAATTTTGTTTTGAACTGAGGGGATTTTTACTTCACATCAACAGAGAGGGACCTGGCTGGAAAAACGGGGTAAGCACATGCACCCAGAACAGACATTTGAAAACTCATTTACAGCATTGTCTTGGCTTTCTTCCTTTTTTTTTCTTCTTTTTTTTTATGTTTTGGTTTTTTCCCAGAAAATGTTAATGCGTTATCCAGGAGCAGGAAAGGTGCTGGCCCCTTCTTGCCTTGGCCAGCAGTGAGAGCAGAGGATCTCTTGAGCGGTCCTGGGACAGGACAGATGTGCAGTTTGCAGGCACAAGTTCTCTCTGGTGATCCAATTTGTCCCCTTTTCCTGCAATTTCTTCCCTTTTTTTTTTTTATTCCCTAATTAACACAGGTAATGAATTGCATATGGCCACGGCATTTACTTCTCTGTGTGAAATCTGTAGCAGCTGCATTGTTTATCAGTTCAATATGTTTACTACAGATGCCATTTCTGCGTGACA
This sequence comes from Egretta garzetta, assembly GCF_000687185.1. NCBI lineage: Eukaryota > Metazoa > Chordata > Aves > Pelecaniformes > Ardeidae > Egretta > Egretta garzetta. Next base: position 1,626,133 of record NW_009258272.1, on the reverse strand, counting down.
ATTAAGTTGTTTAAAATCTCCTTTTGCCACCCGCTATGTCCCTCCCCAGCCTTCCCGTCTTCTTTCCAACATGCATCATTGCTGCCTGATTCCTTTTCCAGGCTGATGCCACACTCCAGCTAAAAGATCAAATCTGCTGAGGGTCTGAACCTTGTGTGGCCATTTAAACTGACGGAAGGTTCTGAAATATTACTGTATTTTTACTCCCACCAAAGGCAAGGTAAACTGACCACCGAGGGTGCAAATGATGGAAAATCAGACCCAGAGCCTTTTTCATGAGACTAACAAAAATTGATTTAGCTCCTTTCATTTAACCATGAGGGGATCCTACACATCTTTGGAGAAATATTGTGCTCTTCAGACCTTTTCAAGTATAATGACATCTGAAATGTGCATACTTTACCAGTGCTATTGAACTGGACTGTGAAATAATCTTTGAACCACGTCAATATGGCAAAACACACAGAGAGGGCATGATTTACTGAGGCCATAATTAAACATTGAATTTGCCTCTCCTCTGGGCTCAGCTGAATTCCCGTCAGCAGCCTCTACAGCAAATTGTTGCAACCTAATGTCCTATGTGTTTGGATTTTGTTAATTTATTTCCTGCACCTCATTTTCCTGGAACGAGTGCGGTTATTTATGGCACAGCAGCAAACACTTTACATTTATGGGGGGTTATGAATTTCAGTAATGGGTTTTGTGGCAATTTAATCTGTCCCAACTATGAGGCATTTTACAATGACAATTAAATTATTATTAAAAAAATAAACCTCAAATGACATTCTTATCGCTTATCAACATATCAAAAGTTTCACCATGTTGCATTTTTGGACTAGGTTATAAATATTCCTCTGTACTTTTTAGAGAATCCTTGCTATAAACTCTGAGTGAACTTAATTAACTTCCACAGCTTATTTGAAAGGAAAATTCTTTACACATTCCACTGTCAGTGAATGAAACATTTTTTTTGAAAAGTTGGTGTATTATATGCAAAAGCGTATGCCAATGCTTAATATTTAAAGACTTAAATTTGATGTACCACATTTACTCCTGAAAAGGAAAGGACCCCATGGGGTGAGAGTGGTAAATTTGTGATTTTTCTTGTCCTAACCTCATGGGGGAAAAAAGCTTTTATTTCCATCGGTCAGCACTGTCTATGAAAAATGATCAAAAAAGTGTCAAGTATGTTAATTTACACTCCATTAAATTAATTTTAATGCTGGCCTGCTGAGTAGCTAATTTTCAAAGCTAAATATCTTGGCTCTTTCAAAACATTTTTTTTTTCTTCTCCAAAACACCCAGAATGCTCTGCTTCTTTTGGGGGAGCTGGGGACTTGCATCTTCCTCAAGATTCAATATAGATGTGCAACTCTGCATGTGAGGGAGAGAACATCAATTCCCCCTCTCCACCTCCTCTCCAGAGAGTGGCAAATGAAAACTTTCATTACAAAAGACTCCTCAAAGTTATTTTCAAATCTCTGCCTGAAAAAATGACCCCTAATGCACTGATTATGGTAATGCCTAGAGGCTCAGTGAGATTGGGACTATATTTTGCTAAGTGCTATATAAAATATCAGATGGTACCTAGTCTAAAGAGCCTGCTATCTCAGAAGACAAGGCAGACAAAAGGCTGGGTAAAAAGAGTGGAATTACACCTATCTGCAGATAAAGCAGGCTATTCTAATCATCATGGTGCTATCAGAAGGCTTGTGATCAATTCCTTGTTCAGCTGCTGCCTCCTCCAATCTGCCACAAGCCACAATTATGATTTTAGGCAAGTCCAGGAGTCTCTCCACGTCTCCATCCCCCTCTGTGCGGCAGTGGCGATAGCCCTGCCCCATCTCATGGAGAAGTTTTGAGGGTGAAATTCTTAGCCGAGTGAAGGAAGACCCATAGGTCGTGTAAGAAGTCTGCCCTCAGCTGACCACGTCTCTAGCCACAGGAGACCACAGTCTTTTAGATATATGTGTGTATACGTGCGTTACATGCAGTAAGCACTCACACCCCCTGGGCAACAGCTAACTCTCATCTATGAAGTCTCAGCAAGATCACAGGACTAAGTGAACCCTTGCTCTCCTTCAGGGAAGCAGTCTGCACTGAATTCAATTTTATTCGGAATGTGTGGAAACTGCTTCCCATATGCATCACCTTGGATCCAAATGTTCCCCAAAATGAGTGAGAGGCAGAAAAGAGCTTTAGGTCCTCAGCTAAAGACCTCGGCTAGTGGTGGCTAATGATTTGCCTTGGTCTCTTCTATTTCACTAAAATAGGAGAGAGCCCAGATTCCATATCAAATTGGTGCAGCTTTGATATTGCAAAGGATCAGAGCATTTAATCTAACATTCCCACCCCAGCATGTATCATAGAATCATAGAATCATTTAGGTTGGAAAAGACCTTTAAGATCATACAACCCATTTTTTTCAGACAGCTGAACCTGGTTAAAGTACAACCCGGTGTTGAGCCAGAATCTCATTTTTTGAGCCTCTATCTTTTAGCATCCACTAGAGCATCCATTACCCAATAGCCTACATTAACAGAGGAACTAGAAACTTAACTTCCATTCACAAGGAATTCAAGCCCTATGTGCTGTCAGCCACAAAGCTTGCTGCTACCTGGGACCTGTACAGAGACTGTTGGGGACATCGCAAATCTTAGCATTATTTTCAGCCCACCCTGACGATGCCTCTCTCCACTGAGGTACGTAACACAGTCTTCAACAATTTGTCTTTAAGCAAGAAAACATTACCTGTAAAGAGACAAATCCACCTGTAAGAAAATGAGATTCCCTGGGGTAAGGGAATCATCCACCTTGATAAATCAAACCGCACTCCTTAGCAGCTGAAAGTCAGTCTTGTAACTCATAAATCTGTTGAAACATCCTGCAGGTGTTCCAAAGAAGCATCCCAGCACCTGCCCAGGTCAAGAGGATTTTCCTGTTTAATTAACAAAGCTATTTTGTTTTCCCCTCTTTAATTCCAAAATGGTAAGTAATTGGGGAATCAGCTTACAGAGATCAAAAGGTCTTGGCTGTTAGTAAGCAGCCCTTAGGTTACATTCAGCCATGGAAGCCTTCCATGGGTGGCAGGAAGAGAATGTTTACTACAAACTGCAACCCCTATGGTTCAAGCTTGTGTCTCTTTCTCACTGGGCCTTTGAATTTAGCTACATTTTCTGCATATAAAAAGTTGGGAAAAAAAATTATAACTAAAATCCAAGAGAATTAAAGCAAAACTTTATAAATGTTTTGTGTCCAAATGAAAATGTGGAGGCACCTTCAGAAGCTTTGTTCTCTTTTCACTTATGTTTTTTTATTCTACCTTCAGAAGAAAAAAAATTAGCAGGAGAGGGCTTCCTCCCTCAGGCTGCTTAGTGAATGGATGTTGTTTTCAAGGCGGCCCCATGCAGTTCACTAGCAACAACTTCAATGCTCCTAAAATTTCAGTGGCACTGCATGAGAGTCTGGAAACGTGGGGTAGACATAAAAAAAAAAGCCTGTGAAATATGGTTTGGAGCAATGTCTCGTTTTCACTCTCAGGATATGGAAAGAAGAGCTTATGTTATGTATATGATTTTCCTCTCCTGAATGACTTTTTTTTTTTAATTAACACTGTATATGGGTTTCTAAAATGGTTTAGCAGTTCTGCCAAAATGATTACTGGGCATTGGCTTGTCCTTTAGAGGATATGGGAAGGTAATGTATCACTCACCATGAAGAATTCATGACAAGTTCTGAAGAACAGTCAGAAGAGCACAGAAATTCACACCCTGGAGTACATCTTCACTGCAAGCAGAAAGCGACAGCATCTGCACAAGAGATTTTCTTCCTCAAAAACAAGGGGTAAAGGAAGGAAAAACTTTCTGCATTCACATAGTGAAACAGTGAAAAATGGCCCCAGCCTAGGCTGAACTGATCCTTTCTGAAATCCGCCTGCACCAGGAGAACCGGAGCTGTGACTAATACATTAATTTTGGGTCAGCTGGGGATCAAGTTAAATTTTGAAGGAGAAATCTTAGGTCACAGATAGGTGATCTCAGGCAGCCAAACAGGCTCCCCTCCAGCCATCATTGCACTTAATGGGGCTGGAAACGATACATGACTACTTCTCCCACAAACAGTAAACCTGATAAGAAATAACCATGGACAAGAAAAGGGCTTTTTCTTTTTAAAGCAGCATCATAGAATAAGCATTAAATGAATTTAAAACTCAGCCACTCAGAGAAAGTTGTAGCACATGGATGTGGTGATCTTCTGAGGTCCCTTCCAACCCTTGCTATTCTGTGATTCTGTGATTCTGTGGTGACAACAGATGCTGTAATTCTGCCTGTCTCCAACAAGATGACGATTGCTACAGTTAGCATGCAAGACGTTTCACTTCAGTAATCTGAATTTATGTGAATTGTGAATTGTTAAAGGTAGTTGTCCAGGCTCTTTTTATTATTAACATAAAGATGGATAGACAACTCTAAAGTATCATTCATCGTATTTTATAAACCTTTGTTAGAGAAGCTGCCTGCCTCTCCCTTGACTACAGAGGAAGCTTAGGAAGCTGGATTAGGTAAAACACCAAATTTTTACATGAGTAAAGGAAGAGGAGATGAATCTCATGCTTAAAGAGCGTGTCATGTACAGCTCTCTCTTGAGTCTACTATATGTTCATGTATCTCACAGTTCTACAAGGACAAATGGATACTTGTCATAGATCATAGATATGTTGGAATGGTATTTCTTGCTTTAAAACACCCTCTTACTTTGGCTTCCTGAAAAATAACTTTTTACCTTGTACTCTCCATATTCTTTTTCCCAGAGATTAAATAACCTTAGTGCTCAGCACTGAGTGTTTCTAAAGCTCTAAGACTTCTGCTTGCCCCCTTTCCCCCCCACTTCATCCTGCAAGCCAGACTTACAGATCATTGAAAGTGTTTTCTCCACCTTGTAAGGAAACTGAAGGCAGGTATTTATTCCATTAGTTCAGTAAAAATTTGGAGAAAGCATGAATTCCAGTGGAGCTGCTGTAGATTTCCATGATTAAATATCTGTGTCCCCAGGTACTGGTATTTTTATGAATCCATGATCATAGCAACACCAAAGTATGATGAAGGAGAAGAAGACCTGGAAAACAGAGCATCCCTGCAAAAAAAACCTTCATTCATTCATTCTCCAGAAAAAAAGAACAAATGTTGATTTCTATGCCCAAGCATCCTGAGGGCTGGCTGTCTACAGTCTACATTAGTGATCCCACAAGGATGGCAAGAGGTAGAAGCCTTGGTGCCAGCTTTTGTTGGAGAAGACTTCATTCAAATTGCGCTGATTTCCCTGACCTCAGAGTTTTGGCTACAGCCAAGGAGCCACAGGAGGTTCATGGGATAAAAATGCACTTCAAAATATGTCCTAGTTGGACAATTCCACACGATAGGAACGGTAGGAATAAGGAGAATATCAGAAAAGGGCAAGAGTGGCGTATTTTGCAGATACCAAGAGCATAATTCCAGTCCTTCAATCACTCTGTCACTTTTTGTCTCTTCACTTTAAGCCACTGAAACAAACATTTTGTCTCATCTTTCAGCAGAAAGAGTAATGTAAGGAAATAAGTAAATCAAAAGCAAAGGAGATCTTAATTGTTCAAACAAATGTTACTTGGTCTCTCTTTCTTAGCAAGTTTTCTCATCTGACCTCATCGTTAAAACTTTTGTTCAGTAAAGAACCCCATGAAGGAACCATCCTGGCTCCTTAGAAATCCATGTTAAAACTTCCACTGCCCTCAGTGAGAACAGCAGTCCTCCATATAATGAAAGCCCTATGACAAGTCCCTTTTCAAACTATTTTCATTTATAGGATCAAGAGATTTCAGGACTGGATTCCCCTACATTCAAATTTCTCAAATTAGGAACAGATTTTCAAAGGAGTTTATTTCCAGTTTTGGCACATAAGTAAAATCGGGGTTGCTTTAAGAGCTCGGCGTCCCGCAGAGAACACTGAGATTCTCATAACCAGATATTTGCAAAGATTCAGGACATAAAGCATCCTCAATGCCCCAGGTTCTTGCAGAGGTATCTAAATAAGAGCTGAGCTCTTTTGAAAACATAGCCTGTATTTTATAAAGCAAAGCCTTCACAGCACTTTAATATCAGAAATTTATTAAGACCTGTTACACCTTTGTAAAATAGGGTCATATTTTTACTCTTCTAATTTTACATATAGATAAAATGAGATACAGAGAGGTGAAGCTGATGTGCTCAGGATCATAAAAGAACTATAAATTAATGCTGAGTTTAGATGGGAAAGGTCAGACATCACAACTCCCACTCCCTTCTTTAAACACTGGACCCCTAAAGTCCTTAAAGAATCCTTCAAAGTGATTAGAAATCAGATTTTATTCAATTTCCCCTCTGTGATTCATCTCACAGGCTGTGTGACCTAAGAGCTTCATTCAGGTTTTGGAAGACAGAATGAAACATTTATTAATAAATAAAAAGAGTTTGGAATATTTAGCAGGACCAAAGTTTAAAGATTATAAAGATCTGAGGCTCTTTAATAAATATTAAATATACATTTTCCACCTCATTTTTGGCCAGACATGAAGCACGGTGTAGAATTGCAGGGACAACGAATTCTGAAGCCAAGAGACCTTTATCTTTGTTATGGGCTCTTTCTAATAAGAAATACTTCTATTCCCTTCAGTTCATGCAAATGTGCAGTTACTCTGATTAGCGTGAAGAGCACCAAATGGCAATGGAAATCAAGGAACCTAATTATTTCCAGCAGTCACTTCAAAGATGCTCCACTGAAATGAAAGACGTGTCTCTCACCTCTTGGGCCCTATTATGTTCTAAACTTTGCCTAGCCCTGCTGACACGCCACCTCTGCTTCAGACGGATTTGATGAATCATGAAAACAGCATCATTTACAGTTCAAGGTACCAAAGCAATTTTCCATTGGCACCTTTATGCCCCTGCTGCTGCAAAAGAGAAGTGTATGAAAAAAGTCCAGTGACTTTTCAGCAGTCAAGTGATTTCTGCAGGAAAAGAAAAGAAAAAAAAAAGCAAATATTCTCTGAGAGCGAGCACATACGCATAGGCAGTGGTAGGCACGTGGGTGCCCATGTACACAGGCGTGTTTCAGTGCTCGCTGCCTGGGGCAAAGTAGGTTCTTCTGTAATGAGGATGCACAGGAAGGCAGGAAAATAAGGAGGAGGGTAGCATGTCAGCAGGGCTTGGTGGCAGAGGTGTAGGCGTCTCAGCATTTAGAGAGGTGAGCTCAAGCCTTGCTGTGGAGTTACGCTGAAGGTTGTCCTCAGGCAGCTCACTGATAGCTGAGTAACAGCTTGGCTGGGCCGGTGAGTTAGGAGCAGCTCGGCATGACTGCATCCCTGCCCAGGCACTACTGGCTATGGAAACCAGCCTGCCTTGGCTACGCTGGCTCAGTGGCAAACTTCAAATCATGCTTTTAAAATTACTGCATCCTAAGCCCTGATCCCATCCTATGTGTATGTTCATGCCACTTGCGCGCAGCCCAGGATGCTAGCTCAGGGATTGCTGGCAGGTCGGAGCAACACTTCTGCGTCTGTTCACTGTCTCTGCGGTCACAAAAGGTGTGAAGGTCTCCATGAACCATGCAGGGGGTTTTTGCGGCCTCCTCCATTCCTTATGTTTTTTCCTGTCTCCAGAATAATGTAGCAGGGACAGCCTATTAAAATCGCACCAACCCTCATTGTTATTTCAGTCTTTCTGTAGCAGACAGTTGTTCTCATTACTTAGTCTAAGGAGGCTACCATTTTATGAAGAATTAATTTCCTTTCTGGAACTATGTGAGCAGAGTTGAATATATATTTTTCCCCCAAAATGTCACGAAGGTTTTTTTTCTTAATTATACCCCAGGACATTTCACGATTGCTTGAGAAATGCTGCAAAAGCTTTATTGAATTTTTTTTTTCTTTCTCTGGTAAAATATTCACAAGATGGTGGTTTAGTATTGACAGGTGTGAAATTAAGGGAGTTCCACGGCTTTATGTGAGAAGTGATCTCCATCAATGCAAATGCTAAATTTCGGAATTTTTTTAACTGTCATTTTAACAAGGACTGATATTTTCCAGTCAAAATACATAAAATTTTACAGCAGTTTAATGTAGTATGCCTTTAACAAAATTTCTGTGAAATACCTCCTGGCCTGACACCCTTGCTTTGACCGTTGATTATCAGCTTCATCAGCTAGCCGCTGCACTCAAAGCTAGAACGAGTGCTTTAACAAAGTGAAAACAGGCAGACAGAAACTGCTGGGAGCTCAGAGCCCTCTTCCCTCTGCCTCCAAGTTCGCACGTCTCTTGGAAGATTGGCTGGTTTTGGATAGAGTTAATTTTCTTCATAGTAGCCGGGATGGGGCTATGTTTTGGATTGGTGCTGAAAACAGCGTTGATAATATGGGGGGCATTTTTGTTCCGGCTGAGAAGGGCTCACACAGAGGCAAGGCCTTTTCTGCCTCTCACCCCACCAGCAAGCGACTGGGGGCATAAGGAGCTGGGAGGGGGCACGGTCAGGACAGCTGACCCCAACTGACCCAAGCGCTATTCCATACCATATGATGTCATGCTGAGCACATAAAGCTGGGGGAAGAAGGAGGAAGGGGGAGATGTTCAGAGCGATGGCGTTTGTCTGCCCAAGTCACCGTTAAGCGTGATAGAGCCCTGCTGTCCTGGAGATGGCTGAGCACCCGCCTGCCATCCGATGGGAAGGAGGGAATGAATCCCTTGCTTTGCTTTGCTTGCGTGCACGGCTTTTGCTTTACCTGTTATACTGTCTTTATCTCAACCCACGAGTTTTCTCACTTTTCCAATTCTCTCCCCCATCCTGTTGTGGGGGGAGGCTCTGCGGGGCTTAGTTGCCAGCTGGGGTTAAACCACAACAAAGGTATTCCTGACTGAGGTGAGGTGAAATTTTCCTAATTTTAGAGACTGCATGAAGTTTTTCATCAAAAATCCAATTTTCAACAAAAGACTTGGATTCTGTTCCTGATCCTGTCACAGACTGTGCTGTAACTTCAAATGAAACCATTAATCTCCCCGTGTTTCTGTTCCCCCAATAAAATGACATAGTTGAGCTTCCTTTCTCCTCTTTCTTTGTCTTTATGATTTATTGGTTTTACTTCTCTGCCATGTTTTCACTGTGTATTTGAGCTGGAGGCTGTAAATACTTTTCATAACAACAATATGTTCAGCCTCAGATTTGAAGATCGTATTAACAGATCCTGAACGAGCACAGTGACAATTCCAGTTAGGAGCCGATTGACTTAGATCATCTGAAATCAGTTAACTCATTTTCGCATTTAGGAAATTTGCTTTCATTGTATAAATAAAGTGGCTTTAAAATGCATCTAAGGGGAAATGCAGGAGCTAGATTCAAATCCCAAGATCCCTTTGGGACTTTGTACGACATTTTTGTACAGCACCTATCCCAAAAGGGTTGATTCCTTGACTAGAGCTGCCTAAATTCTTTCTATTACTTTTGAATTTTAATCCTCATCTCTCCAGACTGCTGATTTTTCTCCTATTCACTGCCCTTAAATCCAATCTAATTCCAGCATACATCAAACCCTGCGGTAGATTTTTCTGAAACTCGGCTGAATATATTTTCTATGTTGCAATTTTTTCCCTTTGTTTCCCATTCCTATTTGCTTAAAAATAAATAGTATCTTTTCTGTAATTCCAGACAGAACACAGAGCGCTTGCCCTATTACACTGCAGCTGAATTCTAAGTATACAATTATACAGGGAGGATCTTTAGATAAACCAGCTTGAGGACTTTTGAACATTAAACTCAATTCAGATAACAGCTTTCATCCTATGCACTGCATTACACAGTGTGCTGCAACTAAGTGGAAGGCTCAAAGAAAAAAAAAATAACTTCCATGGGTATAAAGATGTCAAGGCAGTAAAATAAGCAGATGCAAAATCCTCCAAATACAAGAGGCACGGAAAAGATGAAACAGATAGACTACGCTGCTTGTTACCAACAGCTTGTTGGAATCTCAGAGGCTTGGCCTGGCAGAGTCTTTACCTGTCTTTTCATGTGCTGCTGAGGCCTAAAAAAATAAAAGAAAATACCAAATATTCTGGGCGAATGTTGAGTCCCAGATCAAACTGCTAATAGAGTATTCTGTGTAAAACAAGAGAGGTAATTATTCCACTCAGCTGTGCTCTGGTAAGGCCTTAATTGGAAGACCATGTTCAGTTTGAGCTCAGTACTTTATTATACACATATATATTTTAAAAAGAAAAAAAAAACCAAAAGGAGATGGCGGAACAGAGAAGCATCTCATAGGAATTCATATGTAAAAAGGTTTAGGAGACTAATGTTGATGAGGAGAGCTTAAGGACACTGGATACTTGAAGTAAAACCCCGAGTAGAAGTAACTATTATACATGCATTCAGCTATGAAATGCAGAGGTGAGGCAGAGCGTTTGTTCTCATGGGGATGACATTTAGCCCAGGGAAGAGCAAGCGACATACACCTCGTGCATCAGATAACGATCTACTAAGTCTTATTCTGACAATGTAAGACACACAGAGCCTTTTTGCCAGCTGTCTTTTATTGGCAGCGCAGGGAAAACCCCATCGCTTCATGTCAAGATGGGACATTTTTACACGGGTTTGCTATAGTTGCCTTTAGACTTAAGGGCTTGCTTTAAGACCCATCAAGCACAAGCTAACACCTGGGCTAGGCAGAAGTTTCTTCAAAACTGCCTCAAAATGCATTCTTCAGTGCTGGCTGCTCTTCTTCCCCCAGAGGACCATGTAGGGTGTGAACTTTCAGCTGGCTCTCTGGAGATAGCACAAATCCATTGCAGTCAAAGAAATGCATCCTCTAAGTCAGTTCAGACAAGGTTTCTGGCAATAATTTCATAAGGGTCTGAGTAAACCAAAGCTGTCTGTTGCCTTGGATTGCACAATTCCAGGTGAGATACATCCTCCTCTGTCCTAATAAACACTTACAAGGAACATTTCCATTTCACAGCATCCTCTGGATAGCAGGTTTTCCTGAAGGCAGATAAGGTGCTGAGTGTTTCAGCAGCACAGGGAAGGCACTTCAAAGTAATCTCAATGACTTGCCCAAAACTCTTCCCAAAGCTAACTCTTTTTCTTAAGTTCCCGTTATTCTCAACTTTTGCCTCTCTCTCTGCAATTCCTAACAATATCTTATTCATCAATGGCACTGACCTCTCAAGCTACCCTGCGAAGATTCATTCTTGTGCCCTTCTAACCCTCACTGAAAAATGGAAAAATCCTGAAAAAACTCACAAGTAACTTTTTTCCCTGAGAACAAACCCATATGCTTCTCTAAAAATTTGTTTTAAAAACATACATTTATGAGCTACAGAGATCACTGGAGTGAGGGTCTTCTGCCCACAGTAAGCATCCACAGTGCAGATCTCTCCATCTCAGCCAAACACCAACTGGCTGTAAGTCCTCTCACCACCAGACTGCCTCATCGCATCTCTAAGGGGTCAGATGAGGTGTGCTTGTGAAAGTCTATTCCTCCCAGCTGCTACAAAAGGGAGTCAGGACAGCCATCTTAGATGCAGATGTTCACAGTAAAAGTTAGGAGAAAAGCCAGGGGAGATGAAGCCCTGGTTCCTACAGTGACTTGCTGTTTCACCCAAACAAGTTATTTCCCCTCTCTTCTCCCCTTCCCACTCTCTTTTGCCTTTTGGATGGAGTTTGCTATACACACCCACTGTGAAGATGAACTTGCCCTTCTGGATGCCCATTGCAATCCGTAATCCCTGCAATTTGGGAGCTGCAAACAACAACACTCTTTTTTCTCCATCATTGATATCTCAGGGTTAAAAACCTAAGAAGCAGGATATACCAGGGACTGCATTCACATTGTGAGTGGGAATTAGCAGCAGCATAGCTGGTTTATTGCAATAATAAAAACATTTCATGTAAGGTCTCCCATTTCACACTATCTTTACAACATAAGATGATCTCTCCAGGGAAGATGAGAAGAATTATAATTACATCTGTGAAAACCCCCTAAACCTGGAGGGGGTGGAAAATCATTTGCCATAAGGCATATGGAAAATCTTTGGGAACACAATACCGGTTCCTTAGGGAAGTAATGGTGGATTGGGGGACAGACAGGTTATTTGTTTTGTTTTCATTTCATTTTGTTGCATTTTCACCCTGTAAGAACGCCATGGAGGTTTACAATGTCGTAATACAAACATATAGGCACTGGAAACTGTTATTTTATAGTTATTAATAATATCACCTGCAGCTGGGCAAGCAGAACTATGGCCTACAGATAATCAGACCTTATGCTTCAGAACATATGTTGATTGCTTCTGGTGGTCAGAAAGGAGCATATTACTTCCTATCCCAGTGCATAACTGGTTGCGTAGATTATGTGCTATTGCAATAAGACATTTACTTTATTCTACAGCATCAGCTAAGAACCACTCTTGTTAGGATATTGGGCTGCATAGCCCAATGATACAAGGCTTTCCTTCAAACAGAGAGAAAACTAGCTAAGGATGTCTTGCGGTTATTTTATGTGTGAGGACTTGGTCTACTGGATGAAAATCCTTTCCCTCCAGTCAATGTCCATCATGGAGGTCTCCCTGATAAAGCACTAGAAGGAAAGTAGTCAGACAAGACCTCTGCACCTACAGGACTTCTCCACTTCATCACCCAAAGATTCAGAATCAGCACCCACCAAGTCCATCAGCTCCAGCCTTTGCACTGGGACAGGCTGCAGGACTGCAACCACCCATCCAACCAACAGCCTGGACAAGGAGCTGGAGAGGATCAAAAGATGGTTGCACTGAAGTCCTGGTATGGCACTGGAGTAGGGAAAAAAGGGAGCCATCACTGACCTTTTAGATATCGTGAAGCAGAAAGTCTCTTTCCAAGGTGTCTTGCCACTTCAAGAATCATGAATTAATAAAAATCTGTTGCCATTTTGTTGAGGGAATACAGAAGCACAGGAAAAGGGGGTGGCAAAGAATGGCAAAACTGAAACCAAGACCCAGTTTTTCTCTTTCCTAGTCCAGGCCATTGCTTTCCACCACACTTCTAAATGGTTAATTCTGTTTCTGTAGTCTCCTCAAAGTCAAGCTTTCATGCTGTTCTTTGTGGATGGCCCTCCCAATCAATTATGTCAGAACAATCACCAGTATGGGATAATAATGTATAATTTTTCATCTAAATTAAAATGTACTTAGGAGACCTTCATTTCCCTCACAATTCATTGCATTCATCAGAAATACAGCAGGAAAAAAAAATATACCTCTGAGCAAACACTGTGAGTTGTTTACAAATGCTTCAAGTGCAGTAAGACACGGATTGTTGTTCCGCGAGGCCCTCCTCCTCCCATCACACTGGAGGTTTTCCAGGCAAACTCCAGAGAAAGAGATAGCAGGGTAGAAGGGCCAACTCTGATCTTTAGGAAAACAATTTGTGTAAAGAGATGATGTTCCATTTAAAAATCTTGTGGTGCGCTGTAAAACAGTAATTGCTATCTATCTAGAGACGTTCTCATTTCACGTCTCTCTTAGTGAATGAAACTGCAAATTAATTACTATCTTGTGTATGCATCAAAGACCAATGCTGTGCACAGAAAACATCCAGGGTGAAAATCAGGCCATATTTATTTCAGTCAAGCTGTTTAAATATAGGTGAAAACTGTAACAGCCTCACAAGTTGTTTAGACAAAGCAGGACAATTCCACAGCATCACCAATAAATCTTCAAATGACTCGAATATTTTCTTATCAAACTCATTACAAGGCTATTCGTATATAGAAAGATATAGATACAGGTGTATGTGTATTAATAGAATAAAAGATGGTTTCTGAATTAATGAATACCACAATATTTCTATAGTCAGAACTATAAGCAAAGATCTTCTCCAGAGTAGCTCATTGCTTTTAAATATATTCTCACAGCATAACTGAAGGTTAGCTATTAATCCAACCACCCAACCAAAAATGTGTAATTTTACTGCAGTCTGCGTTATGCTTGAGTGCGCCTACCGCAAACATGCACCAGCCCCAGAGCTCCTTCACTTTGCTGGCTTCCTGAACCCTGAAATCCAATAGTTTGCTCCTTCTTTCCAAAAAGCTTCCCTGGTTTTGCCTGTCCCTGCCTCTGTTTCTGATTTTGCACATCTTAGGTAAAAATGTGGATTACCTGGGGTGTGCGTTATTAGAAAGCCTCTTTTCAAACATGATATTTTAAGAGAGACACAAGTTATCTCAAGTGCAAGTGATGGTCCTAAAAATACTGTGCCACAACCCTACAAAGACGGCTGCCATGTATCATGGACATTGTCATGCTTGAACCTCACCCAGCAGCTCAGCCCCCCAGCCGCTCACTCACCCCCCCACACAATGGAATTTGGAAGAGAAAAACAAGTGAGAAAACTCATGGGTTGAGATAAAGGAATAGCCCTTGGGTCAGTTGGGGTCAGCTGTCCCAACCGTGCCCCCTCCCAGCTCCTTGTGACCCCTCCCAGCCACTCACTGGTGGGGA
>NW_009258272.1:1605636-1611554 GCF_000687185.1 Egretta garzetta | reverse complement strand
AACAAAACCATCCCTGGGTTATCAACGCTGTTTTCAGCACCAATCCAAAACATAGCCCCATACCAGCTACCGTGAAGAAAATTAACTCTATCCCAGCCAAAACCAGCACAGACACAACATCTTTTCTGTTCTAAAAAATTTTGGCCAGGTGATTTTTGAAGACATCATACAGTTTTCCAAACACTGACAAGCCTAAGAGACCAGACACCTGCAGTCAGGCTTTTGCTCACCCAGGAACTCCACGCATAACCAGCATGATGTTATTGCTGTCATTTTTCTCCAACCAACTTCTCACTACAAATGACTTAACAGTATCAGTGTGGGCTTACAGCAAAACAATATCGCTGTAAACGCTTTGTCCAAAAGATACAGGGGGAAAAATTGCATTACAGTTAGAAGAATCAATTAGGTTGTGAATGGGCATGTGGAAATTTCAATTCTCTCCTGCACAACTACATAATCGAGGGAATGCTTTGATTCTAAAACCAGTGAAGTGGCTGCATATTTCAATCCTCAATTGTGTAGGAAAACACCAAATAAGATATTAACATTTTTTCACCCATACAGAAAAAGGTTTTTTCTTCCCCTTTTGAAAATGAATAAGAAAAATGGAAGTAAATTTGAGAATCTCCAACTCCCCCTGCTGAGTTAGTAGGACTAATTGTACAATCCACAACTCAGCAGTGTGAGGAGGCAATTGGCCATGTGGGGCTCAAAAACTCTACTTCCTATTGCAATACCTTCCAGCGTCCTCACTGGACATGGATTTCTTTTCAGAGGCATCCAAAATGGACAGCACCTTCCAAATAAAAAAAAAAAAAAAAAAAAAAAGGAAAAAAAAAGAAGAAAAAGAAAATCTAGAAAAAAGACGCAATAGGAGGGAAGAAAAAAAGAGCCAGAGAGCAAATGCAACTTCTTAAGGTCACATTATAAGGGCAGAAGTAGAAACCATTTCTTCTGAGTCATGCTCTCATCACTGGGCAATGCTGCCATGCAGCAAAATCTGCAGAAAAGCTGGGGAAAATCAGGAGAATTGCTATGTCCATTTACATCCTGATCTCACTTTTTTCAGGGCTTTATTGGAATTCTACTAATGCATTTAAAAAAAGAAAGAATAAAGAAGGGAAAAGCACACAGTGTATTTAAGAGGAGACGTGAACCATTATGTCTTTTTTTCACCTGAAATATTTATTTGTACATATTGACAATGAGCATTTACAGCTGTCTGCTAAGGAAATATTACCCTGGGCTGCCTAAACCGCTGTGCTAATCGACAGTGAGGTAAATTGGCAGAAATTTCCCCTGAAAGCCCCTTGGAAGCCTTCTCCAGCAGTGCTCTCTTCCCCAGAGAATACAAATATCCCTTTCATCCCCCTGCTCCAGCAGAAAAGAATAGGGAAAAAGAGACCATTTGTGACCATTTGTGGGTTGATGACTGTCATTTTTCCCGTCCATTAGAAGGTGGTGTGTAGTCATGGGTGATAAAGGAGACCCAGTTCTTTGGAATAGGTAAGCTTTTTCTCCTAGCTAGGTTTGCATGGAGGTATCTGTTCAGAGCAAAGGGATGATGGGGATTTTCTGTCAAGGCCAATCAGGTGCAGGGATCCTTTCTCTCTGCTGATGACTCTGCTTGGGCTAAAGCCTTCTTCCACTAAAACTTTCTTAGATGAGAACCCCAAACTGGCTGCATACTACAGGTCCACCAGCTCTACCCCTCTGCCCTTTGATGAGCATCACACCCTAGAGACACAGACATGGGCCACAGATACCTTCCTTTATGAGGACATCATCCTGTTTTCAGTCCCAGCTCCATTGCACCATGCAAGTGCGGTCTTCAGGTCACATGGGGAAGCAGCCTCCCAAAGAATTTATAGGTTTTATTTCCACCTTTGAATAACAGCTGTGACTATGAGTTGTTTCAGTCACGTGCGGCGACAGCTCAGAGTGGTGTTAACAGCTCCAGGTGCACAAGAGAATGTTTCTGAGTGGAGGGAGAAGTATGGGAAATCCCTTTATACTATCAGCATAGACCAGGCAATGGCCTTTGCTTATGCAGATCATAATCATAATCATAATCATTATCTTTTATGGTGAAGTACTTCAGTATTATGGTGCACAGGTACTTTTTTGAAGTGGTTACTAACACATTAAATAAGGAATTTAGAGCTGGGAAGCATTTAATAAATGGCTGGTTGGGGGAGCACTTAAACCATAAAATCTGCTTGTGATAACAACATGGCTTCAAGTTTGAGAAGACAGAATCATCCCTGACTTTCAAGCAGTGCTGAGGATGACTGGAGGGACAAGGCTATCATCCTTTCAAAGTCTCTCCAACCAGTGTCCTCCTGGGGAAACATCCTTCTGGACCATGATCGAACTTAGCACCTCAGCACTTGGGTAGCTCTAAGACGTGCACTGACTTCAAGCAAATGTCTTGTTAAAGTTACCATGCAAAGCAAACATGCTCAGTTCAGGAGGCCAGGATGAGGTCTAAGCATGTCCATGTGACGGCGTAAGTGGGAGTGAGCAGGTCTGTAATCAGTGTGTTTCACCTCCAGGTATCCATGGTTTCTCCTTCTCTCTGGGTCCCTGTGGTGGGACAAGGCCCTCAAACTCTGAGTGCAGATCATTAGGGGTGGTATCCACTGTGCTGAGCTGAGGGGAGGAATTTCTCCTATTACATCAGTTGCTTGTGTAGGCGACATGTCCCCTTTCATTGCTAGTAAGTGATCACGTCTCCTCAGATAGAAGGGCTGATGAAATCAGAGCAGCTTCTGTTGTTTCTGGCTCCAAGGTTAATTTTATCAAAAGCAAAGCTCCTTTGACTGCTATCAGCAGAAGGGAAAGTAAAGCTCTTTTTATTACAGGGATATCAATAGAAGCACTTGTCTGACCTCCCTATCACCTCACCCCTCCCCACCCCCACTGGCTCCAAATTAGGGATGGGAGAAGAGAGCTGATAAAATAGGGCTAAGATAAAAATCTTCATATTGCAGAACCCATAACATAGAAAGTGGGAAGAACCACAAGAGCACAATTTTGACCTTCAAAGATGGCTCAGAATCAAAACCATAGGACTGTGTCTGTTTTACCTATCCCAATCTCTGGAGCAGGTTAAATGAAGCAAACTCACATCCTAAACAACCAGGAGTTTTAGGTTTTTGAAGTCAAATCCAGCCCTGCAGTGGCATATCTTTCCTAGTGACTGGATACAGGAGACAATGCAAATAGTGACTCCTGATGGATTTTAGCAGCTCCATCTCAGAGTCTGGAAAAATTTAGGACCTGAGATGTACAAACTAGAAAACTGTGAGGTTAGAAGTCAACAGGCTAATCTCCACCACTGCCTCAGAGTCTTTTCATTCATTTCCCCATTCTTTTGCCATCATGGTCAAGAGGTTTAAGCAAAGGCAAAAGAAGACAAGGAAAAGTTGACTAATTTCCCTGGTTCCTTGTGGATTCCCAGAAAAGCTGATCTTTAAAACAGGTTTAATAAACCCAGGAGGAATGATAAAGTTATGTGTAGCTATGTACACAAGACTACTGCCTAGAAAGGGGTGAAAGGATGTTCTAAGGTGCTGAAGTGGCACTGAGAAAGTGTGGGTTCAATGGCATCGACTTCCTCTGTGATCTTAGAGAAATCATATTGGGTCTGCTATTCACTAGCATTGAAGTATTTTAACATGATGGAAGAAGTGAAAAGTGAGTGTAAATGTAATATATATACCCACTTCATGGCCCGTTTATGCTGCCAGAGTAGTGGAAAGCAAATTTAGTGCAAATGAGAATCACACATTTTATCTTTCTGTGCCTCAGTTCTGCATCTGTAATACAGAAGTTAATAAAACTGTCTGACTCCCTCTCGCTCTCACTCTTTTTTTCACTACGTGTCAGCCCTGTTTATCTGGCCTATAAGCTCTTCAGTGCAAGAACTGTCTCACGATATCTTTGCGTAGCCGCTTGCACAAGGCCAGATTGATCTGAGCTGGTACCTCAGGATGCAGTTGCAGTTGAGCCTGCTAATAACAAAGTCCCCTCAACCAGCACAGGGCTTCCTTTTAACGTCAGGAGAACACCTACATGACAGAAACTTAGTTGGGAGGCTTCATTCACTCTTTCTTTTTCCCTTTTCCAGAGGTTTTTTGACTGTTCTAGGATCTAAGGGAGACATCTGAAGCTGAAGAAAGGAAGTGACTTGCTCACAGGTTGACACCCTGCCAGCAATCATAACAAACCCTGAAATTGGTATTTTCACCCTCATTTGGATGATCAGGTGTAAATATAAATTTTAATTATTTACATAATTAAGTCAGTAATTTGCTGCCCATCAGAAATGTTTGACAATATTTTGGTGCCATCTGTTTCCTAATTGAACTTAATCTCTGAAAGATGTTACAAAATATCCACAAAATAATAATGATAAACACAAAACAATTCCCCCTCTTCCCCCCATAATTACTGCTATTTTCAGTCATTTCCTAGGGAAAAAAAGGCTGGAGTTCAGATGTGCCAAGGTCTCATAGATAGATGAGCAACAAAACAATAAAAAACTAAGTGCTTAGAAGGAGTGTTGAAGCTAGCAAGGTGCATAGGGAGGACCTGACTGCGGGGATATAGGTTGAAATAATAAAAAAACCAAACCAGAATATTTCATGAGACATCTGTAAGCAATGGCCAGAGCTTGTGATGGTCCTCTGACCTTCAACCATGTCAAAGATGTCATAAGGCTCCAAATTCACATGTCTAAGAAGTGCAGAAGTGCTAGAACGCAACCAGTGGCACAGGTTGAAAAGAAAGGACAACATAAGATAGTAAGAAAATGCTTGGACATAAGAACTCCATCTGTATGCAGGCTTTTCTTCAGTGCAGTAAGTAACTTTTCAAAGCAAACCACAGTTTTGGAGGTTTAGCTCACTGTCCAGCAGCACTTGGGCTTCAGGAAAAAAATTATACAACTGTTTTGTCCATGAAAATAAGCTGGAAGATCCAAGTTGCAAACAGTATCAGGAGATTTGTCCCCACCCTCTCCTTTGACCTAGAAACAAATTGCACAGACCAACTCTCATTCTCTTCTCATAAATCAGTTTCTCCATTTGTTTTGAACACCGCCGTTCCAGGACCCCTTTCTGGGTTTGACCATGTTGACAATTCCTGTAACTGTGCACTGGGTTGCAAAACAATCAGAACATGTTCATTTTTTAAATTGAATCGGTTTATCAAGCTTCAGAAAAGATGCAGCGTAGGTCTGGTGCAAGTCTGGCTTAAACATTTAGGTTAGGAGTTACTTTATCCCTCGCCTTGTAGGAACATAACCTTCTTGCTGATTGAGTTGTCAAAATCAAGGATCATCTGATGGCTCCCAACAGACCTATATAAAATTGGTGTACTCAAATCAATTGGCTTTGCTGGAATTGAAAGAACTAGCTGTCAACCACATATGGTGCCCATTTGTTCATGTGGACAGACTCCAGACATCGCACCAGTGCTGTTAAAGCCAGAGCTCCTTCTCATAGGTGGCACAAGATTTCCATGGGAATGACTTGATGCCTTTTCTGCGACCAGTTTTATGGCAGACAGATGGGGAAGATGAGAGATGCAGCTTATTGATGAAATTTGAAGGAAAGCATAAAAATCGTGTGTGTGTGCATGTAAGGACAGTTATGTGGGACTTCTGTTGATATATTCCAAGTGCACTTTAATTATGATGGAATATAGAAAAGATCAATATTTTTCTTTCATGTTGCAAAAAAACCATCATGCTCAAAGAATCACTAAAATTGAGTAGCTAATGAGTTTGACAGGAAAGGTATGTCACCATCTCTGTAGTCACATTAACTTTCCAATTTCTTTTCTTTTAATCTTTCCTTTCAATTGTGCATGAAGAAATCGGTTCAATTTAGTCTCAGCCTAAAGGGCTT
>NW_009258272.1:1585723-1605605 GCF_000687185.1 Egretta garzetta | reverse complement strand
TTGGAAACAAATGTATTTTCCTCATATCTTCTGACCAGGCATCTCACATTTTGATTTCTCAAAAGTGGATCAGGATAGACTTGCCAAGCTGTCTTATTTTGCAAAGGTAGTTGTGACATAAAAATTAAGTCAAGCTTGAAGAACATTGGATGAGTGGTTGTAAAATTAATAACACCTAAACCAGGAAATTGTGAATTTACAAATTATGGCATTTTCTGGTAGTTTGAATATTTTAATGTACGTTCATAAGCAGTTCCTTTCATGTAGACTGGCAAAATAAGTACTTACATTAATAATTTTAAAATTGTTAAAACAATATTTTATCAAATATATTTAACTCCCAATCAAATCTATCAAACAAGCCAAGTTTGATTTTTTCAAACCTTGAATCCTTCCAAACTATAGATTCTGCCAAAATACTGTAAGTTTTTTTAATATAATTTAAGAGGCTTAAGATACTGTAAGCCCTCAGAGCAGTTTAAGAGGCTTACTGTAAACTCCCTAAAACTGCAGAGCAATTTAAGCAGTTAGAGCACCCCAAAGGTCCATACCCTCGCCTGGACTAAAGTGGCACAAACCCCCTGGTTTCAAAAGAGCTTCAGCAGTTTTCCTCTGCCGGGAACCTGTCCCTAAAACTTTAGAAGCCTTAAGCCTCTTTGGGCCTTGTTTGCAGGAGGCAAACAGGCACTCCAGCAAGCCCTTGTCAAAACAGTTTGAGCTGCCGTTGCTCGTACGACGTCTTGAGTCCAAGCACAACAGACACTGTAGATGTTTTACAAGTGTTTAAATTAGATCAGTTGCTTAATGTCCAAAGTATTGAAGCTAGCACAATCCACAGGGTGGCTCCTCAAGAAAAGAGGCACTAAGGTTGCAAAGTGCTTGGGGGGAGACGGGGTGTCTCAAAGATGAGACTTGCTATGGTTGCATGCAGCGAACGATATTTTAGAAGATATAAATTACTTCCTGCAGCCTGACTCTTCCATTAAGGGCACAATATAATAGAAAATTAGCTCAGCTTGGAAGCAGTTTCTCAGAAAATTTCTGGCATCCTCCCGTTCCTTCAGTACCACTCTTCACCATGTTGGCATGCAGACAAAGCACGTTGGGGGTTCTCAAGTCTCAGCACTCTCTGCTTGGCTACCAAGTTACTCCTGGACTTGCAGGTCCAGAGGGGTTTTACATAGCTCACTGACTATTTGCAGATCCTAGTATGCAGCTCCCAGAAGAGATATTCAGCTCATCTTGCACGTAGTTAATGGCATTAGTGGACATCTGTAAAGCAATAATGGAATTTAGTGTGCCAATCACACATGCATCCTCCTTGAGCTTTGATCTGACAGCTGCACCTCCACGTAGGCCAAACTGTAATATTCAACTCAGTCTTGTTCAAGTTCAGCCAGAGACTTAGTTATGGATTTAGGCTTTGTCACTGAGATGCATCTCAGTTTCAAAATGGGAATTTAGACCCTAGAAAGCCCTGATGCAGCTATACAAGTCATACCTGGATGTGAAATGCACTCATGAAGAGAGCTAGGACCTAGTACCTAAAATTTTGGACTTCATTCCATGCGGCGCTCCCAGGCTTTCCAGTCCTTGAGTCAAACTGCCTTTAATCAAGGAAGAGGACTGTGAGGGGAAAATTAGGTGGGGGTAACTCATTCCCTGTATGATCAGGGCTGAGTATTGAAAACCTTTCCCGTTCTTCTGGAGAAAACTGTAATGGAAGCCGGCAAAGAGCTTCACCCCACGCATGCTCAGAGGCTGGATGCCAATTCAGTTTCAGCCAAGACCTACAGCCATTGGAATGACAAATCTTTCCTTAACACTCTTATTAAATCCTAATCTCAATCTTATTCATCATAATTAAGCCTTGAAATTGGGCTGAATATTTAAATGAGGTGAAATGAAAAGACAGAGGTGTTGGGAGTATGTGAAGTGGGGAGAAGAGAAAGATTTAAAGAGACAACTTGAATTCCCTTCATGAGTTGAAGAGTAATCTATCCAGATCCAGGAACTGATAGAGACAAAAGATTTTCAGATGAAGCTAAAAGGCAGGGGGGGAGGGGAGGCAGAACGGGGAGAGTGAAAAAAAAGTCAAAGAAATTACCTATTAGAATCCAGACTTGTAATATTAGTCTTTCAAAGAATTCTTCGTAAAGTAGCAGGGACACGAGGAGGCGGCTTTGCGGAGCAGAGACTAAGGACATATAAAGAAAAGATTAATTGAGGGATTAACTGTACCACGGTGGTTTAAGGGCTATTGAAATATGACTTCACCGAGGTGTCTGTTTGGCCCAGGGTAACCGTGATGATAAGGAATGGTCTGTATCAGCTGGGTCTGTGGCAGCGAACTCCTGTCGGCTGCCTTGCGCCACAGGGGAGTGTAAAAATGCTTTTAAAATTCTTGAACAGACACCGATGACATTATTCCTGATTTACCCATACTTGTCACAGGAGAATAAGCACCTACACTGAGTACCTTCCCAACTAGGATTTTTTATAACAAAAATATTCTGAATTTGGAAACACTGGAACAAGGCAGAATTTAGTTTTAGCTGCTTAACCATGGAACCAGACCTTGAGACTGACTTTCTCCATGGGGGGCCAGGTTACGGTCTCAGCTTCTCCAGCCCTCTGTGACTCTCCGTATCAATCCAGTGCCAATCCCATCTCCAGACAGTTTTGCTGACGTAAGGGAGATCACAATCTGCCTCACAAGGAATGGATATTTTTTTTTTTTTTACATTTAAAAATAAATATTCAGATTTGGAGCATTTCATGAAGCAGGGTGACTCACACCATCTGCTCCTTCTGACATTGCTTGGGAGGCCTGCAGGTCTGCTTTTCAAATCACGTTATATATATATAGTACTTTTTTCTCATTGTTCCTTTTCCTTTTTTTTTTTTTCAGGTAGGACCAAGTCAGAGGAATAATTCCTGCTTCCTTCTCACAGCCCCTGCCTACCTGAAATAATTCATCCAGCTCATTGAAGATTTGTGCATATCCACAATCTGTATCCCAAAATGCTAAAACAATCTATTTAACCTTTACGCCAGCTAATGCATACATTAGAACAAGGACCTATATATGAACATTAAAAAGTGAGAAATTGAAACTCACTGACATAAAATCAAAGAGCCTGGCCATAAAAGGTGTCACTTTTATGTGATTATCTTGCCAATATCTCCATGTTGCTAAACTAAATCAAACTGCAATTTTTCCCACATGTATTGCATTTAATGGAGTCCGTTAATGGCAGCGATTCCTTATAGATCTCCATGTAATGGAAGAATGGTTCCTTGTGCCATAACACTGGAAGCTGAGCCCCCCCACACACATTGCTGTATATCTTATGAGCTTGACCTTATATGACTCCCTGTGTCAGGCAACACCGAGCACTGCTTTTGCTAAGACAATCCTTCAAGAAGATGGAAAGGTGCATCAGGGAACTCGCTGCTGCCAGAAACTGGATCAAACCATGCCCAAAGATTGCATCTCCAGCCTCCTGCTCTTACCGAGCTAGGCACCGTGTGCTGCTGAGCTCAGGAGCTCTGCAGTCTCTCAGCTACCAGAGAGTTTGGTCCCCAAATTTTCACAAGTGTCTCAAGCAGAAACACTGTTTTCTCTTTTGACCACCAGAATGGCTTCACTTCTGTGTAAAACTGAAGGTTATCTTGTTGACCAAAAAAAAAAACCCCAAACAAAAAAAAAACCAAACCATACAAGAAGCCTCTTTAATCCATAGATGTCAAAAAGTGAAGGCAAGTGCCTGCTTCCCAAATTTATAGCTAGGAAAGTTGAAATCAAGTGATTTCCCCATGTCTGCACAGCAAATCAATGGCAGAGTCACAGGGCAGAACCTAAGCAGCCTGCATCCTTGCCCCATGCTCTTGCTTATAGGTAAGCTGCCTTCATGTACCTTCAGCTCCTCTTTTCCACTGCCTTATACCTACGCTTGGAGAAAGCAGAAAACATGGAGGATGTACGGATTGCTCTGTACAGTCCATAATCTGAGAAACCCATGACCAGAGCTGTTGGGGCTGTTCCAGTATCTCATCAGCGTCCTGCACCCCAGGGAACCCCTTACACCCACTGCACGTAATGTCCCAGCAGCGCTCACCCACTGCATCAACGTGCTTGGTGGGAGCAGAGCTTACAGAGGGACATTGCTGTCGTCCTGTACAAAAATGCAGATTTCTGAAGGTCACTTTCATAGAATCATAGAATCATTTAGGTTGGAAAAGACATTTAAGATCATCAAGTCCAACCGTTCCCCTACCCCTGCCATCCCACCACTAAACCCTATCCCTAAGCACCTCATCTAGCCGGCTTTTAAATACCTCCAGGGATGGGGACTCAACCCGTTCCCTGGGCAGCCCCTTCCAGTGCTTGCCAACCTTTTCATTGAAAAATTTTTTCCTAGTGTCCAACCTAAACCTGCCCTGGCGCAACTTCAGGCCATTTCCCCTTGTCCTGTTGCCCGTTACTTTCTACTGGCATTGGTCCTTACTTCTCCCTGAAAAAAATTCTCCCTCCTGAAGCCTTTTGAAATCAATGCAGTGGCAGCCCAGATTAATTTGACATCCACATGCTATTTTTTAAAATTATGTTATTAGGAAGATTTTACTCACTGTTGTTTTAAAACCCCTAGAAACATGAAAATTCCATTTTCCCTGCATCTATTCATCTTCATTAACTACGTGCTGATTTTTCTATTCTTTTCTGCTGTTGGGAGAAAATCCAAGACGATGCAACTCCCTTTTATTTCACTTTGGTATCAGCCAGAATTGGACATTTCTATCTTCTGTATGTGCCAGTGTTGGGGTCTGTGTGTATCAGTCAAAAGTGGGATCATTGCTATTACTTTAGCAGCATTTCTGGTCAAATCGAGTTGTTTGTTTTCTATGTTTTTAAAGCATTGGTTTATTTTTTTTTTAGTTGAAACAAGTCACATCTGATGTCCAGAGTAATATTGCTCAAAAACATTTGTATCAGGGGGAGTAGGTGGGAAGAGGATAAGAAACAAAGAAATCAAAACCATGTGTTTTTTAATCATTTTCAGAAGACAGGTTTTTTTCAGGGAAAAAATAAAGACTGGAAGTGTGTAAGAAGCAGTTTTAAATTTGGGAATTCCTAAATATTTCATGGCAAATTCAAAATTTTCATTCCTTCTCTCCGTCACAAATCATAAACAGCTTTTAGTTTGCAATCGAAAAATCTCAAAAAGACTCCATAAAGAGAAATTCTTCTCCCAGAATTTGACAGAGATTCATTTCCTAGAAGTCAGTGTTCAAGTAATTATTTTGGTTTAAAACACTTTCAACAACAACTGAAAGAACTGAGCCGTTTTAACCTGGATTTCTCACCAGATTGTAACATATTACATCGTATGACCCAGAGACACTGACTCAGCAGGATTGCACAGCGATAGATGCTTTCCATTCGCACGGCTCACATGAGCAGCAAAAATGGACTGGTTGGGTCTCTGAAAACTACAGTGCTTTTCCAGGTTAATTTTCGAGCTTTAATGAATTGGTTAGTCATTTTTCATACAAACGCCACTTTCTATGTCATTTATCTCTATCTCCTATCACTAGAGGAAAAAAAAGTCAATGTGTTCTTTCTATAGGCTTCCAGAGTTTGGTAGGCAGGGAAGAGGCACTTTCCTAGGAGCTGTGTTTTATGTTTGTCCCCCAATATGATACTCTGCTACAACATCATTTGTTATCCTCGAGAGATCTTCTATCCCACTCCATCCCTACAGTCCTCCCCGTGGTGACTGGTGCTTGGGAGTGCAGAAAATCTCACCGTTTCTGTAATGTTAGTATGAGCTTGATACTCATTTCCTGCAAAATCCCTCAGATCATCTACTCACCTCATGGGAAAACTGAATGCAAAAACTTCATCTGTCCTAGTTTTCCAGAATGAGCCCACTTCCATCCTCCCACTGCACCCCACATATCCCCGCAGAACAGAGAAGCAGCAGCTATAGCCCAAAGGTGCAACAAAGGAAATGCAAATTTTTTTCTGCTTTTAGACTATTAAAACTGAGAAGAATACATGATTTTTCCACATCCCTTGAGGTCTTTTTGGTGGAAGTGTGGAGAGGAGAATGGAGGATACGGGGTGATAGGATGCCTCCCACAGAAGGTTTAATCAATGGATGAGGTCCCAGGGCAGGGAGGACGAAGGGCAGGGGCTTACAGACACAGGCAATCATGTGTTTTGTGAGAGAGGTGGCCCTTCAGCACAGGGAATATAGTTTATCTATGTCCTGAAAGCCACCATGTAGTTTTATGGTGTCATAAAAAGGATTATTATACTAATAGGAGTTAATAATTCTAAAAGCTTCATGACCTCTTTGGTCATCTTGGCTCAGCTTCAGCCTGGGTGATTTTTTTCTTGTGTGTGTGTGTGTTGAGTTGGCAATGACCATTAAACGTAAGAGACCAAACCTTTAGCTGGTGTAACTCAGCCAGACGCCATTCAAGCCAGCTGAGCTCTGCCTGCGTGTGCCGAGAGGTGAAGCTGGCCAATGGACTTCTGTGATATTTTACAGACTTGATGAGAAGAAATGGAAAACTCTGACATGATTTACTCCACCCTGGGATCTCAGACTGCATTGTCCTACTTTTTGTCCTCTGCAGCGTCTTTCGAGCCACCCTTGGGTGTAAATGGGCTTCTGAACTGAGCTATCTAGCATAATCATCTTAAGGATGCAAATAACTACACACACTGGTTTGTTGGTACTGAAAAACAGATGCAGTTTAGCTAATGTTAAAGTGCCGGAGTCCTCATGCTCTCCTATGAGCAAATCAGAGGACAGACAGAAATCAGAGCAACAGGAATGTAAACACCACCTGAGCTGTACAACGTAGTGATTGTAACTGCCACACCGGGCTTGGTGATCAGGCACGTCCCTGATGAGAGATTACTCCCAGTTTCTGCATGTCAGTGGGCAGGCAGAGCAAGAACTGGCTTAAAGCCCTTCCTACCATCCAATGCACCACTCTGCTGCTTTTAAACCAATGCGCTCGCTCTGCCGCAGCCCTCCTGGTTAGTATGGCCTCGGGAGAAAGGCTGCAGCAGACCCAAAAAGGCGCCTCTATTCCCGATTCCAGCAGCTGCCCTCATCTCTCTGGCTCTCTCAGTTTCTGGGTTGAAAACAATATATTGGGCACGAGGTTTTCTATTCTAAAGAAGAGGTTTGCACCACGGTGCCCAGAGGTGGCTCTCACACAGGGAGAGGGGTCGCCTTACGAGCCAGACCTGCGCCTGGCACGCCGTTGCTCTCACTGCAGGAGGCGCTGGGTTCTCTGCTTCACCATCTTCCCTGTGCACATTCTGAGGTTTATATGGATATATTCAAATATATACATACATACACACACAGAGACATACGCATACTTATAGATATGTATACATACCTGCATAAAAGCAACACTGAAGAACACTTTGTTCAAAGCACAGATCTGAGAAGATTGAATCTGTTCCAATGCCCAGGCAGCAGCTTGAACCCTGGGATATTACTCCCTAAATATGCTAATATAAGATCAGAATCAAGTCCCGTGCTTCTCTGAGAAAACCCTTAGAAAGAATATTGATATCAGTGCCTTGTGCTGGCACAACCTAATCAGCATTAACTCTTAGGATGAAGAATCAGAGCTCAAAATAGTCCACTCCAGTGTCTTTTGATTGCCAAGTGTTTCAAGAGAAAGGAACTGTGTGCAAAAGACTAATAAAACTGAGGCACACACTGAATTTGCTTTTTCCACTGAGTTGGCCTGCATTTGGCGTCTGCTAAGCACCGTTGCAGCAGTTTCCAAAGCATGGTTGGTCCTCAGCTCTGCCCTGATGGATGGGCCCAAAGCGCTGCCCCTTGCCAGCAGACCCGCCTGCGCACCCTGGGGCAGAGGATGCTGGGGCTGGGGGGGTGCAGGAAACCAGGCACAGCCCGAGGTTCCCCAGGTTGAGGCTAAAAAAGAACACAGAGGACAAAACAAATATTAGCCCAGATTTCAGCGGCCACGAGTTAAATTGGAAAACGAAGGAGGAAAAATTAAATGTGGTGGGTGTTACCGCTCCTGAATTGAGCAGCACTGAAGCTGCATCTCTCTCCCTCTCTCTCCTTTCCCCCCCCCCCCCCCCCCCCTATCTGTGGCCTGTACAAACAATTCAGTGTATATGTATTTTTGGCACAAATCACAGTGTCCTGTGATTCTTGATTATAATTATAATAATGGGTTTCAGAAAGCCTGCAAGTGGTTCTGGGAATGATAATAAGGGTTTAGGACAGACGTGTTGTTTATATGGTTAGTGTTTGTTGCATATTAAACCAAGTTTAGCAGAATAGCTGGTGTTGTAAGAAATTGCAAAATACACAATTAAATGCAAACTAGCAGAAAAACACCTCTCTTCTCCTTGAGAGACAGACACGCTCATGTTGTCATCTCCACCCTTCAAGCAGGGATTAAAGCAGACGCAGATGGCTAGTTCTGTTGTGATGGTATTCCATTGCATTTGCCTCGTCTGAATTTCCACTCCTACAATCTTTTCTTAATTTACCATCAGAAAAATATGTATTTGATCCTTTTTTCTTCATGTTCTACTCATCTCTCTTTATGATTATCCTTGCTTAAAGCATCCAGCCATGCAAAAGCTCCACTGAGTCATTCAGTTCCCATTACAACCAAGGTAGAATTATTCCCAATGATAGCATCTTTTCCCAGTGATTTTTTTTTTCCAAGAGTCTTTAATTCTGTTCAGTCACATGACCAGATTGCCACTTTTTCCCTTGTGAAATTATTTTATAGTTTAATAGTTGTCTGTAAATTGTGTCCAAAAGCCCCCAAGGTCCGCCTGTCTCAGAGCTGGCTCCAGGTAGCTGCTGATGTACGTGACCTTGGAAAGGCCCCCTGATTATACGCATGGAGTCCACAGATGCTGCATGGAAATAGGGGTCCTCAGAGATGATGCGAAGCAATAAGCGGTTTTGTAAAAGCCTGTATGAATTTTCTTGTCTTTGTTCATGGTCATGACAGATAGACTCAAACCCACAAAAGGGACCGCTGGAGTCTGCAGGTAAGTGAGGTTTCTGCAGCCGAACCTGCCAGGCTGCAATGGGACTATGCATGGAACCGAGCACGGGCTCTGGGGCGCAGCGGGGACCGCGCAATCCATGGGCTTACCCTGGGCTGACTCACCTCCCGTCCCCTCTAGGATAGTTTCTGCATGCCTTAGAGCTCCAGCTTTTCTCAGGTTTGAAGAAGGAGAGAGGAAAAAATAAAGACAATAATAAATAAAACCCATGAATCTTCCTCCTGGCTGTGTTTTCCAAGGCTGCATCTCAATGCCTCCCCATCCTACAGCCAGCTGCTGCCAGAACCCTCTCAGAGAGAGCCAGAAACCACTGCCTTCCCAGCCGCTGCAGACTGCATGTTGATCGTGTTCCTCTCCTTTGTTAACACAATTGCCTTCACCTTTACATAAATCAGATTTAGAGAACACATTGCGTCTCAGAAGCCCTGGGACACCTCGAGGCCTCTCAGTTCAATGGAGCTCATTATGGAAATCAGCTAAATGCTGAGCAGAGAGATAAGTGCTAACTGTTTACCAAACCCCTCCACCAGAGATATACAGCAAGAGCTAATGGGAGTTCATTTGCAGCCTTACTCAGTCATTCAACCCTCTTTATCTGCTCCTTGGACTAATCTACAGGGAGAGATGCACAATTTTGCATGTAAGATCTTCCTGTGTAGCTCCTCTTAGACAGGCAGGGTGGGGAGAACGGACAAGGAGGAACTGAGGTTATGCCATGAGGAACCAAAGGAAGCCAAATTCCAAATGCTCAGCTCCAAGCATTCTTGAAGATTGCTGATATTTTCAGCTTTGTGGTCAAAGCCTGGCCTAACTAGAGATCATCGCACCAAGGAGGAGGAAATCCTCCAGTCTCCGGCGCTTGCAGAGGGTGCGCATCTCTCCTGAGGATTACTGGCACAGCAGAGAGCTGATTGAGGGTGAAAAGAAGGGCTGAGGGGCCCAGGTAGCTGTTACCCAAGGTGATGGAGCATCAAAACTAATATGAAAAGTCGACGTAAAATGCTCCCAGCTGTGGGAGTGGGGAATTGCTTTCTGGAAGCATTTTTCAGCCTGGTCCATCCGGAGCCAAGCACCGACAGTCAGAAGGAAGATGCGGATGAAGATATTCCTACAGATACCGCCTCTGTGTGGAAGGAGGTCTTCAGGTCAGCAGCTACACTAGAAAGCCGGGCTGTACCTGTACAGCACACGTAAATCACAGCAAGCTCTAGAACAAAGTATTTTTACTCAGGATGTGAAACTTTAAAAGCTGGGGAATGGTTTTGACGTGTTCCTCAACTCCATATTTTTTAAGTTTTAGAGTTGTCAAAACATTTTGTTCTGACATTTTCTCTGAAAAATGCCAATTTTCCAGTTCAAGATGACTTTCCATTTTGAAATTAGTGCAGAATTATTAAGGTCATGATTTTAAAATAAATAATTAAGGAGGGGAGGGAGCTGTTCAAATACCAGAAGAAAACACTTTCAGTTTTTCAAAGTGAAATATTTCTTTAGATTATAGGTTTGCAAAGGTTTCAAAGATGTCAGCTTCTTGTCTTAATTCAAGAGAGGAAAACATTTCAAGCTCTCCACAATATTTTTGAAAGAGGAAAGCCACTTTCAGCCCTAATAGACTCCTTTTATGGAACTAGCTCCATTCAGAGGTTCCTATTAACTGCTGTCAATGGCTATAATTTTTGTCTGTCCAAAATGAAGAAGTCAGAGGGAGTACGATACCTGTCCCTGACATACCACCTTCCACTGAAGGGGTGTAGGAAAGGTGCCTGTTTCTCCAAGAATAACCTCTCATTAGAATGCAAGCAGAGTTTCCAAACTAAGATCATTTTTCTTCCTGTTGTCCCAAATTCCAATACTCTGCCCTTTTCAAATGATTTTCAAGAGAATAGTTCAGTACTAGGTTTGTTTAATTTTTTTTATATATTTTTTTTACATCTTGTAAGTTGAACTGCATTTGTCCCTCAGCTCAGAAAACCAAAGCAGAGCTTCTAGCTGCCACCACTAACCCCAGAATTTTGAAATGGGATATTATTTAAAATTCAGGACAAATTCTCTCCTCTCTGCTTTAGTAATTTCATATAAGTAGAGAGGGACAGAGAGTGGAAAGTAAGATGTAGCTTTTCAGTATTGTATACGTTCTCTCGGTGGGTGGACTGGGTATCCTTGTGTTTTGAGGACAATTTTGTCTTTACATTCAGAAATAGTTTTCTGTTCTAAGAGCTGCAAGAGTGATTTATAGACAACACACATAAGGACAGACACCATAACACCAAAATGCCACTACTTCTGAGATGGAACATGGCAGTTATTGACCAAAATACAGCAATGCTTTGCAAGGGTGAACATGGGGATTACGGAGGAGTCCTGAGTTTAATTTGAAATTGAAAGAGGATTTAAACAGGCAAAAACAAAGTTGCCTGCATCAAAACTTTACCAAGAGGCTGGGCTACTACTGCTACTCCCCTGCAATGTTTGTAGGGATGCCTGGCGCTCAGGCCGTTCTTAGCTCATCCCAGCAGCAGGGACAGGAATTGATCCGGCTGAAAACTCCATCATGAAACTCCACTTGGGGTAGAAACACTTCACCATTCACCAGTTGTTCCTTGCAAACCCCAATCACTTCTCCATCCATTTTTACGAATCAGGTCCCTTGCTTAAGACAGTCCCTGATTAACAGCCCCAGCAGCTGAGCTTTCCTGCATTATGTTACAGGAACAGCCTGATTTGGTTTTACTAGAAGTTCATTTGTATTATAAATGTCTTTTATTACTTTTAATATATCTTAAGTCTGCTATTTGTCATTACTCATATCTGTTTTCCAGCACAAAGTAAATTTGGGGAGAAACTACTCGCTTAGTGGACCTTAAGGTAACTCCCCCCAGCTGATTCGTTAGATCTTTTACTTCCAAGGGAATTTGGTTACTCAGATTTTAGCATTGCGCACTTTGGGATCAGGAAGGAAGCAGAATAAAGACATAAAATTGGATATTTTGACTTCTCCATTTCTACTGACCTAGCAAAACATGCAACTAAATAAACTTCACCTAATAAGCAGAAATTGTTGTCAGATGCTTTGAAGCCTCTTCCCCCCTACCACCTTAGGATTCGTACCCAAGGCTCATCAAAGCTGCTCTTCCCAGCCTGGGAGTTTACATCAGCATTAGCTGCACTATTAGCTAAAATCTCCAGCACAAATAAGGCCTGGGTCTAAACTTGCAATCATTTGTTGAATTAAAAATAAGGAAACTTCTAGAGGATTCAACCAGTCAGAATTGTTTTGCACTGGATAGAAGGGCCGATAGGACTAACTATAGATTTCTTCCAAGACTGATGTTGTAATTTCTGCAAGGTTTCGTGGTGACCTTTGGTGCATTTCATGATCTGGTCCTTTAGAAAGCACTATATTACATCTCAGTCATTGTACAAATAACATCTTGGGATTATAGCCTGCTGTTAATAAATGTGGTTAATCATCAATAAGAGAGTTTCAGCTATTATACCCTGACGATGTAATTTTATACCTCGCCAATCCAGAGAAATCGGTTCCATTCCTTTTAGATTTGCTGGATAGATTTGGGGCCTTTCAAGGTTAATGTCACTAAATCATCTGCTAATTCTAAAGAATCATTTGACTACCTGGAGAGAACATTCCCTTTTCTTATTTCTAAGTTAGGTTTTAAATACTTACTTGGCTTTATATGATCTGCTGGGTTTCGAAGGAAGATTGATACTGTTGTTGCTGCACCAAAGCAAATATACAATGACCTTGATAAGTGGTCTTTTTATGCATAAGTTGCATAGGATGCATTAACACCACTGAAGTAATCAGTCTCAGACAATTAGATCTTCCCTCATTAAACTCCATTTCGCTACCAAGTCAGTTGAAAAAAATAAAATAAAATTAGAAGTCAATCAATGGTCTTGTTTGTGGGGAGAAGGAATGTCTGTGCAGAAGCCCAGCTACAGTAATTTCTCTGGGCTGGCTGCCTACGGGCAGCAGGCGAGCCATGCAGCCTGCAGCTCTGAGAGGTTGGACTTGCCTTCCTCTTAACTTACACCAAGGCTGGCTGTAGACCCGCTAAATGTCAGCGAGGGAGCGAGAGCTTGCTGAAGACACATGAGAAAGTTGGGTTGGTGGACTCCCGTCATATGGAAATCATACCGACGGGGTGTTCTCCCCCACCTGGATCCATTCCTGGCACGTTCAGCAAGCAGCTCTAGGGTGGGCAAGCTCACAGGGGGATGGGTGAGGCTCGGTTTTGTTGACTTTGCACATCCCTTTTTGACCAGCACCTGCTGCAGCGTGACTAAAAAGTCAATTTTGCCCTGTCCTAGATATGTCAATTAATTGTCTGTCAGTGTCAGAGAGCTATAAATATAAGGCATAATATATATAAAGGACATAATATATAATAAGAAAATCCTCCCTAAATTTTTGGGGAGGACACGTTTATTCATGCACCTGTGGTGGCAATGGATTAAAAATTTTATAATAAAAAAAGATATTTTAAATTAATGAAGTACATAACTTACTATCCATTTTCTAGAAAGTTTCCCAATTTTTAGAATGGCCCATAGCAACTTCTGTGAGTTTGAATCTGCACATTAGAAGTATCTGTCTTCCAAGAAACCTGCTCATGCCTTCCCACCAGGCATTGCAATGAGTAATAGGGACGAGAAAGCTTTTCTCTTCTAGTTCTTGCTGGCTTCCTGGCTTAGAAGCGTGGGGATTACTCCTATGATATTTTATTTGCAAAGTGTTGTGAATCTGAGCTATTAAACTTATTTGCAAATTGTTTCACCAGTTCTATAAACAGGATATATAATGGAGGAATAGGGAGGAGAAAATTGGCAAATAACGCTATCAAAATACTCTAACATCAACTGAACAAATTACCTGGCAAATGCTGTTTGACTGCTTCCAGTGTGATTGTCGCAGGCAGAGCCCGGTATCTCATCCAGGCAGGAGCAGCGTACAGAGCGTGATTGCTGTCTATAGGGTTCCAGGTAGCTGCAGGATGCGGATCAGCCTGCAGAGGTAAAACCCAACTCTGGGCATCTTTTCTGAAGGAAATTCAGGCTCCTTTTTAGGGTATTGTGGGAATAAAATACCTGCTTGCAGAGCTGCTGTTATTAGTCACTGGTATTACTCGTAATGTGCTAGGTGTGATGCCGATGAAAAAACCAGTCTCCAGCATTTCCCATGCTCTTCTCGCTGAAGGATAGCAAGGAATGCAATTTGGTGGCTAAACGCAGTTCGTTTATCTCCTGCCTTTAGCCAACGAATTTATCACAGACATTAATATCGCAAGAGGTTAGAGTTCAGTGAATGAAACATTTGTTTTCCTGTGCTCTCTCTATAAATAAACTCCCCCACTTTCATGGCAGTATTTTTACAAAGCGAGTGAGAGATACAGACACATTAAAGGGAGAGTTGTGTGCGTGGTGGGAGAGGCTGTGTGCATGTTAAAGCGCTCCCACAGCAGACCTCTGCGACTCGGACTGCATTACGGCTTCTCTCTTTTTTCCCCTCTCTGGTTTTTTTTTTCGTTGTCTCATAGTTATTAGTCAGCCAGACATTTTTTATCTCTTGGAAAGATACTTTAGCTCATATCCAATGTAATCATCTCAGGGGCTTCTACTTTAGTCCCCACAGGCCTGGAGAAATGACATCTCTTTTACTGATTAACAAAACAATACAAAATGCTAAGAAAAATGGCTTTTTCCTCAACCTTTCATTAACTCCTACTGTGCCTGTTTGATTTGGAAGAGTTTTTCCCGCAGTTTCAAGCCAAGCTACAATTTCTTTCTGTTCTTTGGCCCACATCATGCCCTTGTTTGAGCAAATCAATATTTTATTTGCGACCCTAACAGATAATAGTCCAGCAGAGGCTGCAAGATAAAATAGCGCCAATGTCGCTATGCCCAGCCCTGCTGCCCGCTATTTCGGTGTGAGTCCTGCCACACCACTGCAGCACTACGGGGATGAGTTAGACCTGAGTCTGAGCCAAAAATGTACACAGTCATGCCGATCGTTTAAGAGCAAAGGAAAATCCCCCAAAGGATGGTCTGAGATTTGTATGAACTCCACCCTGCTTGTGCCAGAGGAGCAAAAGAAAGTCATGCTCAGAGCAACATGGTATAAAGTCATGAATGACACAGAGACACAAACTGTCTGCTCCATAATTCCATGGACTGAGAGTAATGTAGTGACATTGCACCTAAGCACAAGAAGATAAAACAGGTAAATCAAAAATAAAATAAAATAAAATAAAGATATAAAGCAGCCCCTGAAAGTTATTTAGGCTTCCCATCCCCACTGCTAGTCAGCTCCTCCAGCAGCAGAAGGATCTCAAGAAAGGGAAGAAAAACTTTATAGGGGAGAAAGTGGGGAAAGCGGGTGTCTAAATGACAGCGCACAGAAAGGCAGACTCTCTCATACCCACTGGGATTTACTCTTCTGCCCTGAATGTGTTCAGTGGGGAAAACCTTGGTACCAAGATCCCACAACCACCAGCAAGGGTTTTGAGAACACCGAGCCCAAAGCAGTTGGGCTGTCTTGCTTGTTTTCTCTCTTTTTGTGCTTTTGACACAAGACAAATGATGACCCAAACATGTTGGAATTATCTCCTCCCTCCTCCAAGAGGTTTCTTTATTTTGTTAAGGGTTTCATTTTTCACTGAATTTGGCTGTGATCAGAGGCAGAGGGCTGATGGCCCCAGTCAGTGGAATTCTATGGTTCCTCAGGAAAGCCAGTCAAAGGTTTGCAAGGTCTGCTTCCCTCACTGCCACCCCCCCAAAAATATTCAGCCTTTGATCAGAGTTGTCACTTTAGTCATCTCTGGCAATAATCTACCTTTCTGCATCTCAGTGGAGCCTTTTCGGAGGCACGTGGGATGGGATGTGTCTGCTAAACTTCCCAGCAGGCACTTCAGCACCTTGCAGAGCTGCCATGTCGAGGCAAAATGAAGCACACGATGCTATTTGTCAGTCACAATGTCCAGGAACTTTTCATTCTATAAAAAGATAGCCTTTTCTTTTATTATTTTAGTTTTTGAGAAAAGCAGATATCAAAATATCCAACTTTCTATAGGACAGAAAATCTATTTTCTCTTCACAGTACTCTGGACTCCTGAGTATCCAACAGATGTCAGAGTCTTTCACTCATGACTAAAGACAGCAAATATACCAAAAGAGGTTTGGTAACTTGCAGGTCAATGAAAATCATGCATTTCTTTCAAAAAAAAATTCCTAAGCTCTTGCATGTCCCTTCTTGGGGTAGCCAGGTGGGTTGGGTTTTGAACAGTCTGTGCCTTTAGCAACCCTTAAACTATCTCCAACATCAGCTCGGTCTCCTGTTGCAATCACCTCCTGCCAGCAGTGGGTTTGCATATATCTGCATACCCATGTCCCAGTCTGCACCATTGGAAAAGGCACAGCACTTCTTCACCAGCCCAGGGGTGAACCCAGGGGTTACCTTCAGTAACACCTGCATCTCTCTTGGTGCTGTGCTTAGCCAAATATATGGATGGACGGATCTTACTCAGCAAGGTTTTCACTCCCGTACAGTCTTTCAAAAACCTTCACCCAAACTTGCAGGATATTCCAGCAAAACAAGACTGATTTTCCCAAGAGGCTGAACCACAAAACTTAATGAAGGCAGTTTGTGATGGTTGTTCACAGAAATATTTGTCAATTATTTTTTACAGCATATGACAGGGTTCATCCCTTAAGAAGCCAGCCTAGCCTTTACCCTAGAGGTGAAAGCCTTAAGAGGCTCAAAATACAGTTTATATTTTCTGTGTGGTGGTAGTGCCCTGGAGTCCCAGTAATGGGCAAAGACCTTATTGTACTAAGAAAAAAAAAAAAACAACTGTAGAGGTGTGCTGTAAAGAAAGTGTGCTCTGAAAGACACTACCTCTGCTCTCTTGACCACCTTAGATGCTCTCCTGGTTTCCCAAGGAGCAGGGCCAGTGGTTTCACAATTACTGAGTGGTTGGGCACTGCAGCGCTGCCTCAGCCACAGCAGGGAGCAAGCTATAAATAATCTCTCTAATTCTCAACCTCTCCTCCCATTAGGAGATCTCCTTTCTCTAAATACTCCCTCATTTTGGAATTTCTGCTGAAAATACTGTCAGCAGGGGTCAAGACTTAAAAATTTATTACTAGATTTGGCAGAAGAAAGAGTAAATATTTATTTCTAGCTCTTTAACTGATAGAAAAGTAATGAGTGACAGTAGAATCCAACAGGTACCTTTATTGGTCTTAAAATATGGCCTTAAAAGGGGAAAACTGGCTCAGGAAAGCACTGCAGCCAGCCACCACCCAGCCTGCCTGTTGGGCTGGAAGTCAACAATTTTTTTAAATTGTCCACAAAAACAACAAAAAACTTGCAGTTTCATATGGAAAAGATTAAACCACTAAGCAAGATTAAAACATCTCGCGTGTCTCCTCACAACTTTATGAGCTCACCAGTGTATGTTACACTCTAATGAAAATACACAATGTGGAAATGGAAAGTTCAGCGCTATTGAAATATATCCTAAAAGAAGTGAAAATTCCCTCAGACCTTTCCAGGAGGACTTGTTTTGACACATTGTTGTCAAAATTGTGGATCCAACCGATACATAGGAGTGTTGTTGAAAGGCAACTCAGTGCTGAAAATGCCAAGGAAGTTTTAGTAAGTGTTGTGAATTACAGTACAGAAACTGGGTTCCAGTCCCCACCAAGCAGCTCTATGATCTTGCTCTCTTCAAAGTTAAGGCTGGAGGAAGGACTTTCTTTTTCACGTGTCTAATCAATGCCTACCTACCGCAGCGGCAGTTCAGTCTTAATTGGAACCTTTAGCTGTAAATCATATAATAAACCATAATATTACACAGGTAATCAAATGCAGTCCCTAAAGACATATTCAAATCTGTGGTGGTCAAGAAGGAATATTTTCTCTGGTTCATTCTTTAAATCACCATCTTATTTCTGGTGAATCGTGCCTCTGCACCTTCTGCTCAACAAATAGTCCTTTTTCTCCATGGAGTTCAGTTCTTATCTTTCCAAATCGTGCCATTATCCAAGATGCCAGTTTAAGCCAATTAATGTGATATATCTGCCTGCTGGTACCTGGACTGCAATCATCAGTCATCTGAACAGGCCACTAAAGAAACATCAGGTTGAAGAGGACCAGCCTGCTGCCACCACTCTCACTGTCCACGTCCTGGCCATAGCTGTCATCACACCTCAGTCTCATGCAGAAAAATATTCTCCTCCACAACCACTAATGCAGGAGTTTGGTTTTAAGTACTCTAAACTGTATGCTTAACCATATATCAACTCAAAGTCTGATGTAGCTTCTGTTAACAGCTAAGCTTGCCCATGACAGAGACTCTGTAAAAACTGTAGAAAGCTGCTGCATCCTTTAACAGTGGATTTCTCTTTGGATGATCAGTGTGGACAGGCCCATACAAATAATGAATCATGAATTAAATGGCTCAGTAAATAAAAAATGGACTTATCAAGGACACAACAACCACTGTTGTAAGCCAGACCCTCTAGTGCAAGGGAAAGATTGGCACTAATGCGCCACATGCTTCATTTGTTTCTTCATTTACAGAGAGAGCCATAAGCTTTAAGAAGGAATGACATTTATATTAAGAGAAAGAAAAAGCAAACCAAAAGTAAAGTCTCCTAAGGAACACAACAAATAATATTGCCAACCTTGAGCAGACAAAAATGGAGAGTCCATCATCTAAGAACCCTGGAGTAAAAAATCATGGGAATAGTTTTTGTGCTAACTTGGTGGAATTTTTATTTTAAAATAACAATACCTATTTTTTTTCTGGATTTTGAGTCTGTACAGGGTACTCGTTTTATGTAAACAGGCTGTCCTTCACAGCTAGAAAGCTAAATAAGTTCCCTTTTCCTTTTTTCCTCTTTCCTTTTTCCCAAAGCTGGAGCTCTAATGAAAATCCCCAAGGCTTCAGAACTCATTGTAAAATTTCAAAAAGGCATGTCCTGGCACTTGTCACATTAGTGCTCTCGCTCAAGACAGTAGCTGTCCCTGCGGATGTCAGGCTTGAGAAATGCAAAGGCAATGTAGAGGGGAAAAAAGCAGGATGCTGCCGTCACTCCAGGCCCCGCAGTTGTCCTGCAGAGACAGGGACAGCAGCGCTCCCTGCATGGAGCTCCTCTCTATTCCTGCCAGCTCACAGGAACCACGGACCGTGTTGTGGCAAGGAGGGAGCGAGATGTCCTAAACCAAGAAGCATTGCTTGCAAACCAGCAGTGGTTTGGGCCACCAGACAGCACAGCGAGACAAGCACTAATCCTGCATCTTTCCCGCGCTGGAGTGCTGCGCAGGTGCGGAGGCTGTTTGGGACACGGCCCCCGCTGTCCCAGCCGGACCCGCAGGGGAGGGAGGGCTGCACTGCACGGGGCTGGATGGCGGAGTCGCCCCATCGTGGGCCCGTAGCTGCCTCCTCTGAACCGTGTGTCCTCACAGTCTCATTTCCGAAGGGTGTTATTTCACTGCTGCCTCCCAGATAATGTAACTGAATCATTCAATTGAGCATAAAATAGAAATTTGGCTTCTTATCTGCTGGGAAACCAGCTTTACTATTTTCTTTCTGCAAAATACATTTTTCACTATCTTATCTTCTAATAAACAATCCCAGCTCTGCAGGCTGCAGAAATGTTCTGAACATATTTAAGAGACATTTTTTTTCCCCCCCTCTCGCTCCCCCTCTCTTCCTCCCCCCTTATCCCCCCTTCCCCCCCTTTAAACGTCTGTTT
>NW_009258272.1:1550355-1585660 GCF_000687185.1 Egretta garzetta | reverse complement strand
CCCCCCCCAATGCTTTCCCTTGTTTTAAGAAAAAGGCAATTCAGACTTAAAAACCGCCCTCCCCTCCCCTGGACCTGCCACACAGTGCTTGCCTAACGGAAACTAAACGTGTCAGTGAAAGGTCAGCTATGAATTTTTAAAGCTTTCTATCTCGCTCAGGCTGACATCAAAAGCATTAGCTGTAGCACTAAATCAGGGAGCGAGGGGGAATTAGAATATGCAACAAGTCCTGCCACGGAATGCGACACGGCGGAGGATATTCAGAGGCCCCTCTCGGGATGGGGGAAGAAGCTGCACCAAAATTCAGCGTTCGAGGCACTGATTTCTTGCTTGTCTGCCCACCTTCTCAGGCAATCGTACCAGCTAGCTGGCTCTTGCAAGGGATTGGTGAAAAACAGGACATGGAATGAAAATTTAAGAGATGCATCATACATTGGTGGCATTGCTGTAAATTGAAAGCTGCTCTGGGAGGTGAATTCATGATCCCCCTCATATATGACTCTGCTGCCTTCTCCTTGGGTCCCCCAGCTATCCTCTAAGGGATCCTCCCTCTGGGTTAAACCTTTCTGGCTCCAAAAAAAGGCAGAGTTTTTCTTTCTATACCAAATTAAGAAGGGCAGTGGAAGAAAAATCAGTGTAATTCCTGCAAAAATGAGCATATCATAGGAGAGCTAAAGCTACCATGTCCCAGCAGCTCTCTCCAGCAGAGTGCCTGGCTTGTCAGAGGCGCATGGCATCACGCTCACTCTGGCCCTTCGCCAGCAGTCACCGCTGGGGTTCCACTTCTTTCACGTTGTCTTTGCATTTTCTCATGCTAGGCAGATAGCCACATCTCTAGGCAGATTTCTTTTGAAGAGAAGATATCTAGATTTGCCGTAGAAGGGATCCAAAGCAACAGCTACATAGCAGAAATTTGTCATTTTGCTGCTTCTTCGCCGGCTGGTGTCAAGTCCTCATAGTTTGTCTTTTCTCTGTAAACAACGAGCTGCATCCCAAGGTTAGAGCGCACAGTATCACCTGCAACACCAGAACATGGGCGCAGTTCAAGAGGTGATTTATTATTCATTGATCATTTAACAATTTGGCAGCTGAAAGCAGAACTTATCCCATCAGGACTCCTATGTGCAAAGCAGCCATTCGTATGGCATGGATATGTTTTAGTGGGAACAAAGGATGTTCCCACTGAAAGGAAAAGTCAAGTTAAAATACTCTGGAGCATGAAGCCTGCCTTGGCCTCTCTGCAGATCATTAAATTGGAGTGCAGGGATGTTCAGGAACATCATCTGGAAAGCATGGCGCTAAAATGCTTGTGCTATCTGGTCTGAAAGCCTTCCTTCCCCATGCTGGGACTGGCTGACATGGCTTATGGTTTTCCACTAGACGCTTCCAGAGCAGGGTAAAGTCCCAGCTGGTCCTACTGAGCCTAATAAGAACCGTCACCAACTGCAATGGGACAAATTCTGAACCTTCACCAATGCATCTTTAACACCTTTCCATCATTTCATCCCCTGTGCCTTTTCAAGCCCTCCACCATATTTGACTGACTCTTTTCAGACTGTTTCTTCATTCCTTCAGAGGAGGATGCAATGATTAGGAAAGGAAGACTTCTGCTTTTAAAACTATACAAATTCATAAAAATTTAAAATGTTTTGTGGAAATGTGTTTATTTTTAATAGAATTCATGTTTTTCATTGGTCGCTGATGTGTGATCACATTTAGTTTCAGCTTTTTATTTCATGTCAGCCTTTATATCATAGAGAATATTAATTATGGCATGCTTATATCTAGCATTCCTAAAATCACAAATATATTTCATGTCACATTACAAACTTCTAAATTATTGAATTATGTCCTTGTTTCTGACACAATTGGGGGGGGCGGCACAACATGTAACATTTCCATCTCCTTAAAAAATGCCAACATATTGATTTTTTTCCCATTCTGGATGGAAACAAATTCCAATGTGTCACAGTTGAACAGAAATTCTGTTTTCCAAACAGCTTCAGTTTCCATCTGTCCATAGTGAATCACTGTCCATCCATCCACACAATCTTTCAGCCTTATTCTTCATCCAGCTTTTTCTCTGTGTTTACATCTCTCCATCTGCCTACCCGTATGCTCCTCAGTATCTCCATTTACCCTTCCATGGAGCTAATTTTCTACCAGCAGAACATCCGCCAGAGTCTTGGAGACCAATCATGGAGTTTTCTGAGCTCAGAAATGAAGTGGCAGAGATAAACGCTTGATGAAAAGGTTTGCATCTTTGACTGAAGAATGACAGGACTAATGAAGAAAAAGTAGATCCTGAACGTCAGGGATGCCTGATATTTGTGTAACATGTCTAAGGAGTGGGACAAAGCATTTAAGCAGAAAGAATTATGTGAACATCTATCCATTCCCACCAGAAGTACCACAGTCTTTCTTGATACTGAGAGATCATATCTGTTCATCCCCTTGTTTCATCTGGCTTTCACAGTACTTTGGCAGGGGCCCTAGCTTTTCCTAGCTGGAGATGGCCAGAAAGCCATTAGAGTACCCCATGTTGTTCCATATTTAAAATCCACATCAGATCATTGTAATGGTCCATAAAGCCTCCATAAACCTGTGTAATGAGGTGCAGCAAGAGACATGGTGTCTTGTTCCTGGATGGCATAAGGCCAGCCCCTGAAAAGACTGCCACTATGCTGTATGTGTCCTCTGCACCTTCACGAGAGCGTCCCCATGCACCCACCCAAGTGCCATGCCCCACTGCTGAGATGCTCTGCCATGTATTTCTTTTCTTGCTGGAAATGTAACCCAAATCCCTTGCTGCAAAGGAATAACCTGACTTGAAGACAGCGGTGGACTACAAGATCCAGTGAGTCCTCTTCGAGTCAGCCCCCAAAAAGCCTAGAAATAGTTCCTACCACCTCTCACCCAGTTCAGAGTTATCCATAAATCCTTGATACATGGTTCAGGTCTTTTGCTGAACTTTCAAATCATCCCCTATCCCCATCCATATTACGGGCTACTGTGCAGCACTTCCATTTTTCTTTCGACTGGGTGAAAGCTTACAATTCATTGCATTGAGATGTATTTCATTGCACAATGCTCTATTGCCCTGTTCTCATTTAGAAAAGAGTTTGC
Source organism: Egretta garzetta (assembly GCF_000687185.1). NCBI lineage: Eukaryota > Metazoa > Chordata > Aves > Pelecaniformes > Ardeidae > Egretta > Egretta garzetta. The sequence goes on along the minus strand of NW_009258272.1, from coordinate 1,582,534 downwards.
TAACGTGAACAAAAGGACCAGGATAATCAAAGATCCTAGTGGATTTGGGAATTTGAATCTCAGTGAGATAATATCTAACTGCATTAAACGTCTGTCAATAATCCAATCAAGAAGAGTAACACCCAATTAAACCTTCACAGAGAAGAAAATTCTTATAGCAAATAAATTGTAAATATTTTTTTCCAAATTCCACTGATTTTTGTCTCTCTTTGTCTTTGCATTTTCACGTTCTAGGGGCTGAAATAGCATGGGTCATTCTAGTTCTTGTTCACTTGCTAAAGATCTCCTTATTGACACAGCAACACTTTTTATTTACTTAATAGTGACAAAGTCATGTCTGTATTTGTCAGCTAACCAAATTATGTTCAAGCAAAATATTATTTTAAATCTCAAAACAGGGAAAATTAGGGGAAAAAATGACAAGTGCTTAGGAAGCAAAAAGGATCTATAACTTATATTAATGTACAATCTCACACAAAAGGGCAAAGAATATACCAGAATACATAAATCAGAGAACAACCCGAGTGCCAAATGTTCTTTTTCACTAGATTGAGTAGTGGTGATATTTGAGCTGGAGCACTACATTTGGGTTTGGCACGTCATTTAGGGGAAAGGTAGACAAAGTGGAGAGAACCCAGAGCAACCAAAATGATCAAAAGTCAAAGGGGGAAGACAGAAGGACTTGAGGTTACTTAGCAGAAAAGATAAAGGAAGAATCAGGAGGTAACCTCCTTCCAACAAATAAAAGGTTGAAAAAGGAAGATATAAGGCAAGAAATACTGAGCTTAAATTGCAGCAGAGATAATTATGTTAGGGTTTAGGAAAACATTTTTCTCATTCCGGGAAATGAAGCAGTGGAACAGGTTGTTGTTGATGGTATTGATCCTCACCAGAGGAAGCCTTTGAGAACAAGGTTAAACCAGAGTCTGGAACATGAACAGTCTAGCTAATCCTGTGCTAGGTTGGGGAGCAGAACTGGTAACCTCTTGAGATCTCTTCTGTCTGTGCTTTCCGGAGGTCTGCGACTTATAGATACTTTAATGTGGTCCCTGTGTGGCTTGTCAGGGGTACCCAAGATGCCAATTCCTTCATGTTCCCATCCCCAGATCTGCCCGAGCTTTCTTTCAGTTGTGACTGAAGCAGGATTTCTGGATGCTCTCCTGAAAGGCTTGCAAAGCTCTGGTAAACACAGGGCATGTTGGGTATCCCATTTGGCTCTGACACTTTTTAAAAATCTAGTTATTATTGAAAGTTACTGTGCCAGCAGTTGTATTATTAATACTATTATTTATTATTTATGAAGTGCCGAGTGTGTGCTAGATGCTTATATGATTATACACTGAGTTACGCTGGAGTTGCACAGTCTACTGAATTACGATGTAATGTTATTACCTGCAGCCTTTGCATGAGAATGGTATTTTTCATTTACTGTAGTTGGCTCCTTCATCATGTGATGGTCTGAACAGGGTCTGTGAATTTTAAGTCATTAATGTGCTAGACCTGACACCAAAAGGAGGCAGTGAGGGAAATGGGGCCCCCATTTTACAGATGGAGACTAACGCTGGGGCTCCAAGGAAACTCAACACCCTGGTGTCACACAGCAGAGCACAAAAGCTCTCAACCCACTGTAAACTGCTGGTTATTTTTATTGACTTGAACAAGATAATTATTGTGCTTGGAAACGGAAAGTCTTCATTCCCTTGCGGACTCAGCTGACTTGGCTGAGCTGAGATCCTGTAGCAATGACTTCCATCCTCTCCTCACCTATTAAATCCAAACGTATTCCCTTGCACATCGATACTGTTTCTACCACCATTCAAGCCAAAGACAGACTGTTCTACTAGACAGAAGAATATGTGATCTTAGGTTTTCTGTATTCCATCCAATACTTGCCACTGTATTGCTATGCACTCGCTCACACAGTTGTTCTAATGGGACTAAATTTTCAAATCTTTTGATCTCTCTTTACACAATATTTATTCTTGCTTTACACCATGTTAATTCATAGTAAAATTCCTGACTCTCTGGAGGTACACCATGGACTGCCCTGCAAAGACAGCCAGGTGGAATAAACAAGATTTTAAAACTATGCACAGTCAGAGAGGCATCTTCATCAATTAAAAAATATGAATCATATTTTTTTTTAATCATTATCTGATCAGTTCTTGTATCTACACTATAGGAGCAGGACATTACTATGTCCATATCTCCAACGGCAGTTTTAATCAGAAGAGAGACGGCTCTCTGGTTTAATGAGGTAAATGAGACCTCGGGTAATATTGTCTGTGTAATTGACATAGTTCTCTGGGAAACATTACACTTTATAATGAAAATACTGTATATAATTAGGATCTAATAGGAAGAAAATAGTAATTAGGCAGAATTAACTGAACAGAAGTAATCAAGCAAATAAAGGTTACTCTCTAGAGAGGACCCTTCAGGGTTCAAATGTGTACATCCTATGATTGTAAAGAAGTCACATTAATTAATGAGAGTCTTTTCATTGCACGAGAATAGCCTAACACTGGCTACTGGAATGACCCCTGCAAACTGGAATGGGTTATTTCAGTCCTGTGCTTTCACAGGCATTGTGGGAAGGAGGTTGTATCCACCATCGTATGTGCTTGAGGAATGGCTTTAGCAGAGGTCATGAAGGCATCAAGACCTTTAATTCTGTTCTTGCCCCAGCCTTTGTGGGCCCTCGTTGCTTTTCACTTTCTGCTCTTGCTCATCAAAGTTTCCAGAGCAGCTTTTTGTACATGAATTTCACAGTAACACTAATCCACATAAGATTTCACAATAATAAGCAGATTACACAATGATCCAGGAGTGATCCTTTCCCTGGAATTCCCAGAGTAAATCTAGCCAGTCGGTTCAGTACAGGTCTGAACCCATTCTCACCCATACAGGAAACCTCCAAGCCTGTCCTATGAAACTCTTCGGCCCCAGTTCTGGGGCACAGTTGTGGGGAGAGCATGAGTGTTCCTGCAGTCTTAGGAGCATCTCAGCTTCTCATCCATGTGATCTGGACAAGGGAAACAGCACAGGACCATGGCTATTCCAGCTCAACCCACACAAAATTATCCTGAGAGCAGCCCTTGCTAAGCACAGAGTGCACACTTCAATCCCATCCCAGAACTGACAAGGTAGGCAGAAAGCACACAGGCCATGGTCCTGAGCCCATTTGTAGACAAAAAGCAAAGAGGAATCAGTTTTGCCCAACAGTAAGCAATTCAGAAGTGTAAAGCTTCTTGAGCTTTGAGACATTTCCATCAAAGAAATGTCTCAAATGTATCCTCTTAGCCAAAGTTAAGTGATCATTATGGACACTGACCATCACTTTGTGAAGTAACTTGCACCTCTCTGAAAGCCAGGAAGGTTGCCCAGGCACTGCCACCTGAGTGCATCCCAGTTCCAACCTGAGTACACAGTGGGTCTCCTTGCCGGTGGCAGCTTCTCAAGGATTCCTTCTGCGTTATCTTCAGAGGCTGACAGTAATGGTCAGACAAAGGAAGACAGCAGAAACCATCCAGGGACCAAAGGAGAGATGGTGTTTTGCTTTCTTCCTCCCACCCCCTTCTCTCTATTGGAGTCAGTCAGGGACAAAGGAGAAACACCAGCTTTTTGGGTGAGCACAAGAGGCTGAAGGCAAAACCTCTGATGACCAGAGATCTGTCAGGAGAGAGCTCAGAGAAGTGCATAACATGAAAGAGAATTAATCCAATACTCCTCTTAAGCAGAAATCATAACTAGACAAAATAGATGAGCCCAGGACTTGCTTTAAAGCAGTTCCTATTGCTTAACGATGCTCCTTCCATTCCTATCTATTTTTCTACTTTATTTATCTATGCATTGATCTTTCAAGTAAAGATTTACTACAACTATCAACATAACACTTAGCATAAATTAAGAACAAGAATGGCTTCATGGATTTTTTGTTTTTATTCAATAGATCAAAAGTGAAGTTCTCACAGCTTCCAACTTGGATGAGATTTTCTTAAATTACACAAACTTTTCCCAATGAATTTGCTCCTTCAGCCACTAATATGCATGGCACCAACAACAAACTTTTCTTGTCTCAAGACTTCTTATTAGATTGGGAACCATTTCTCACCCTTATCCCTTCACAAAACAGCAGGTGTTGTCCCTGAAGGGGGTAAGTAAAGCATGTTTCTTTAATGTGGTCTCCAGTGTACCATTTCACCTCTGATCTTTCAGGTTCTCTCGTTGGAACCTAATTCCTCATTTATGCAGATGCAATGCACTGATTTCAGTGGAAAAAGCACTGCTCTGCTTCAGAGGGTTTCAGCCCATTTTCCAAATATTCAGGTCCATCAGCTGTACCTGGCTAACACCGACCTTCTGGGAAGGAACCCAGTACTGACCTGAAGACTTCAGGGTGGAGAATGCAGCATGTCTGGTAGCACTTTGTTCCAATGGTTAATTGTCCTTACTGTTACAAAATATGTGTCTTACTTCTAATTTGCATTTGTCTGGCTTTAGCTTCCAGCCATTGGTTTTTATTACACCTTTCTCTGCTTGATTAGAGTCCTTTAGTACCCAATGTTTTCTCCCAGTGAAGATACTTATACCCTTTAATCAAGTCACTTTTCAGGCTCCTATTTTGATAAGTGCTTTGGTGAAATGAGATTTTAAAAAGCTAACAGCAGAGGACACAAATAGGATTTGTGGATCTTTTTAAAAATCTGAAATCTCAGTGCAGAAAGAAAAGAAGGGGAGATTTTTAATCAAAATTTTCATGATTCTTTTTCCTCTTTTTCAATTTCAAGCTTTCTTTTTTTCAAATAAAATATTTTTTTCTGCTTATATGTTTGGTTGGGTTTTTTTCCAAGAGGAAGATGATTGAAATTGAACTATTTTTCCCTTTGCCTGCACTTTTTTATCAAGCCGCTTAGACCTCTGTTTATATTCCACAACATAAAGCAAATGAAACTCCATCACAACTTGTCTGAAGGGAGTGCTTGTAGAAGATCTGGCTGGAACAGAGGTGGAACGGATGAGCTGCGGGGAATAGGGTGTCTCTCAGAGGCAACACATTGCCCCTGCCCAGAGGGACAGGCAGCATTTTGGGGTCTCTTGAGCTATGTCTCCTACGCAGGTGGGAATCTCTCTTGCACAACTTTGGATGCCTGTCAGCTGGTTTTGCAAGGCCAAATGCCTCGCAGAAAGGAGTGTTTCAGCCACACTCATGGTGTTCCCCAATACACCTTATTTTTGAGAACTGTGGAGAGGTTCTCTGGGGTCTCCCCACCCCTCACTGAGCCATGAAAGACACTCACAGTGTGGGTTATAATCTAGCATGGCCTGGAAAAGGACCAGTTCAGGAATCCCAGCTCCACACTCTGCTCCCTGAACCAAACTAATCCCCATCATTTCCTCTGGCTCTCAGTGAGTGGTGGTAAACTACTTAAGCAGTGTTTAATCCTTTTGGGTTTGATGCATTAAGCAATGGGGGCTAAAATGAGTCTTACAGATATAATATGAAAAGCAGGGAGAAAACTGAGAGAGAAACATTGGGACTGTGCTGGGGTAGGACTGAATTTTCTTCCTAACTCTGTTACTGACCTGGCTGGACTTGGACAAACAATGTCTCTGTCCTGTGCCTCAATTTCCCAATTACTAAAATGATTGGGACAAATGAGCCAAGAGTGCACTTGACCAAATTAAATCTGTGACCAAATTAAAAAGAAATGGAAGAAACAAGAAAAAAAAAAAAAAAGAAAAACAAAAAGAAAAACCCCAAAGCAACAGTTGTACAGAGGAGTTTATGAAGCCTCACTTTCCCTGTCCTGGTGTCTGTTCTTCTAATGTCAGATGAACTCCAGACTCATGCTACAGCTGTCCTTCAAGGGCCATTCCAGATTTCACTCTACCCAATTGCCTAATTTGGGGAAATTCATAAGAACTTAATGTCTTTATAATTCGAGCAACTCTCTTGGGTTAGCTGGGAGTGGGGAATAGACTCACAATTTATTCCAGGGAGGACAAACACATGCACAAGAATGGTTACCCAGAAAATATTCATCAAACCAAACAAGGTTTTTGGTTCTTTTCTTCTTTTAAAGGTATTTGATGAAAGGAAAAAGCAATGGGAGGGGGGAACCTATAGAGTGAGAAATATGTTTATGAAATCATTTCATTTAAACACAGATTAAATTTTACATTCGAGTTGCAGGGCACAATCCTTGAAAGAAACATTTTTCTTGTCTTTTGTCCAGCATGTCAGTAAACCTGTAGAAGAAAAAAACATTTTAGACTGTTGAGGTGATGTTTTGAGAACGTATCAAAGAATGCTTTCTCTTTGCTTCAGAACATTCCTGTCCACTTTTTTTTTTTTTTAACAGAACTATTCACTCAATTTAGTGCAACTTTGTTGCTCTTTTTAGCCCAGACATGAAAGCCCATTTTCCCAACAAAATTACCACTTCTTTAAAACTTTAGTTCAACCCCTAAAAAATACTACTACCCCCCACCCCTTTGTGACGTCTTTGAGATTGATACGTAAAAAATATCCTACGGCAGCTAAGAATTAATGTTATTATTGTTCTCTATCATCATGGGAAAAGTATGATCTGGACAAGTATCTAATAGCCACTTATGCACACCAAAAGTAAGATGAAAAACCTCAGCAAGTTCAAAGTTTGTAGTCCAATTATGTTCTGTCTTGCGGGTGCTCTATAGGGGGTGAAAGTAATGTCCCTCAAACCACTCCATATCATTGCAATATCTAACAAATCCTTTGGCACTCCAGCAAGGAGTTCAAAGAAAAAGCATCATCAGCTGGAATAATTACTGCCTATATTAAGTGTTTTAATATTGCAGATGGATGTAAAAGGCAAAGGACAATGGCTCAAACACAAAGAGCCTCGCAAAGTACAACCTGGGGAAGGCCACAGATATCCAACACGTTGTCCTTTTCCCTGTTCTGTTCTCTGCAATATTAAACCACTTAATCTGTAATTGCCCAAGCTTATGATGCCTTTGCTTTGAACTCTCTGTAAGAGTGCCATAGGATTTGTCAGATGTTTCTAAAACAAAGTCTACCAGGAGGCTGAAAGGTCTCTTAGTAGCTATGACAATGGTTTAATGGAATATAATTTCCAGTAAAGGGGACTAATTTAATATTTTCACATATCATGTAAGCAAGGCACCAGCTGAGAGAAAGGAATGGAAACTATAGCAAGAGGCAATCAAGACAAACAGTGCTGGAAAATCGTACCTCACCCATGTGCACTAAACTTACCGCAGGAACTCGGCTTAGATACGAATTGCGTTTTCCTCTCAGTGAGGACAGCTCAGCTTGATGAAAAGGCACACCAGTCCCAGAGCCTGGCACAGCTGGGTTTCAAACCAGCCATGCCAGTTCCAACCATCTCCCAGATGATAGGAAATCACTTCTTCCCCTCCGTGCCCCCTTCCTATTGTCTTGTCTTGTCTTGTCTTTCAGGGCTGAAAATTCTTTCCTGCCATGGACAGTCCCTCGCATTGCAGAGTGGCTGTGACAAAGACATTCTTGAGATGGTGCTTGAATACCCAGAATAAACATGCGGGGAAGGGAGATACGGGCTGTCTAAGGTTCCTTAGGTGTGATCAAGTCTCGCAATTCTTCCTCAGCACATGGTAAGCAGAATCCCAAGGTACAGTCCTCTTGTAGATGTTCCACATTTTCCATTTATTCCTGTCTAGAACTGTTTGACCATGGTGTGCTTCTGCCAGGCAGCTCTTAGCCTCCTCCCCAGCAGCGAGCACATCGCAGACAGGGCGGTGAAGCCCCCTCCACGTGCATAGGAGTAGATTTGGGGTAGTCTGAAACAAAGTGCACCAAGAATATTTGACATTTGTCTAGCAAAAGAGGGTGAATGATGGAGATATTTATTATCATCTATTCCTATGCCCTTGTGAGCACATGCTTGTAGGTTCCTCATGTGAACTTATGCAGGAAGCTGATACGAAAATGATTTTTCCAGTCTGAAATTAAGAGGTTTATTGGTGATGTGTCTTGTGGTTTGGGTTTCCTGTGTTCAGGCAATAACAGTCTTGCCACCAAAAGAAGAACTTGTTATTCCCCTGTTACTTTTCCCTATTTATTCTTTGGTTGTGGTGGCATATGTTGCTTCCTCTTGTGTGAAATGCTTTCTACTCTCAGATCATTTCTCCGAAAAGGAAATCTTCCCTGTGGCATCTCTCAGGAGCATTTGCAAAAGTTCACATGGTTTCAGAAGTCTGGAGTGCAGAAGCGTTTAGGATGATTCAGCTGCCCAACTAAATAATTGCTTTTCGGCATTCTACAGATGTCCCACTCCTGTTCTTTGAAGGAAATACACTGAATTATTGAAATGAGATAAAGTCAGGATTATGAGAGGAATTGCCATCTTACAATTAAAGCATTAGCCTTGAATTCAGGTGATTGATACACATTTGGTTTCTGACTCTGCCACAGGTTTTCAAAGAAGCTTCAGGCTTATCACAAAAGCTGAGACCCATTTTTGTCTAACATAATCTACGCAAATATTTCACAATCAGTAAGTTGCCTAGGCTCCTGCTATAGTTGGTAGAGTCAAGAGAGACCTCCAAAGAGAGCTTCACCCCACCCTGCAATACATGACTAAGACATGTGAAATGATTCACACTCCGGAGGTGTTTCTTTGCTTAATGCTAACAGGAATCTAAATGACAAAGTTGGCCTAGATACCTTTTGGAGGGCTAAAATTTGGTGAGATTGCTTCCACCCTTTGTCTCTATGCCTCAGTTTCCCACGTGTATACAGCCAATGGCATTGCTTCCTTCCTCTGGCCTTTTGAATTGACTGTATTCTACACATTTCTTTTAAGAAATAGCAAAATACAGCCTAACTTCAGCTAAGTCTTAGTAATACAGTTCTATAAATAATGCAAATACTTGTTTGGGATTCCAGCAACTACAGCATCTGAACTCCACCAACATAGCATAAAACCAAGGAGCGGCCAGAGAAACAGGGTTTACTTGATTAAAAAAGTTAAGAGAAATGGGTGGGAAATTATCTGGCCACATTCATTAAACATCTGAAGTATCTCAGGAAAGTTGGATGAAATTAGAAGAAATTATTAAAATGTAACCACATATATAACTTTTATGACAGTGAATATATGCGCAGTAACTCAGAACTAGAGCAGGTTGAAAAATGTTCTGCTGGAATATTTTTTCTGACAAAAAATGGCATTTTATTGAAATCAAACTATCCTGAGGAACGTGTCAATTTAAGTCTTTTTTTTTTTTTCTCCTAAGAAATAGAACAGAAATGAAATGTTCCCAATAAGGTTCAACTTTATCAGAACAGAATGTTTCAAATTTTTGGAGGTTGAAATGACTCCATTAAAAATATTTTATGCAGATCGGTAATGCTTAAAATATCAAAACTGGAAGAAAGTACTTGGCATTGATCAAAAATAGTGCACTGAATAACCACAAATTATGTTTTTTAGAGGACTTCTTTTGGAAGAATCTCCTTTCCACCTCTTAAAAAAAAACCCACAACCCCAAATCTGAAAGGGTAGAACTCAAATAGCATTCAATATACTTCTGCTCCACTGCATGAAGCATTTAACTGGAAGCAGATATATCTTCATTTTTATATGTCACCCACTGTTTTAATATATGGGTAAGAGAAACAAAAAAAAACCTTGTATGATAACCATTTCTGTTGACATGTTATTAACAAAACAGCCACCAAAGATCACAGCTGCCATTGATATATCAGACTATAGGAGCCACCTTTAGAGGCGGGAAGACAATTATTGTAATTCCTTCAGGAGAGAGTCTCCCAGCTTCTTTCTCAGAACCAAATAAATCTGTTCCATCTTCTCCTTCATGGTGCCCTGTTTAACGTACCAGATTTCTGCAGAGTCCTTGTTTTTTAATATACATGTAACACATCGGACTCCCAGTGTGCCCTGCCCTTCCCTACCTGGCAATTCCCCGAGGACCAGTCTGGATTTCCTCTGGAAGTACAGTAGTCCCCCAAGGCTTCTAATTCACATTCTCCTTGGTGAAAGCCCTGCAGCACTCAAGCAAGAGAGAGCTCAGACGGCTCCTAGGCTCCATGTTTGACAGACTCCGAAGACTCATTTCATCAGCCGTTAATCTCCCACGATCCTCTAAGCTTTATCTGTTAAGACTGAAGCAAGCAGTGCAGCTTTGCCATACTTTAGACTTGTTATTAGTTTTCATAATTTTTCTCAAAAGAACATAAGACTAAATCAATCTCCCATCCCTAATATGTTGATAATCGTTTTGAAATATTTAAAGCTTGTCTTCTGAAAGCTTCACTGAAATAACCATCTCATCTCTCCCCTGGTGCTTTCTTGGCTCTTATTTTGGCATTCCCTTTTCCCCTATCAGACTTTCCCAGGCTGTGCAATTGCCTCATGGCCAAAGATGCTCCTTTCTACTCCTGCTTTCCATCCTGGGATTTGCTTCAAAATCTCCCTTTTATCATTACATTTCTCCATCTGTATCTTCATACTTCACCTACCTTCCCACAGCTGATTCTGAGGCTCCATGGTCTTTGGGTACCTACTGACTACAGTAGGTGCCTACTACTATAATGACAACAAGGCAAAATCTCGTCAGTTGGATATTCCTGCATTAAATCCAGTAAAATTGGAAATGTCTCCCCACATTGCAGAGATCCCAAGTCATTCCAAGGACCAGACTTGCAGCAGGTCCAGACCCATAAGAGATATATAATTAGAACAGATGTGACTTTGACAGCAGTGGAACCACACTGCTTTGGCCAGCAAAATAAGAAGAACCTTCTTTGTTTCCAGAGTCTACTGAACCACCCTGCTATTACCTACAGTTAACTTACGCTCAACATTTGCTTGCTGTTATATGTACCGAGATTACAACTCAACCTGCTACAGCCATCCAAAGGTGTCAAGCCACATCCAGTTTGGTGTTAAAAGGAGCTCTCACAGGACTAAGCTGGTTTGACTGGACTACAGGATTGAAAATAGCCTCTCAACAAGCTCTAACGTCATTGCAGCAAGCACTCAGTGCTATTGGACCAGAGTGTTTACCTCTGATATTTATTTTTCCCTGATGTGAGTAACCATGCAAGATAGGGAGCTAAGTCCCACGGCACTGTATCCCGATACAACGGTGTGCTGAACTCCCATGTGAAGTAATAAGAACTGAAATTGTTCAGCACCTGAGATATGCAAGCCCCAGATCTCGGTGTAGCATCCACCTGCTTACAGAGATCAAGGCAAGCAGAAAGCAACAAGATATTTAGCAGAGGAATCTCTGCATCCCATTGCATACTAATTAGACACCAGACATAGATACATCGGGGGAAGCAGAGGGAGGAAGGAGGGGAAAAAAAATCTCTTGGCAAGACAACATTGCATTTCAATCTTTCACCTTCACTGGGTAATGGGATGTGATGGAACATTAAAACAAACAAACAGCTTTTGGTGTTTACAAGAAATGTTTAAATGGGAGATCACGAGCCAGAGGTGCTCCACAGAACATCTGGAGCACTGGAAAACAATGCGATTACGCAGATGAGTCACATTCATTAGGCTATAAAATCTCCAGTAATGAATGTACGAAAGGGACTTTCATGTAGATTGTCATCTATAGCCAAAAAAAGCCCCCAAGCCCCTAGATAATAAACTTGGCAGTTCCTTCCCTGCCCTCCCCCTTTTCCTCCTCCTCTTTGGAATGAGATTCCCAGTGTAATTACAAAGCTTCGTGCTTGCAGCTCAAAAGCCGTGTTCTGGGTGCAGGCGCAGATCCATGTGTGGGCATTAGCTGGGGAGCAAGGGAAGCAGGGACGCACGTGTGGGTGTAACTGCTCAGCAGTCACTGGAACAAGACGTTCAGCATCGTCATCCTCCCCACACACCCAGCACCAGCAGTGGTATGGAATACTTCTTGTCCACATGGCCCCCTCCAGACGATGTCCCTGACAGTGAGAATCAGTTCTTCAGTGTTTCTTTGAAACTAGCAGAAGAGGAAAACTAACTGAAAGGACATTTTCTTGACATGGTCTGAGGTTCAGCTGTGGAACTCCTTGCCACAGGACACTGTGGGTGCTGTGTTTGTATGGGTTCAAAGGGAGGCTGGGTGGAAAACTAATCTATTGACAGCTGTTGAGTACAAAGAACCTGCATGTAGCCTAGAAAGGCTCAGAGCTGCAAGCTGCCAGTGACAGGAAGGTGCAGGCAGAAGCAGCACGATAGATTTTTCTCTTCTGATAGCCCCCCTGCAAGACCACATGGGAGATGACACTGGGCTCTGTAGGCATTTGATCCAACCTAGCCTGGCATTTTTGTGCTCCTATATTTCATCTTTAGTGACTTGTAAGACCTGAATATGCATCGAGAGTGAAAACTGGACTCTGTCACTAACTCATTGCACATATATCGCTGGTCAACAAGGAGTTGGATATTTCTGTCAGGGCCTCAGGACTATTAGCATAGCAGCTAGAGCAGAAAAGGTTCCCTTAACCCAGTCTAACAGTCTTAGTGAAATTTCTTTGAAGAGGTCCCCTAAATGTCTGGGCTGCCTCTCTCAGAGCTTGGCCCCAGACACATCTCTCTAACCAGCAAGGCGGTGATGGCAGAATTTTCCCCAAAGCAAGGTTAGCAATAGCTTTGACAGATGTTTCAGGATCTTTTATCACATTTAGAATTATTGGATGTTGTCAGCTAAACCGAACAGCATCACAGCCCCCCTTTTTAGCTCATTCTTGAACACAGATGTTTTAAAATAACCCTCTTCTGGGTTTTATCCGTTGCTGCTGTCTGTGTAACATATCATCACTTCTTGAAAGTCCTCATTACTAAGAGGATTTTTTTTTCTAGAGGCCCATTTGTAGAGTTGGCACCTTTTTTTCATTTCCAGTAGATCTATTTCCCTCTGGACCATGCCTGTCTGGGGAGATCTCATTCAAGGACAATTGGGCTTCAAATTGGGAAATCAGACTGCTAAATCCCTTAGTTATCTTTGAAAATCCCATCCTTGAAGCTTAAGTCAGATGAGAACTTCATCTGCTTTCTGTAATTTGCTGGTTTTTAACTCCATTTCTGGAAGGATTTTTTTTTTCATGGGCAGAGGACTGTGACCTTCATATAGAAATGAAATCAGTTCAACAGAATAAACAATAATTACATTTCCATAGGAAAATATATTTTCTATTTTCTGTTTCTGACTGAGAGTTAAATAACTAAATCGTTGCAGTTTCTTTATTTTCTTTGCCTTTTGAGGGAAAACACAGTTACCTGAGCTGTTCACATTTCACTCACATCACATATTATATTTGCTCATTCTTGGCCCTGTGTCTGGAGCAGCACTTAGGGAATTACAAACCTGGGGATCTTTCCCCAGCTTTGTCCCCAATGGCCATGTCTCACATCACTGCTTTGCTTCTCACCAGTTCAGCCTCCTTATCTAGAAAACACCGAGACGCCGCTACCATGCATTAATTAATATTTATAAAGCGCTTTGACATCTTCACGTAAGTACAAAGCCTTCTGATAAGAGAGAATGCAAATGTCACGCATGTTACTTGTACATAAAGGCTTGAGAGATCAGCCGGTGCCAGGTCCACGATTCCTGGCAGCACTGCCTGGTGGGTCAGAGCAGGGGCAGGGCAGCAGAGATCCCCAGCCAAGCTCCGCCGACTGGGTGTGGGCGGCTGCAAAATTCCTACCCTGCATCAGCACGGGAAGATTGCAAGAAACAAAGCAAAGAAGTCTCATTTTTAAATGAGGGCAAATCATGGCACGTGGCAATTTAAGGGTAGAATTAGTTGGAAAGAGGCTGTGAGTGTTTCTGAGATTATAGGGATGAAGAGTGATGTCTTTCAGCGTGAACAAGGATGCAAACTTGATCCTGGTTGTGGATAGGGAGGGAGAGAGGGTCCAGTGTTTCAGAACCAGGTATTTGTTTTGCTCTTCCCACAGCTGCTCACTACAGCTTCAAACTGAAAAAAATGAGGATGTGTTTTGTTCACGAAGTATCTATCTGGGACGCTTCTGACAATTTCAAAACGTTTGGGACAGTTACATTTTTAGAATTAGTGAATGGAAAAACTTGTCAAAATGGCTATCTTCCTGGGAAACTAAAACACAGCAGCGTAAACAAATCTGAATGCTCTCAGGTTAGCAGTTACCACAGTGCTGTGCTTCCCCAAACCCCTACCTCCTGTTCCCTACCGAGTACTAACACATTCATCACAGAGTAGCACTTGGAGGGACTAAGCAGGTCCTTTCCCACATCACGTACATATCCAAAATTGATCAGGAGTGTGTCTCGGACAGGAGATCCCTGGATTTCTGTGTCCATCTCCTCCCTGCCTGGCAGCAAGCACAAGCCCCCAGCCTGCCTGGACTTTCAGCTACCACTGTGCGATGGCCCCAACAAAAAGTCCTACACCCTTCTTTGCCGTAGAGCAAAGCCTGCAAGGTCACCACAGCCCATGGGGAGAGAACCTGGGTCTCAAGTTCCAGACAGGTTTTTCCTGAAGAAGAGAGTCAGAGGCTGCCATTAGAAGTGGGTTCCAAGGAGGGAGGCTCCAGCATCCGCAGGGCAGGGGCTTACATTCACCCAGACATCGGCTCACTGCTGCCTCAGCCTAACAACGTCGCAGTGTTCCCCGGGATAACGGACTTGATGGATTTCACACTTTAAGGCTTTTGCTTTGAAAGAGCCCCAGCTTTTATCTTAGCAAAGTACAGCTTTGTAACCTAAAAATAGTCCGCCCAAGCTCCTTCCATCAGAACAGCAGAAGATGAGCTGGCGACTCTCAATTTTTGGTGCTTCTCTATCAGAAAGATGAAACATTCTCCCTGTAATCCTCCAAAATGGAATGTTTAGGGTTTCGGAGGTTACTGGAAATTTCCCTGGCAGCTGGTCAAATATGTGATCCCATTAGAGCTTCTTTGATGAGGAAGTGTAGCTTGACTCAGAGAGAAAATGAGGATGGGAGGGGAGAGCATGTCAAGGGAAAAAGAGAAGTAGAGAGAGAAAAGGAAGGGAAAAAACCTCCATGCACCAAGAAATTTAATCTACCAGAGTCTGTCTCTTCCTTTCACAGATGAAGACAAGAACTTGTATCCATCAACTCGCGTAACTGCCCAAACTCTGATTATGAATGAGCAAGAAGCAGCTCTGCTCTCTCTATGTAAGGGAATGAGATTGTGGGGATGCCCTTTCGGTTCTCTGAGGGGCCAGGGAAGGCCAAGGATTGCTTCTTTCCCACTGGCAGGGCTTGTGGCACCAAGCGTAAGAAAGCACCTGGCAACCTGGCATTTTGTGAAATATTTGCCCATTTATCTGAAGATGACTGACTTCACTTCTTTCAAGAGAGAGGTGTGCTTTATAACTGAAAACACTGACCTTCAAGGCTTTTATTCATTCATACCAACACTGGCAGATATCTAATTTTCAGCTACTATAACTAAGTTCAAAGGACTATTTTTACCACCTCTTTTCTAAAACAATGCGTGCATATGAGGTGGAATACATACAATGAAGGCGAGGCATTCAATGTAACAAAATCCTTAGAATGAAGACCTTGTTTTCTCAAATCCTTGCACAAAAATTTTGTTTGCTGAGAATTTGGGAGGTGTGAGTTAGCTATTATATAAACTTCTCATTGCTAAATCTTTTTAAAATAATGCAAGATATGGGAAAATACCTGAAGTATTGAACACTTCTTTTACAGAAGATATTTTACAGAAAATCTACTGAAGATCCAGGCTGGATTTTCAATCTCATCCCTTGAGATTAAAAAAAAAAAAAAAAAAAAGCCTCCTGGATCCCAAGCTCTGTGCTAACTGCGTGCCGGCTCACTTAGCACCACAAGGTGCAGCCGGAGTCAGAGCGGCTCTTTTTGTTAGCAAGAGAAAAGGACAAGGAACCGTGTTTTACATGCTCCATTGTGAATCTGTGAATAGCGGTGCAGTGCATAATGCACAGGGTTTGTTCAGGGTGTCAACAAGCATCTCCACATCCTGGCAGTACAACCGCTCCAAACGGCTGCATTAACCCTGGTGGAGAGGAGGGCGCAGGGGCTTTGTGGTGGGCGCTGCGGCAGCCATGTGCTGCCCAGCCCCAGGCTCTGCAGCAGCACGGGAACCACCTCGGAGCCCAGGCAATGGGCAGCACCGGCCCTGTCATGGGCACGCACGTGGCTGCTGTCCGTCAGGATATCCGCCTGGAGATGTCCGTGTTCCCCAAAAGTCCAGCATGCTTCAGTCAAGGAGGGTCGGATCCTTCCCTAGGAGGGATGTTGAATTTCAGCAACAGCCTTTTTTATTTTTTGGCATCAGATTTACCCACGAGCAAGAAATGAAGTTCTTAGTATTTCTATTAGAGTGACAAGACATCAAGATTCCTTCCAGCATCATTTTTTACCTAAATGGATACTCATCCTCTGCTCTCTGGTATTAATGAGGAATCATTTGTCAGTGAACGTAGGCAATGCGGGTTCAGATAAAATAATTAAATTATTTCTGCCCTGTCCCACCTTCCTGAGGGCGACAGCCTGACCTGCTCTCCTGCACTGAGTTTACCCCCTAATAATCCCACCCATCCCCACTGCCCTCGGCTGAGTACACCCCCTCCAATCCTCCCAGCATAACTGCATGCGTAACTGTTTCCTAAACGGGTTTCTTCACACTGGGGCATGAAGGAAAAACCTCCTCCCAAAACTGGCTTAAGTCTTTGGGTTCTGAACAGTGACGAAGGTTTTCTGCTGCGCTGTGCATCATCATCATTCATAAAAACCCAACAGAGCAAAATCTGCCTCCCTGCTGCATCCTTCAGCTCGGCTGTCCTCAGGTAAGCAATGCTAAGCCAGATTTATCCCTCCAAACAGAATTTTGGGAAAATGGGGCAGATGGGATGCCAGCTCATGCTCCCATCACAATGGCAGCTCCACAGTGCTACAGGGAATCAAAAGCACTATACGCTTGTATTAATTAGCAGCAAAAACTGCTATGACTCTGAACACCCAGAAGGAGCAGATCATCAGAGCGAATGCAGGCTGCTTCTGCATAGTCTCTTTTTATATTAGAACCCCAATTTAACTCGGAGCCAATGGGGTACTTCATAACAGCGCCAGCCCGCACAGGTTTAACTATGCCAGCGACATGAGGAATGCGTAAAATGCTGCAAATAAATCCCCAGCTTCAGGAACGGGGTGTCATTCCAAGTGGCAAGCCCTGTTCAGCTCGGATTTATGACCCCTGTGGAGGCATGCACTGCCATCTGCTTTCTCCAAGCCCCGCCAAGCAGCCTGCATGAGACGTGCAGACTTGGTCCCTCCGTTTGAGCCTCCCAGAGTGCTCAGGCGGCTTTGCGCCGGGTAGGCTGCTCTGGTTGGTAAGCTCAGCAGCTGCAGGTTAAAAAAGGATATTAAAGTGGGTTATGTCTTGTGTTAAAAGGGGACCGGCGTTTCCTAGGAGGGAAAGGGCTAAACGCAAGACCGAAAATAGCCGTGTTTTCTCAAGTCTGTATGTCAAAAGTGGATCTGCATGTGAGTTCAGGCTTGCAGCTTATACATTCACATAAGCCCTGATCTGTGTAAATAAGACTTTATCTATGTGTGTGTGCCTGCATCTCCTACAGGAGTTTTAATGGCCACATTTAAAATACACTAGCGAGTTTCTCTAATTGTAGGCACCCAGTTTGGGGCGCTTCATTCCCACCCGACCACACTTGCACCCTATCACACTCATTCACACCCTATCACACCCAGCCCTATAAATAACAGCATCACCATGGCAGGATGTGTCTTCTAATTAGCACCCCAGACACAGTCTCCTGGCTTGCTTCCACTCCTTCCCATTGGCACAGAGCTGGTGTCTCTTTTATTTTTTCTTGCAACATACCCTTAAAGACCCGCTGATGTTTTGTTGAGACCATTTGCAAGAAGGAGACAGAAAAAAAAGGAAAGGCATCCAGTGGAAGGTGTCAGATGATAGCAGGAGATAGTTCATGTGCCTTCCTTCCCCTGACCCACTACTGAGCACTGCTGCAAAAACAGGCTCTGCAAAACATCAGGTTCATCCCTGTTACAGCTAGAAATGGATCAGGCAGTCCACCTCCCTGCCTCTCAGGATGCCTCCCTGGTGTGCACTTTCTGCTGTTCTGTCCAGCCTAATTATCTATCCCTGCAGTTAATGGGATGGAGCACCAAACTCTTCTGACTGCCGCCATCTTTCAGGGATGTTTTATGGTTCTTCCCATCCTGGTGGTTTATATGGTTGAGTTTTGAGACTACATTATTTTAGGCCCTGATACTTTAAGCCCTTAAAGGCAAGAAGTGTCCTCACAGTCTCAGACTTCAATGCAACATGCAAACTGTAGCTTGAATTTGGAGATCTTTGTACATCAATATAAAGAGCAGAGCATTTGGAAGAGGTTAAGTCTTAAGGAAATTCTGTGGTTTGAATTTGGGATTGGAGGCTTCTCTATCTCATGAACACAAAAAACCCATACACAAGTTCATGTGTGTGTCTACAAATACGAACATAAGCGTTCACCTGTGTTCCAGATGTACCTATTTATGCACACACGCACTATTGTCTGTGCATACGTGAGCATGCACATAGGCGTGAATGCATTCAGTGGCACAAAGCATCAACTGCCATATCTCAGCCTGACAAGCACCTTGGTTTTTCTCCTCCTGTTCCCTTTGTGCCCAGCAGGCCAAGGCCAGCTGAAAGTCTGTCATGTCACAGCAAAGCTCTCGTAATAATTCCAGTCTAGTCTAAACTCCTGTGCCGTCCTCCTTATGCACCAATTACCTCCTGCCCAGGCTTTATTTTACTACATCTGGCACATGCCTTTCATTTCTAGACTGATTTCCAAATGAAAGGAGGCTTGCGTCTCCTGTCTCAGATTCTTTTTGTCAGAGTGGTCAAGGATATGAAGTTCTGCTGTGTTTCGTGAAAATAGGCTGTCAGGTAAGGAGAGAGTGCTGTTAATGAACCTCTAGTCCTCGATTAGCCAGCAGAGCATGCTCATAGATCAGGGATGCTGCAAATGCACCCATCTCAGGAAAAGATTCAGGAGCGAGTCCAAGAGAGAAATCTCCTGGGAGCAGGCTCCCTCCAGCCCATTGCTCGCAGAGCCATCTCCAACTTTCTCCCACCGGGCTGAGAAGCTCAGCTCCCCCTGTGCTGTCAGGGAACACCTCTCACACTTCGGTGAGGAGGGAAGATCCTCATTCTCAGCTCAGGTTGCTCCCAGGTCTCAGGGAAGATCCGCTCCCCTGCCATCCCACTCTCAGTTCCCAGGACACACGTGCTTTTTCCTTGTGTCAGGAAGTTCCCCACCGTCCCCCTTTCGCTCAGCCTCCTCCTGGGCCCACATGCATCTGCTTCAGCATCTGTGTCAGGGCTTTGCTATAATTATGGTCTCCTCTGCTCCCACTCTCACTGTCTTTCCAAAATTCCTCGCTTCAGACGTTCATGTAAATCTGTTTCACAGTCACACGGTGCTTCGAATTAAACTTAGAAACATTTCCTTTTAGCCATTTAACTAGTTCCTGCAAGAGTCGCATTGCAGAGCAGGGAATTTCACTGCTGCAAGGAAGGTGGCACTTTTCATGAAAGGGAAGGAGAACGCCACTGTCCATGTTGAGGACTCTTTGTTCACCCAGGAACCTGCCAGTTCTTGACTCAAGTGTCTGTCCTGCCACATGGGTAAACCACTGAGCTCTTCCCTTTGCAGCAGCTCTGTTTCTGTGGTAGCAAAGGATGCTAACAGCCTCACCTCTGAGTCCTTTCTTCATACCCAAAACAAAGCAAAACTTTGATTTTTGACTTAATTGTCTCCATAAGACACAGGCAACTACTGAAAGTGCCGAACCTTCAGCAACTTGCACTCTTCCTGGGGAAATAAAACGGAGAAACGGTCTTAGTAACAGGCAAAGGAAAGGAGAGGCCCTTTACATCCCAATGCTCTGCTAACACCTCTGAGACCTCCAACTGAGGGGCAGCTGGACCAGCCAGCATCTTCTCCTCTGCCATTGCCATCATGCTGGTGGCTTTTACCCATTGCTGCCAGGAGATGCCACTTCCAAACTGAAACCACCAGCAAATCTCAAGCTGGCCACCACCTGCAGCAGACGAGATTGCACTCACACAGCAGTGAAAAAGAGACAGGCAGCACCTAGCAGAGAGCTTGCTCTGCCTGCAGGGCTGCCTATCCCAATTGCAGGCGCCAGCTCTCCTCGCTGGTCCTCCTCCATCCCTGGCTGAGGCAGCAGGAACCATGTGCTGAGTCTGCTTCAGCTGGGAATTACACTTTGCATATCTTACATCTATCAGTGTAAAAATAGGATGTATGAATAAAGGGTGTTAAAATTGCCACCTCAGTCTGATTTCTCATGCTCTGTAATATAACATATGGCAGTGACTGAACTGCCAGGGAGAACTTGGGAAGCAAGCAGAGACAAGTAAGTTGTTTAACCATTTCAGTGCCCTGGGCATGCTCTGCATTTCTCCAGGAAATGTTGGAGGAGCATGCACAAGCATAACCGTGGGCGGCATTGGCAGTCTCATCTGCACGTCAGGCACGAGATGGAGTGCAGTGTTCTGACCCCAGCAAGCTGGGTTACAAGTAACAGGCTAATTGCAAGAGCACCAGAATGTAGTGTCACCTAATTTACCTTCTTTCACAGGTTGGCTGCTTTTTCCCCCTCCAGAGTGCAGAGGGTCTCTGCAAGCCTGCTCTGCACATTGCCTGTGGCACTGAGGGGGTTAAAAAGGGCCATCAGCTTTGCGATAATGAATCTCATCAGAAAGGGGCGAGGACAAGGCAAATGCTGCTGCTATTTGACTTGCAGCTGCAAACTTGGGATGAACCTGCCAAACCCCTTCCTGCACAGAGCAAACATTGACAAGAAGGTGTCTCGGACAGGGTCTGTCGGCAGCGGTTCTGGGCCGGGAGAGCCCTGCTTTTCCAGCTGGACCAGTTGCAGTCACTGAGTTTTACAGGAGGTGCTTGGACAGCGAGACACTACGTCCCTCAAAGCTGCTTAATGCAAAGGCGTAAGAGAAAGAGGATAGGACATAGTTGCTCAGATTCAATCAAATCCCTAGGGTCAGGATCATATAACTTAAAGCAGTTTTTGATGGGGAAAGATAATAATGGGTTGACTTTCAATAGCACAGTGCCCCCTGGCCCCCAACTGGATCATCCCTTGGGTGCTGCAATGAAGGGAAAAGCACCGCTGACGTGATGCTCCACATAAAATGGATTTGGCTACAGGTTGTCATCACCCAGCAACATAATCCAGTGGGCTGGAGGCATAAACCATGTCCTGAATATCCACAGGAGTCTTCAACACCTTGGGCATAGCTGGGATCCTGCACATGATCAGTGTACAGAGGGTCTGTCTCCTGTTCACGGTGGCTCTGCCAAACTGTAAGAAGAGTGGGGAGAAGACCCATGAGCAGCCCACCCCAGTGCTTGGACCTTGCCTGTGTGAATGAAGTTGTTCCTGTAACCAGATTGGAAAAAAGAAGAGGGGACTTGGGACTTCGGCCCAGTGTCACGTTCCAGCACAGTGCCTTGTGGGCTTTTTAATTTCTTTCTTTTTTTTTTTCCCCTGTTTGAGTTTTGCCTTGTCAGGTTTAATCGGTACTGTTTGTAATTCAGGTAGCAAATTGATTTTTGAAAGTACTCTGTCCCTATTCAGCCCACGTTACTGTGGATCCTTGCATTAATTATGCACTGATATTGATGTTTTTGTCAGACAAGGTCTAATGTCACTATATTCAGATCTTGCTGCTTCCTTGTTAAAAATGTTTCAGAATGTGGCTTTGGGAAAGATACCGAGTGTCACTCTCAGGATCAAAGATAACCTGGCAAGGAAATACTCTATTAGCACTGAAATTCATGTACCTTTTCCTCCTGCTCTACCATCTTTCTTAGAAGGAGCACAGCAAGGCTGGTGAGGAGAGAGAGGGACGGGAGGATCCTCCAAGGAGAATTGAGCTATCAGCACTGCTCAAGCTAATAGGAAGGGACAACAGTTTTAGGATGCACCTTGTAAAGGGAGACAAGTAAAAGCAGTAGTTCACACTTCATGGTCTGTGTGAGTCCTGGCTGCAAAGCTACCTTTCTTTGAGTTGGGAGGAATCGGGGATTTCTGTCCAAGGGCTGCGGGTTGTCTCCCACAACATGGGGAAGAATCAGGTATGTGGCAGTGTTGTTGGAAGCCATCTGGGATTTCGCGTGCATCACAAACTCAGCGCAAGTCAACAATACAACGTCCTTGTGGAAAAAAAAGAAAAAAAGGAGCCAGATCTCATTTTGGAATAGTATTAACAAGAGTGTCATATGAAAGGCACAGGAGGTAATTATTCCGCTCTATTTGCTGCTGGTCAGATCTCAGCTGGAATATTGTGCGCACTTCTGGGCACCAACCCACAAGAAAGATGTAGACAAACTGGAATGAGTCCAGAAGAGAACAACAAGAATGATTAGATGTTTTGCAAATGTGATTTAAGAAAGACTGAAAGAATCGGGTTTGTTCAGTCCAGGAATGAGAAGGCTAAATTGGGGACAAGATAACAGTCTTCCAATATATAAGAGGTTGTTAGAAAGAAGATGTCATTCAATTTTACACACTGGGGAAGAATAATAACAAATCGAATTAATTTTAGATGTGGGAAAAATGTTACAATTTTGAAGACATGAAGTAATCAAGCAAGTACATAAGGAGGTCAAGAAGGTTTTTAAGCATTCGATAAACAAACAACTACCATGCATGCCCATGTTACGCTTGAAGCTGCCTCCATGAAATGGAAAAAAAAAGGATTAATTTCTCTAAGTTTCTTCCAGCCCCAGATTTCTCAGTCTCTGTAATTTGATTCTTGGTTAATTTGACAAGTTCTGGAGAGATTCTCAAAATCACTTCAGGACAGCTGTGCTCATTGCTCTCAGATGCCATTTGCATACTGCGAGGACCCCTTGTACAGCCCAATAGTTACTGATCCCTTACCTCTGGGTTGGGTTCAGAGAACAGGTTCAGACCTGAAGGGTAGTTCATTTATTTAAACCCTGAATCAGTTTTTGTTAACTGTTTAGTTTTCCAGGACTTCAAAACTGGGATAAACCGGGTTCTTAGGTGGCAGGGCAAAGCAGTGCCAAGAGACATATTTATTACTTATTAGAGACGGAAGCTTGTTGCACTTTGTATCTGTGGAAGTAGCCATAAAATCCCAGCTTAATAACCACGTACCTGCATAATGAACACATTTGAAAAAGCCTCTCGAAGCTGGCAACTTGCGGAATATTCTGAAACACTTTGTTAGACTTGCATTTCCCAAGGAGCTTAGGCACCAGCCTCAGCATCCACTATCAAGACCTGCAGTCCTGTATGTAGGCCTTCCTGTCGATGAAATCTCATTAGCATCACTTTGCCAAATTAAATGGATTAAAGTTGGGAAGCAGCTGGGATGCAGAGCAGTCACATTGAGTGCTGCCTTAGGTTAGACTGAAATTAGCTGGCTTCGGGCTCCCTGTTGCATTTGACATTGCCCACAGTAGCCAAGCAGTCCAGCGGCCTTGCAGCTGCTTCACAAAGTAAACAACGGCTGCATCCATGTCGGTGCAGCTACTCAGGGTAAGGGAAGGCACCTGGGCGATGGTCACGTATGGCAAAGATAAAAAGAGTAGGTGCCTTTTTGCAGGGATCTCGTATGCCTTTTTCATGGGTAGGAAAAAGCTTCCCAGCTTTTATCCCAGCTAGATTTTTTTTCATCAGGACTGTTAAACGATTCATAATTTCATGTATGCTCCTTTAAGCTGGGATTTTCATCCTGTGTACAAGAACATTACTGCTTCGCTTGGCTAGAAATTTGTATCAAGTATTCCCATCAAAGCTTCATCTCTCCTGGCTAGCTCAGCTGTTCCAGGTGAGAAGTATTAAAACTTTAATGTTTGAAGGACTCCAGGGGCTGAATTACTCAGAATGAATAAACATTCTTTTTCATGAGACTGTGGATTTGGGCCGATAAATAACACTCTTTTGCCATGTCTGCAGACAATTCCAGGCTGTGATACAAAGCTGAGGACAGAGGAGAGGGAAGGGAGGGGGGAAAGGCAAGGGGAAATGGGGAATAGCTCCATTAATCCATCTGAGTAAAGGACAGAGAAAGAAAATGGAGCCTCTAGAATTAGCACAAAGGCTCAAAGGGACGTGTTCAGATGGCCTAAATTCTACCTAAATCTCTAAGTCCCTAAGCCTAATGTTTCCCTATTGACTAGGGATATGTGAAGGCCTAGAACCAGCCAATAAGAAAGGCATAAGGATTAGGTAGAATTTAGGCCACCTAAATATATACAAAAATCTTCATAAAGATGGCTTTGATCCTATATGGACATGCCCCTCACCTTTTTGCTCTAGGAAGCAGTGAGTCCTTGCCATCTCTTGGAAGAGTTTGTTGGGAATACTATAAGAGGTATCAACCCTCTGTCTCACGCAACATTTTCTGGAACAGGGAAAGATGTTGGTCTTAGGTCTTTATGCCCATCATTTCCCCTAACAAGCTTCAAGTCCATAGACCTGGTCCAGTTTCAGTCTGGGTATCCCCAGCCTTTAGATACATGTCTGCTGCAATTGTGGTTCAGTATTAAGAATGCCCAGTTGGGAAATCTGTGTTTAGATACAAACTTCTGTAAGTCACTCGCATCTAGAAGTCCTGGGTGACTCCATCTCTAGCCTTAACTTGTTTTTAGGGACCTTTTTTTGGTCTACTCTGTTTCATTCACATACATACTTCTACTACGCTCTTTGCATCTCTTGCAACACCCAATTTTCCAGTCATCCTCCAGCAAACAGCCCCTCCATATATTTACAATGGTTCATCACCTTCACAAAAGAGTCAAGGTGGGAAGCATGTGAGGTTGTAACTCAAGTGAAAGGAGAACTTTCTGTATTGGAGGAAAAGGTAAAGAACTGGGGAAGCTCTTTAGTATACTAAGTCTCTTCTGGGGCTTGCATTTTACCCAGTCCTTGCCTGAGCTCTGCAGAAAGAGCCCAGCCTGTAGTAAATAATTTCTCACTGCAAGTGCAAGGGATCGTGGTCTGGCCGTCAGTAAGAAATCGTCAGTAGGCCACTTTTCAGCTTTCTTCTGTTGCATCTGGGAATAAGGATAGAGAAAATGTTCCTGCAATTAATACAAACAAAGACACCACTCTTCCCCTGGGGACATCTTCATGGCTTCCTATTCACCAGACTTTGCGGACAAAAAGTGTGAAATTGAATTCAAGAGTCCACACTGCAAAACAAGGGCAGGGAAGCTGTGTTAGAGAAGCATTAAGAGATAAATCTTCCTTTCTTTCTTTTTTTTTTTAAATGTGGAGTCTTTCCCTTCAAACCATTCCTAATCCCTTGACTTTCTGTTCATGAATAGATTGAATTTTTCACTATGACATTGCCTAAAGACAATGAACTATTTCACAACAAATTATTTATATACTGGAATCTAGAGAGATTTTTGCTCACGAAAACACTCTGGCCATTTATCTTGATCTCCTGATATCAGAGCCACGGCCGTATGTCTCTAAATTAACTGCAGATTAAACAATTCAAGCTGGTTGAAAAGTGTAAATGCAAGAGAAAACCTCAAAGAAGAAGTTCAATCAATTTCCATGATTGGATTCTTATCAAGACAAAAATGTGAGCAGTTTCCATTGGCCATTTCAGGACAAACAAGCCAGGAGGTAAATAGACTCTAGGCATCTGTGAAGCTATATCATGTGCGCAAGGGAGTAGGTTTAAATAAAGCAAACAAGCTTGAGTTTCCGTCAGGGTAGGCGTCTGCGTCTGTGATGCTGAGCAAAGTTAGTTTGCAGAATGTTTTGGGGGCTTTTTTTTTTTTTCCCTGACAATTGCTGGAAGATACAAAAAAGGAATGACTGCAGCAATTCAGAAGCATGAAACACAAAACAAGAAATCAGAAGAGAAACAAAAATGTGAGCACTGCACAAAAGAGGAAGCACTACGCAGCGTACTCCAACTCCCTGGAAAAGAGAGGGAAAAAAGGAGGCTTATTTCTGCAGATCTTCAAACAAGCTTTCTTGGCATCCAGGGGCAAAGCAAGTATGCAGCTCAGCTCACTTTGTCTTTTTAGCTCAACAGTTTTGATGCTTGTCTATGTACAATTCTTTTTCACTCATTTGCATTCCACATGCAGCAAACGCACACCCGCTTGTGGGTCCAGTGCTTAATTCTGTTTACACCCATGTGAACCCACGCTAATGCCATTAGTTTGGTTTTCCTCTAGCAACAGAATATCAACGTGTGCTCCCTCTTGCTAGTCACTGCTGCTTTTATTAGGGTGTTGTCTAGACACAAGGCAGGGAAGGCTCGACACAGCAAGCACATCTGAACCACTCACAATCTTTCAGCTTTGTGAACTTTTTTACCCCATTAAACTCTGATACAAGCATCAGGAGAGATGTGGCCCCTGCTCTGCTCAGATGCACAGAGCAGTGCTCTTTAAAGCACGGCTTTGCAGAGGAGGGAGTGCAGTGACTAATTGTTCTTTGCTTTGGTGCATGAGGGCTGCAGTCTGATCTGGCTCAATCAAGTTCAGCTAATTTGGAAATGATGAGTAAGATGGAGCAAGCTGCTAGACAGGGTAAGCAGATCCCAAAGTGGGAATTAAGGTACATAACTAATAGCGGCATGTAATCCATACCAATACGGTGTGAAGGTTGAAAGGGACTCTGACACCAAGTACAGGGGGAAACACAAGTGGAAGACGACTGTAAGGCAAAAAAGGCTGCCTTTTCCGCCATGTTTCTCACCTGCTTCCTGCCTTTAAAGCCCCTGGGGTTTTGCACACAATTTCTACATCCCTCCAGGAGATGGGTGAGCACCAGGGAGCCAGTTTCTCTGTGTGCACGCAGGTGTGAGTGGGGTTAGTGGGAAAGTACACCAGTGCCCTCCACAGGAGAGCTGTACCTGGTGTGGACCATGGGGTCAATTAGACGACACCACAATATCCAAACCTATCTTAACAGGGTTGCATTCCTGGTGGTACCTGTGAAATTGGACTTTTTCTCACCAGCGCCAGGCAAGGAGCATGCTCAGTCCCACAGCTGGAGCCCAGGTCTTTGGTTCTGAGTTCCAGCCTGGTTCATCTGTGAGTGGCTGTGATGCACGGCAAAGGGACAACCGTGACATTTCTAATTGGGCTCCCGTGCAGCACACCCGGCTCTCCCCCGCCGTCGGCAGTGCCAGAAGCCCTGCAGTGTGCCTGTCCCAGCCTCCGTCTTGGTAGAAAACAGGAGTACCGGGACCGCAAGAGGCTTTAGCTTCCATACTTTTTTGCATTCTATTGAATGGCTTAATGATGCTTTTTGTGAGACCAGACAGAAAGCAGAAATGCCTTTAAAGCAGCAGATATGACCCAGGGATTAAAGCAAGGGTGCTTTCTTCTTTCTTTTACACTACTTAAGGGTGGGGAATGGACATTTCAAGGAAGGACCTCAGAGAGAATTACTCTCTGCACACAGTTTAAAGGCAGAGTCACTGTGGGAAAGCTGAGACTTCAGACTCAGGCAGGAGAGACCACACAGTTTCTAGATTGGTGGCCATGAGTTCGTCCTGGTACTGGCAGAGAAAGGGTTAACCCCTTTCCACCGGGCAGGAAAAATTGGCCTCATTGGCCTCATTGCCCTCACTGCTAGGAGGGCTGCAGGGAGTGAAAGTAGCTGGAGAGGTGGGACACTATAAAAGGGATGTGCTTCAAGTGGCCAAGGTTTGCATTTAGCATTGCAAGCAGGGGTGGGATGAGCTCCAGGGGCTGGCTGGGAAGGGGCTTGCCTTCTCTGCAGTAAAGCTGGGTTTATAGCTTCAGTCTAGTTGTCTTTCTGCTTTATGTATGGCATTAAGGAGGTGAGATGGCCTTTATTTGATTTCACATTAAATGATAGCTAAATGGTGGTTAGATGCCTCCCAGCTGGAGAACATTTTCCTGCTCTTGCAATACAGAGGAGAGCCTGGGGACTTGGGCTGATCAGGTGTTTTATTCATATGCCAGGACCTACCACGCTGTCACCATGCTGGCTGAGTCAAACTGGGCTTTGCCTGGGTGATAGCAGCACCATGGTACAGACCCAGACTTAAGGTCTCAATTGTGCCACTGTTCATTTGGGTGGTTAATATGAGTCCAGAGAGTTGCTGACTCCTAGGCAAAAGCTAAGAGTTGCAAAAGCTGGATCTCTCTGCCTGAGTGCAAAGATACTGGGGGAATTGAGAGTTTTCTGAGCAGACTAGAAGGTAGAAAGGAACATCCCTGTCTAGTAGAAGGATTTTCTAGGCATTTAAGGTTTTCAAGTAGCATCAAACTAACAGCACCACAGAAAGAACAGCAGTAACAAAGTAGAGTTTACTTAAGCATCAGCAAAATACACAGTGCTGAGGTTCTGGAAATGTTTCCCTTAAGTTCCTTCTCCTGTAATCTGCAAAACATTATTGCAATTGTCACATTTAATAAAACACCAGGTTGTGTTTACACTTTAAAATATGCAACCTTTTTTTTTTTTGAAAAAAAAAGGTTGTGTGCCCCAGGAGTCTGACTAACACAAATGGAAATAGCATGAACCTTGCCCATTAGCAAGTGGTTTTACTGCAAACACAAGCAGCACATTACAGGAGCTTCAAGTAATTCTATGCTCAGGCTATATTGAGGAGGAGGAAGACAGAGATTATTTGCAGGATTGGGGTTTAGCTCAGAGAAGAGTGAACTCAGGTGAAACGGAGCCAGGCTGATGAACAAGACCTGATAGTAGCAGAACAACAAACTACAGAGGCTGTGCTACGCGTTGCCTTATGGTGACTTGATTTAATAGGAGAGTTTAGGGGTTTTCTGAGAAAAGCCCAGAGCCTAGCCCAGAAGGAAACAATAAAATGAAACAAGGGAAAACCTAATTTTATTTTTTTTTTCCTTTGTGCCAGAAAATAGAATCCAAGCCAACACCATAGCAGGATCTGGCTGGAAACTGTCCAGCACTCCTCCAAGGAGCATCCCACAGATGCTGTGGTGCCTCCACTGCCATCCTGTCTGTGGGTTAGGATATAACTGGTGGGGCAGCTCTGGGTCTGTGCCAGGACCAGGCAGGATGCCTGTGGGAGACCTTGGGGCTGAAAGTCTCCCATATCCTATTCAGCCTCTCTTACTCTCAGAGCTTATATAAAACCATAAGCAGCTCAGGGGAAATCTTACCATTGCATTTAACAGTTTTTGGATTGCATCCTGCTCAAACCCTGCTAGTGCATTTTGCTGCAAGAAGAGGGATCAGCACTGCATCCCCCCAGGCAGTTCAGCCGTTGGGCAGGGGGCCAATCTGCAGGTTTCAGAGCCCTAATTCTACCCCTGCCCCCTCACCAGACTTGGATGTTTCCCCCAGCCCAGAAGGCTGCAAAGGTGATGGTGCCTGGAAGTGCTCTGAGCGTTGGGTTCCCATCCATCAGCGAGCTGACGGAAAGGCACCTTGGCAAGGAGGTGGCATATCTGGGGCGAACGTGATGCCACAGCCCCTGCAAGATACCATGGCCACGCAGAGGTGAGGGGCTTGTGTCGCCCCACCTTTCCAGATCCTGTCGCAGTGAATATGCATTCAGTCGATGCAGGCTGGATGCATCTTCTCTCCCCAGGAATTCATTTATGGAATAAGCAGAGGCCTCTTTCGAGGCCTGTGTTCCACTAAGTGAATATATAATGATGCAGTCTATACATTTATACATCATCCCCTGCAAACAGGGGCCTATTTAGGACAAGATCAGACTATGCTTCTCCCAGCAGGGGTTGCATTAGCAATTCATTTCATAGCATAAAAGGAGTGTACGGAGACAATCATCCATAGCCTGAATAAAACACTGGAGGAGAAGCCAGGGACCAAGGGAGGAAAAGGATGATTCCTTTGAAAGAAAAGTTAAAAAAAATAAAAAAAAGAAAAAAAAAAAAAGAAAAAAAAAAGAAAATACAGGTCCTCTAGAAGGCAAAATCTCCTGGAAAAGTAATCAGAGAGATAGGAAATCTGAGCTGTTTATTATTCTGGATTGATGGAAGAAGAGGAAAAGGAGGAACAGAGCATATATTTCCTCTCAAGATTGATGGAAATAGAACTAGTGAACTCAAAGGATGTACGAAAAGAGCTTGGGAAGTAAAAGGGAAGAAAATGTTATCCGAGACACATACAAATGCATATGTGTGCGTGTGTGTGCACACAGCCTGGAGGTGATCAGAAAGAATCTGAAGTAAAATACAAAGATTTAGAAGTCCAGGCATCCTGCCTGAAAAAAAAAAAAGTATTCTGCCTCCAGGATACACAGACTGGAAGGTGGGGAATTAGGGAAGGTTGAATATGGGAAAGGAGAATAAAGGGACAGAGGATGGGAAAGGTAAAGGCAGGACTTGTTTACTCTCTGTAATAGCCCAGCCCTTTCCAAGGTGCATGTGGGATCACCCAGCTTTCTGAGACAGAATGAAGCACATGCCCACTGGCATCACTTGTCTTTCTCCCTCTTTAATGGCCTTGTTTACATGAGGGCAAAGGATTTCAGATGGAACCGCTGGTGTGGGCTTAAATTTGTGGCTGTCTTGACGAAAGACAGAACAAAGGCCCCAATGAGGGTTGGGGTGCTCCATAATCTCTGAACAGAAACCCCTCTGCAACCAAATGGCCGCACACAAAAGCCCTCCGAAGTCACTGCTGACCTTCCCTAAATTCCCTGATGGTGCCTCCCTGCCCTCCAAGGGAGCAGCAGCACGCTCAGCTCTGCGCGCCCAAAACACCGCACGCGCCCTTTCTGAAGAGCTTTAACTTCTGGTTAAGGTGCCGGTGTCACCGGTGGCAGGTACACACACCCCCACCATAAAAATCGGGGTTTTAACACGGTGGCTCACCGCCTCCTCACCCCTCGTTTTCGCGCCTCTCGTGCTCTGCCGCACCCCCACCGACCCGGGCTACGAATGGCCGCCGCCGGGAGGCCTCCCCTCGGAGCGCCGGGCCCGCGCTCGAAGTCTCTCCCCTTGCAATGCTGCCTGAGGAAACCTCCCGGGATCGAGCGCCCGCGGCTCCTTCTGGTGAGTGATTTCTAATGAGTGAGCCCTCGGCCCCCCCGGGCGAGCGACTGTACCGTCTGGGTAGCCATGAGAGGGAGGGAGCTTCCCCCTAGCGTGTGTGTGCGTGTGTCCACATGCTTTGGATCATCCTTCTGACGTGTACTGACGTGTAGTAACAATAGCCCGACTGGCACCTCGAACCTGCGACGGGTTAAATGTTACCAGAGCGTTGAGGGATCCCAGTTTACCCCCGTTTCTCACTGGTTTTTTTGGGTGGTTTTGGCTGTTCTGTGAAATACGGTGTCTGGGGTGGTCCTGCGTCTGGGTTAGTGTTAGCCTTCCTCCGTGACGTCATCTGATGCTGGCCCTGCACCATGTCGATACCAGTGCTGTGGAGCGCCAATATTTAGGAATATCTGTGTACAACCCTCCTCCTGCACAAAGTGACTGCGCAGCTCTGGCTTGGACAGGCGTGCTCTTCGCTGGATAAAAAACTGGCTGGGTGGCCGGCCCCAAAGAGTGGTGGTGAATGGAGATAAATCCAGTTGGCGGCCGGGCACAAGCAGTGTGCCCCAGGGCTTGGTATTGTGGCCAGTTCTTTTTAACATCTTTATCAATGATCTGGATGAGGGGATTGAGTGCACCCTCAGTCAGTTTGCAGATGACACCAAATTGGGTGGGAGTGTGGATCTGCTGGAGGAGGGCTCTGCAGAGGGACCTGGCCAGGCTGGATCCATGAGTCGAGGCCAACTGTATGAGGTTCAACACGGCCAAGTGCTGAGTCCTGCGATTGGGTCACAACAACCCCATGCAACGCTACTGCCGGGAAGCCTGCCCAGCAGAAAAGGACCTGGCCCAGGTGGCCAAAGGGGCCAACGGCATCCTGGCTTGTATCAGGGATAGTGTGGCCAGCAGGAGCAAGGGCAATGATTGTGCCCCTGTCCTGGGCACTGGAACACGCTGGCTTCAGTGTTGGGCCCCTCACTCCCAGAAGGACATGGAGGGGTGTCCAGAGAAGGGCAAGGGAGCTGGGGAGGGGTCTGGAGCCCAAGGCTGCTGGGGAGTGGCT
>NW_009258272.1:1545248-1549912 GCF_000687185.1 Egretta garzetta | reverse complement strand
GTGGTGGGATGGCAGGGTTAGGTTAACGGTTGGACTTGATGATCTTAAAGGTCTTTTCCAACCAAAACAATTCTGTGATTCTATGAGGAATTATTGAGAGCAAATCACTCCACACCCCAAGCCTCCTCTTCTTCAAAATGCACCTCTTCAAAAGTACTTGTTAGACTCACTTAGCAAATGATGCTCAGAATTTCTCTCTTCTTTGGGTTATTTGAGTCCCACCTGCTTTTGGGAGCTTGAGGCACCTTGTAGATAGCAGCTTTCACTATTCTCACCCCCCAAGCAGCAGGCACTTTAAATATGCATAATTAAAAAAAAAATTAAAGGGTCTGAAACCAAAGGTCTTAGTCTTATATTGCAACCACCTGCATCAAAGTGTTGCTGGCTAGCACCACTACCTTGGCATGCCGACATGTTGCAAGGGTAACCTCTGTCTTCCAGAGTCTCTAACAGTATTTGCATCCCTCTTCCCCAGGACAGGGCAGATGCCTGTGTTACAGCACTATTCCTCTGCTATGCGGACATCAGTGCTGCAAAGCAATATTCAGTCTAAAGACTGTTCTCCTTCCCTCCGCTGCTGACCTGAGTGACTGTCGCCCAAGATTCCCTCCAAACAGATCACACAGAGCAGCCTCCCTCCAGTCCAGCCTTCATTTCTGGCTGGCCCTGGTTGTTCATGCCAATGAGTGTTCTGAGAAAGCCGCTAATTAAAGGCATGCGATAGTTAAACTTTTGCTAATCAAGACAAATGAATCAAGTCTCGAGTGTATGATAGTGGAGCTGCATCGGTCCTTCCCCCACGCTAGTCAGCCTTCAATTACAAGGCTCAGATATAATCGTGAAATATTTCCCCTGAAGCCCCAGTCTGCAGCTCTTGGTTATGGTTCTCCTGATTCGTGGTGTTTATTTAGCGCTATGGGGGTGTTTTGTCAGCAGAACACGCTACCGTATCCAAATGTTAACGAGCCCATTAAAGACAGACAAGATGTAATCGGACCAGACACTGACTGACTGGCAGCAGGACAGACCAAAAATTCAAGGAAAAATGTGTTCCTTTGCCCAGTCGCAGTGACACACAGGTTTAGGAGAAAAGCTCCAGGGCAAAGGACTTAGGCCAGACTGGGAGTCTGTCTCACAAAATTACGGTGAATGAACCAAGGGAACCACTGCCTCTTTTTAGAAGCCTAAAAATAAATAGGGAGAAAACTCCTGGAGGTTTGAATGGAATGAGGATTGGGCCCCAATTTCACCTTTTTCAGAAATCAAGGGACTTTACAAAATGCAGATAGCTTGAACCAAAGCAGAAACTGAGCTACTGAATTGGAAGCAAACTATGCTGACCTCTATTACACTTCAGAGTTGTTGATTTAACTGCTGTATTTTCAAACATCTAATTTGCACCCTCAGGTCACCAATATAAAGCTGCCAGACGGAGGCAATTGGAAAAAAAAAAGAGAGTAGTCTGGGCTGGATCAGAGAGAGGGAGAGTTAGAAAAGTAGCAAGACTTGCTGTAAACTTAAAATCTGCTTGCGTGTGTGACCCATGCTGCTGCTGAATCAGTGCTTGCTTTGATTTTTTGTTACAGATAAACTACAGATCATATTTTTATGACTCCAGTATTTAGGGAGAGAGCAAGTAAGTGTGCCTGTATAGCCAAGACCTAACCCTGACCTTTTCACAGCAAGGTGGCTTCTCTGCCTGCCCTGGACCGGGGACAGGCTCATCTCCTGGCAGCACCCATCCAGGCCGGCTGCAGTGCCCGGTGTTGGGATGCGTCCTGCCAGGGGAAGCTGACTGCTGAGGCATTGCACGAGGCCACCATTGCCCTTGGTGGCAATGCAATCGCAGGCAGGGGCAGAGCAATCTGCCTGCGTGTTGGTGCTTGGAGTCGGATGCAAAAAGGCTCTCTCACAGCATCAGGTCTCCATGTGGGCACCGTTGTCAGCACAACTGTTGCTTCAGCTGCTTGCCACAGTTTTAATGCTGTGTTTCGCCCTTTTTGGAGTTTGCCAGAGAATGGATTCTATCATCACTGCTTCTAATTCTACAAATGTCTTTGCTCTTGTGGCTGTTTGACAAACACGTTCATTGCAAACATATTTCAGTCTCTGGCTGGTCCGTGGGCTGTTTGGTTGTGAGTAGCCACTTAGTTTGTTATCAGTTATTTGAGCTGTGAGATCAATCAGGCAGTCACAACTTCTGTTTAGTTACCACATCATTCACTTTTCCTATTTTAACCCCCCAGTCTGTAAAGCAGCCTGCTGTGGAAATGAGGGCATTCATCTGGGTATGCACCCTTGCCCATCTTAAAGGCAAATGGCTAGTTAATTAATAAGGGAGGTAAAGAATGATCCATCAAATTGTTCTTCCAGTTTTAGGCATGAGTTTGAATGAGCTTGAAAAAGGGCTGTTGTTTTGGAGGCAATGGAATGGAGGCAAAACTTCCAAGAAGTTTTGAGGGAAGGAGTCCTTAAAAAGGTAGATACTTGGGTGAGCCACCTCGGTGCTGCGCAAGTTGGCACCTCCGATGTACACCGAAACCCACAAACGGGTTTTGAAGCACTTCTGAACAGAGAGGCATCCCATTAGGAAATGACCATACCGCTCTCCTGGAGCTTTGGTCCCATCATATGGCTGTATAACTGCGCAGCACGATCCTCGAGGCTTTAAATTGCACATCCGAGCCAGCAGCCAAAAAGAACAGTTAGTGCCACTAACAAAAACAACTCTTTTGATCTCCTTGACATCAGTGCAGCAAACATCCCACTCCGGTGCATTCTTGCATAAAAGAGAAGCTTCTTGCTGCTCAATCACACTGCTTTTAATAGCTTTCTGAATGCAAACATCCGCAGCTTTTATTTCAGTTTAATCTGCCAATTTTTCTAAGTCTTTATCACACTTTATCAAACAGTGTATCAGTGTGAGATATCCAACCCCCTCCCCTCAGGCACCTCTGAAATTGAAATCCCAGGAAGACAGCAGCTTCTTTCATATTTTAATTATTTTAACATTTTTCTTTAGTGGCCTGTGTGTTATTATGACTTGTTTTTCTCTCTGGAACAGGGCTGTGATCCCACACTGGGTGGGAAATTTGTTTGTCTAGAGCAAAATAGCAGAAAGCCTCTAATGCATTAGATATGGATTAGAGAAATTGTGTTTGGGAAATACATAATCTCTTGGTAAAAGGGGAAAAATAAAAAGCCTATTTCATTTTGGCTCTAATTTGTTTTTCCCCAATTATAATTTTTAATGAAAAAGTGTGTTTTAACCACATGAGTGCTGCCTAATGTGCCAAGTGTTAGGTATAAACTGCATCTCCAATAATGTCTCTTCGTTCTTTACCATTGAGAGCTCTGATTCAGGAAAACATTTAACCACATGCTTAAATCCATCCTTCCTGTAGAAAACACTCATGCATAGAATTAACTTTGGGTATCCTGGGAATTTTTCATGTGCTTAAAGTTTGAGACACTGAAATATTTCTCAGATTTCAGATTGTCTCCTGATTTAGCACCATGTGATCTGGTACATAAGGCATTAAAATTGACATCAAGGCTCACAACAGCTTTGCCAGGTGTCAGCTGGGCCCTAATACAATTCAGGAGTAGTCATTGCGGCCCAGGCATAGTAACCTCGCCCTGCCACGCTGGGTGGAAGCAGGCAGAGGAGCAGGGCTCATGCACAAGGACAGGTAAGGATCTTGCTTATTGTTACTAGGATTTCTTTCACTGCAGGCAATGTTGTTTCCCCATGTCCTGCATGGTATCTGCTGCTTACTGGACAGGCATTACACCTGATGAGAGGGCAGACCTAATTAACTGAAGTCCCTGACCTGTGATGGACTCAGATATCGTGAGAGCTGGTGGTCAGACTGTGACCCTCATGTTGCGCAGGTGAGACCCTCCTGCCTGCAAGGGTCCAGCTGTTTGCAACAGTGCTTTTCCTGTCTGGTGTCTGAGCCCTGGCTTTTCTCAGGCTCTGCTGCTTCATTGAGTGATCTGATCTCTGTCCGCTGTCCCTGTGTTACCATAGTCTGAAATGTACCTTAAAGTCTATGCATCTATAAGGAGAGTTGTGCCTGTGTCTATAAGGAAAAGGAAGCTATAAAGGCAGCAGGAGACTTAACCTCTTTCTCCTGCTAATCCTTTCCCCACAGCACTTGGGAATAACCAAGGGGAAGCAGAAGGGTATGTGGCTGGTCCAGCTCCCAGCCCTGTCTCTGTCTGAACATTGCTGCGGACTGGCCCTACCTGAGGTTTGTGCACACCTCTTCCCTGGTTGAGACTCTCTTCTGCTGCTTCATTAATGAAGCTGTGCTGCTGCCCCCCAATTTATTCATGTGTGTGATAAGATGTGCTCAGCAACCCAGCCCTCCATCCATGATTCCATGCAACTGTCTTGAAATATCTTTCAGGTCCTCAGTTTGTTAAAAGTACATATAAAAATAAATAAATATAACTAAAGAGTCACCCCTGTTAGAGAACTGGTGTTTGCTGGCCCCTCGGGTCCTCCCTGAGGCAGGTTTTCCTGCATGTCATTCATGAAAACTTTGAGGTTAAGTATAAAAGAAATTGAATTTCAGATCTTGGAGCAGTGTATTGCGAGTCCAGTCATCAAAGATTGCTGCAGCCCTCCGACTCCAAACAGAGAGGGAATCCAGCAG
>NW_009258272.1:1511624-1544870 GCF_000687185.1 Egretta garzetta | reverse complement strand
GGAATTCAGGAGGAAACCAGATCCATGTGTGTGAGTTTTCCACATGCTGGTATAAATAAGGAGTGAGAACACTGAAGCATGCGGGACTTTGGTGCTTGCAAACCCAGGGGAGTTCTCCAGGCAGGAGAACACAGTCAGGTCTGGGTTCCTCTAGACAAGAACCCTGGAGGAGCAAGGCTGTTTCCTCCAATCAGTTAGGTTTGTTTTGATCTTCAAATGCCACCGTATCCATTTAAATAACATTTGATAGCTGTTGTAATGAATTGTTAAAAAATTGTACTTGCTCAAGAATTCCAGTGTAACCTGCACCGGTCCTTTCCTCTTGTGCCCAGCTCCTGAGCTGTGCCACCCTTGGCCCAACTCCTTGGGTTCCCAGCCCCTGGAGCAGCTCTCCTCACCTTAGAATAGCTGGCATAATTCAGAGCAGCTCCTCTTTCCCCAAGGGGTGTGATCTTAGCCATAAACCATGAGCTCAGCAGCTTTCAGAGCAGCAGTCTGCTTCTGTCCTCATCCAGGCTTGCCTCCCTAGCTGCTGGGTTGGTTTGGAAGATCTGGGTCTCAGCATTTCCCAGGATCTGACTTTAAATTCCATTTCTCCCATTTTCCGGCAAATCACTCCATCTCACAGAGCTTTTCCAGTAACTAGGCATTGTTGGCACAGAGAGGCCAGGCCCATTATTATTGTATTTACTCTGGACCCCAGCTTCTCCTTCTCATCCAATAAATCCATTTGAGAGCAAGGGTTTTGATAGACACTTTAATAGAGCTCTCCTTAACCTGACCATGTTAATGATTTTTTCGGGGCTGGCTCTGTGCCAGTTCGTGCAGCTCATTAGGTTTTTTTCTTTGTTATGAACTGCATCTTCTTCCTATTTTCTTTCTCCCACTCCTGCACAGTGAAGGTCATTGCTCCGTGCTGCCCAGCTCCTGGAGACCAGACCCCAACACTCAGCCCCTGGTCATGCACCAAGATCAGCTCTGTTGCTCAAAGGCCACA
This sequence comes from Egretta garzetta, assembly GCF_000687185.1. Taxonomy (NCBI): domain Eukaryota; kingdom Metazoa; phylum Chordata; class Aves; order Pelecaniformes; family Ardeidae; genus Egretta; species Egretta garzetta. The sequence continues at coordinate 1,543,873 of NW_009258272.1, read as the reverse complement.
AAGACTCCCAGTTACCTGGCAAGCACCCTCAGCCCCATAGATGACAGGAATGTCAGGACAGTTTGCCTCTACTGTGTATACTGTTTATTTTACAAAGCACTGACTGACGTGATATTAACTGGTGACGGAGAGGGGGAAGGGGAGGAGATCTCTTCTTCCTTGACAGGAAACCAGTGCTGAGCTGTGCACTTCTGATGTTGCTGGCCCAGCCAGAGTTTTCCAGCTGTGGTGTTTGGGGAACCAGCTGCTGGACTGTCTCCCTGCTGATGAGCCCTTCTAATAGCAGAGAGTGGTTTTTCTTCATCAGTAGGAAGAACAACTAAAATTCTCTGTTCAAATAATATCTCACCTTCTCTTTTTCTACTTTATCCTACTGGGAGAGTCACGATGAAGAAAACAAATGACATGGGCTCAGGATGCTTGTACAGGGACTCAAAGGAAATAAAATTTGATTTTGAAAGGATAAAGTGTTTTGACTTCCATGATGGAACAAGCAATTGTCCATGGATTTGCTGTGCTCCAGAAATGGAACTTCATGCTAAAAAGAGATTTTATGGAGCTCAAGCTATTATCTGATGATGGAGAGCTCCCAAGCCAGCCCTCATTCTCCAGCTGGCTTCCTAGCAGAGTTGCTCTGATAGTGTAATATATCCTGGTCATAAGTATTGAGATTCAGCCATCATCAGCCAGTGTAACTACACATATGAGCAAGAAGCATGTAGTTCCAAAGGCCTCTACCAAACCAATTAAAGAAGTTGCTGGAAAAGCACTGGGAGTGTTCTCTCCAGTTAGAAACATCTTCCAAGGAGAAACTACGAGGTGTTTCTGTTATCCTCTGTGCATGGGTTCAGGTGTGCATTAGGTACCATGGTGGTTTCCTGGTGAGCCTGAGAGGACAAGGAGAGTGGCCGTGCTCCTGTTCTGCAGGTGTGCAAGTCTCACCTCAGTGAGTTACTGTGATATAGAAGGCTGTGAGCAGACTCGATGACCAACAGGGATCTGCTTTTTGGTTGTTTGGACTGAAAAGCCATTAATGTGAAAGCTAGATTCATGGTCTCTTACACCTCCAGCCCCATGAATGTTATCAGGACCACTAAGCTTTTTCAATACTCAAGGTATTTCTTTGAAAACCAGATTCATACAGCTGTGATCTTCAGTTTCCTGATGCTATAATCTCTTCTCAATAGCTTTCTTGAGCACATAGAGCTTAAATTTAGGTAAATGCTTTCACTTTGTTCCTTTTCTGGCCACCAAGGCTGTGCTAGCACTGGATACAAGCACTCCAGTAACAGAGACTAAAGCAGTCCTAGGCAGTACCAACATGAGCCTTCAGTGAGGATGTAAACCGAAGTGTTCTGTGACATTTAGGAAACGATCCATCATTGCATTATATACACAGCATTTTTATTTTCATTTCCACAGTGCCTCTATATAGCTGTCACCTGTGTGAAGCATGTGTAGCAGTTGGATCCACAGTATTCAGCACTGCCACACTGACACCTACTACAGGACCTACAGGGTAGTTCCTTTAATTGGAAGAAGGGAAAATCTCTGTTCCTGTACTGGAGCTTATTTCACCACTGAGTGACACTTACCGTTGCAGGTTTTGCTGGGAAACAAAAGCCTGTATGTCAAAATACAGGGAGAAGGAAAATGCAATCTTCCAACCAGAAGCCTGACAGTCCAAGCACCAATCGAGATGATCAAGGGTGGACTTTTGGGACTGGTTTTACATCTGTGTCATTTTCAAGTGTGCAGTAAATTTCCCCCCAGTAGATAATCCACTTAGGATGCATGTCTCTCTACGTTCATCATTCCTGGGCTCCCCTCTTGTGTATTCCATAGGTAATTGCTGCACATACACTTTCTGCCGTTTACCTTTCCAAATCGCATTTCTCATTCTAATTAAAGGAGCGCAGTTTTATTGTTAATGATGGCCTTGTGCATGGAGAAGATCATTTCACTGTGGCTTGTCAAAGGATGAGGTCTGCCCTACCCAATAGGTTTCCTGTACAGTGAAAGGATGAGCATTTTAGGGAAAGGAACAACCTGGTTCCTTGCACACTCTGGTGAAGATAGCTCTTAAGTGTTGCCAAGGACTTTCAGCTTTTCTGAGAGAGGATTGCAACTGTGACTGCATCTTTTCTGAACCTATACCTGGTGTAAACCAACAGAAGCTCTGATAACCACAAATTCAGGGTCTTGATCTCTTCCAGCAGAAGAACATAAACCTACTCCACAGTCCCAACACCACTGCTTCATGTATCTACAGCAGACATTTCTCCCAAGGTTTTTAAGATAATGTCTTGCTTTTGGGTTCCAGGAAAAAGCTACTCTCAGACATTCTATTCTAATAGAAAGAATTTAATTCAGGACCTATATCTGGATTTCCATTTTCATATTAAGGCTGATCTGGTTTTGAATTACTGCCCCAACCACAGTGCAAATTCTGATTATACAGTACCCACAGGGGCAGGGTCCCTTTGGTTTACACAGTCAGCTTTCCGAAGGAATTCACAGTTCTAATACAATCCTATAGGCAGTTTTAAACACTCAGGGCATTCCTTCAATTATGTCCTGCAATTCGAGTCAGAGCCAGGCTGTCACCTGCAATAGCATCTCACTGGCTGTAGTGACAAGCCTCAGGCTGGGTCAGATTCTGCCAGTTTTTCCACAGATCTGAAAGAATCCTGCTGATTTTATTGAGGCTCAGCTCTGTTTTACACTGAGGCTCACAGCAGAGTTTGGTTCCTTCTAACTTCTGTTGGCTAATTCCACCTTTTCTGTTCTTCAGGGTCACATCGCTCTTTGGGGGCTCAGCCATGAGTGCTGGATTCATTCCAGAGCACCTGTGGTATTTTGATAACTTCAAATATTGCTAACTTCTCATATTTAAATATACAGCTTACAGACAGGGGCAAAGTTTAACTCACTCTAATCAACTATAAAATGAACCCCGAGCTCACAGTTACACTTTAAAAGAGGGTCTTTTTTATGCTGATCATTAACTGCAGCAGGGATATTCCTTCCTAGAGATTTGTTATTAATGATTGCTGAAATTACTGATTTCAATTAACTACGTTACATTTATATTGAAATACAGTTGGTGCTGCTCCAGGGAAATATAAATACTGAAAAGAGCTGGTGCCTTCTCAGTTAAAGAACTGCAAGAACAAACAGGACGTGCAGCACCCCTTTAGTTCTGCACAGTATGGATGCTGTACCTTCTTTTTCTCATTTTTTTCTCTCCTTTCCCTTTTTCACTCCTCTCCCTCTTGCTGTTAAGAGCCTCACCCCTTCCTGCAGCCATCTGATTCTGCTCCCTGGAATGACGATGCCCCCAGGGACTTGTCACCCTCCCAGCCCCCTGGCTCGATTCCTTTTGGCTTTTGAGATATTGGTGTCATTGCTTTCTGCCTCCACGGCCTTTTTCTCATTCAGGCCACGTTGCCGCTGAGGGACATCCAGTGCTAAGCCACCAAAATGGGATTGCACAAACTCTGCACGTTAATTAGTTCAATGCATCTCTCTGCTAGGGAAGGAAGGAGAGAACTGTTGCTAATAGCAGACATTTTGAAGGAGGTTATGCAGAGCTGTGGGGTTCAAGAAAAGGAAATGAGGGGAAATGGCCCAGCTCTAGCCTTCTAAAACTAATTCCAGGCTTCAGAGCCTACAAAGTCTATTGTCGGGGGTCTCTCGGCCTCCATCTCTTTGCTTTTCCTGCTCAGTACTTTGTGCAGCTATTTGAGATCCATGCCCACACTTCTCCCTCTCCTCTCAGCACTCAGTCTCTAGCATTCAGCAAAACATGAGTCAAACCCTTGTTTCCTATGAAAAGTCAGCACTGGCGCAATGTGGGCTGGACCACGCAGTAATCTCATAGCAATGCAGAAGGAAAGAATTGTACAAATCTCCTGGCCTCCCCCAAAAGAGATCCTTGTTTCTGACAGCTGCAATGGCACTAAGTCCTGAGCTCTGGCTTGCAGATGCCAGCCAAGGTGCTGGGCGAGGGTTGGAGAATACAGATGTGGGGCTGCCTCTGTGCCACACACCAAGACCCAGTGCAGCCTGCTCAGCTTATCCAGGCAACAGGAGATACGTGTGTGTGTGCATTGGGTCCCACTGGCATTAAAGGACTCTGTAATTATTCTCAAAGGTTTCTATTATGTGCAAAACTGTCATTAACTCCCAGTGGTGTGATTGCCCTTTATTGATAATATAGAGCTCAGCAATCCATGGCCATGGCTTATTGTGCTTGCTCATACTGCAAGGAAATGAACCTGCCATCCTTTCTCTCACAGCTTGCTATTAAGGTGTAACATGCACATGAAGGCTACGCCCACCCTGACCCGCATTTGCCCACAATGGAGAAATCACTCATATCTGCCTGAAATGACACCCACCAGCTCTGCTTAACTCCTTGGGCACCTCTGAGCTATAGGCCCAGAGAGGAGAGCTGGGAGGGAATGGCTGTAGACCCCGAGGCCATGGACCACAACACTGCAGTGCTTCCTAAAATGCTTGTGGTGAAAGGGGGCATGGGTCTCTGGGAGGAGACCTTCCCTGAGATTCAGCAAAAACACTGAGCAGATTTGCAAGAGCTGAAATTCAAAGGCCATGTGCAGTCCAGTGTTCTTTTAACATAAAAACGTGAAAGTATTCCCTCCATAAATACTTCTCATTACCTTTAGGTGATAAAGAGGAGCAGCTTTTGGTGCATTTTTCACCATTAGCCTTGGCCGTGCTTTGTGGCTGAGGGAGAGCAGGTGGGAAAAGGCAGGGGAGAGGCTGCTGAGACTTCAGTCCTTGCTGGAACTGTGTCCATCAATCACAGGGTACAGTAAAACCTGATTTGAACCCAGCTTGTGGCACATACTCCAACGCAGGGACCACAAAGCATAAAATAGAAATCAGGAGCAGAGGCCGCTGGGTTTTGTTGGAACATTATTGCTCGGTCTTGTTTCCAGTCACTGCATCTGTATAACAAAATCACTTCTATACCATGTAATTAGACACTTAATTTATTAAACAGCAACTGTAGTAAGCAGAGAGTGGGAGATATACTTACCTTCCGACAGGGGAAATATGTTATGGGGGAGCGTATACTTTTCTGACTCAGCCTTAGCTGCTTCCTAACAGGCAAACCACTTGAAAGAAAAATGTTTCCTTGGTGTAGACTTTGGACCAGCCCTCAGGAGAGCTGGATTCTGCTTGTGCTGCCCTGCTACAGGTCTGCTGCGTGACCTTGGTCAAGTTGCTCAGTCTTGCTGCCCCTCACTTGCCATGTGTAAAATGAAAACAGTAATCTGGCCTTTCTCCCACACGTTACCTAGTTTGTTCTACTTTTCTTGTCAACTTTTTCCAAGAAGAAGCTGTGCAACGTGTTCTGCTTCTGTTCTGAGCACACTGTGCCCCCACATCTCTCCATGCTCCCCGATAATATGTGTCTTTCCTTGCAGCAAGGTCAAAGCAGCCGATTTCGCAGACTTCCAGAAAAAGGCAGCATATTCTAAGTTTTGCATCTTCCAAGGTGAGAGTCAGAGAAACAAAGCAAATGCCATCGTTCCAGGTCCTCAGGAAGAAATTGTCTCAGTGTGAAATTCAGCCAATAAAAAAAAACCCTGTTTCTGACAAAGATGAAAATGATGATAGCCTGCTTACTTGCCCATGGGAAAACACATGAGACCCAGGTCTTCCAGGCTTCATAAGCCTGAGGCTAAAGAAAATGTTCTCTCTTTATTGAGGCCTAATGTACTGACAACACTATGGTGGGTGAAGTAAAATGTCCTCCAGTGCTTCCCTAGTAAGCCCTACTGAACAGCTTGGCTGCTAGGGCCTTTGGCTAAAGCCCCATAAATTTAACATACGGTTTTGCACTGAGTTCAGCAGACCTTAGGAGGACACTGACACACAGGAGTGCTCAGCACCCACGAGCGCAGGTATGGCCAGTGAGAAGGGTATATCCTAGGTGCATGAGAAGCCAAAGCCCCCTTTGATCCTAGGTCATGGAGGATATTCAGAACATAAATCATTCTCATCCATTCTTCCTATATCATGTTAGCAGACCTACATGGTCACAGCTGACCATGCTGGGTAAATAATCTAATGTAATTACAGGGTAAAGAAATGGCAAATTCTCTTCTAAACCAGAGTAGAGCTTGCATCTATTATTTATTAGAGGCAACCAGCAGAAGAGAGCAGGTTACGTGGTAATTACTTTTTGACCTCCTGGAGGTAATTGCATAATCATTTGCAGAGAATTGCTATTACAGTTGGGTGAATCCTGCAAGCCATTTTATGTGAACAGTCATTTGAATTTTTAAACCAATTTCCACCTAACTATGGAGTTCTGATAAGGTCGTCCACCACCCCAGTGTCTGAACAGCTTTTTTCCCTGCCTTTTTGGGGGGTTTGTGTTCTTCAAATATTAAAGTACATGAGCTAACTGGCAGCAATACTCATATCTATTTGATCAATCACCCAGATAAGCTTAGCCCAGCCTTTCAGTGGTTGAAAACTGCTCACAGGTTTTAGATCTGGGCAGAGAGAGGTGGTTCCGTTTCTGCTGATACTGTCAATAGGTCAATGTCTGTGGAGTTTTCTCGCTTGAGTGAAAATCAAAGTGCTGAAATTCTCCATGAAAATGCAGCCTCTGATGTGGTTACCTCCCCAGGACAAGCAGACTTTGAAATAGGATCCAAGGGTGATGGGCTTGGTTGGCTTGCCTGTATTGGATGCCCAGGTCTCCAGCAGCTGGACTGCCAAAACCTGGGAGCAGGCACTAGCAGGCATTTCCTAGAACCTTTTCTAGGTTAGCCATATCTTTAGTTCAATTCTGAAATAGGGATTTGTGACACATGGGATGACTTGGCCTCTGAACCTTCCTCTCACTCTCCATCAGCTAGAGAAGGAGCCAAAAAGACTAACTCAGAGCCAGAGTTAGGCAAGACAAATCTCACTTTGATTTCTCTTAGTCTTCCCCCAATATTATGGGTATCCTGGAGCCAGACCCTGGAAGCTCAGATATTGACTATTCTTCTTAAATCCTTGAAACTTTGAAATAACTTTAGTTATGATTGAACTGCTACCATTGGGATCCCATCTGGAGAAGCAATATTCAAAGCATCACGGAGACCATTGCACAGTCTTCTGTAGCACACAAGTTTTTTTTTTTTATAACACCCCTCTCAGTCTGTGACTCCCTTAATCTTACCTTCAGAAGCCACAGGGACCCTGAGGGGACATCAGAAACCCTCCAGCGAAGTTTTAGCCCACCTGAAGTTTCTCTGTATTGCTCACCCTGCAATAGTTGAGACCGTGCTGTTTTAAAATTTATAGTGTAATTGATTTCTTTATAAATCATTCAGCTCTTATTATTTATTAATTCTTCTGTCAAGGTTAATTTGAAATACTTCTAAATAAGGCTTCCTGACAACACCTTTGTTTATGAGATTGACAGGATGCCAGTGCACGCTTCTTCATCGCTTGCAAAGGCAATCTGCACAGACTCATGTCCCGAGAAAGGTGATCCCCCTTCATTCCAGAAAAAAGATGCAATGCAAATCACCTGCAGGTCCTGCAGTTGTTTGTCATTAATATTGCAGAATCAGACTTCTGTTGTTTGGATTCAGATTAAAATGCCATGTGTGAGGACGAGTGTGGTGGACAGCTTCTTGCCATAACTTTACAGGAAGTCAGCCAAGCAATGCACCAGCTCATACATATCTGAAATCGTAAAGAAACGGTGAATCAGGGTTTTTCAAATTATCTGAAGTGCAGCAATTATACTTTATTCTGTTGGATTTGAATAGAGACAGACAAATATTCAGCGGGCACTGCTCGTTGAGAGGAGTCACCAAGAAACATGATATCTAGAAATAGCAGAGCTTAAGGTAAAAACTGCAGGTGAGGACCATCAGGAACAAAAAGAACATGAATATTCATGGCATTTTCTGCAACTCTGGGTGATTAGTTGGGAATATGTCTTACGACTGGCCTTTAATGTTGCCTTCGTTCTTTGTCTGTTTTAGCCTGTGAGCTCCAGACAGCAAAGCCCAGATGTCTTTTAATATCTGGGAAGCACCTGATGGTAACATAAGAGCAGTCATAACTGCCAACATTTTGCACCGCTCCACGTGGTTCAGCATGCTCATAAACTGCCGACTCTTACGGCTGCTGTCTGGTGTATGAATAGAGAGTCTTGGCTGTATGATTACATTTAAATGACATCTGCCGCGTGTGTTTTCTTTTGAACTGGTAATATTTCAGGTTTCTCTTCCATGACAACAGTTCTGCAGCTGAGGACTGCAGCCCAGGTCCCTGTGCCTGTGCATCCCGTGCAGGGGCTTCAGCACAACGCTGCCGGAGCATTGCAGGCTGAAGCTTGCCTCTCCGTTTCCCAGCTCTCGCAGGAGAGGCCCATTTGTCTGCCACCTTCATGTGTGCAGCTTGGATGCTCCCCTTAATGTGTTTTTTGTTTGTTTTTCCCTTACTGCAGGGTAACCTTTCTTGGAGTTTTGACTCAGTTTAATGAACAGCTAATGAACAGGAGTAGAACTAGCACAAAAAAGACTGTATTGTGCATGGGTGTGAAAGGGGGGTTCGCTGGATATCCCAATGCACACAGGCTGTGGTTACTGATTTCTTCTTCACTGTGCAACAAAAGTGCCAAGAGAAGTAATTATTTTGACTTCTAATTCAATCTTTCTCTACTTAAATTCTGCTCATTAGAATAGGATTGTGTGAAAGGTACCGCAGCACTGGCTGGCACTGGCTGTTGAGATAGATTCAAAGGTGACATAAATGCAAGATTACGCCACACAGCTGTAAATTTAAATAATTTAACTTGAGCTCATGTGGATCAGCATGAGCTGGCATGCCGTGCTGCCAAGGGTGGGGGGTGAGGTGAGGACAGCCATGGAAAGCAGGCAGGAACTTAAGAGATGTGAGAGGAGCACGGTGGTGGTCACAGACTCAATTTAGGAAGCAAACTGACCTAGTAGGAAAGAGGTTCCCATTCAGGGCACCTGAAATAGAGCAGTGAATACCCCCCAAAGAGGCTGTGCTACCCAGAGTCCTAAGGATTATCCTCACCCAAAACAAGTAATTACCCTTCTTGGTGTTCTTCTTTTGCCTCCCATATTTTGTCTTTTCTATTTGGAGTTTTCAGAGCATGCTAAGGAGGTTAGGAACTGCATTTTGTGGGGTGGGGAAGTCTGGTCCTTTGAAATTTGAGGCCTAAAACTTGAAGGTCTTCAAAGCAGGAAAAGTATTTCACTTTCTGTCTGGAGAGCACCAGGCATCACCAGACCCTGGCATCGGAGGTTGCTGGGCATTGACTAGCACAAATAAAAAAAAAAAAAAAAAGCAGCATATGTAGCGTCATGCATTTAGAGGTTTGGGGCTTTTTACATAGAGTTTTACTAATGCCTAAAATTTTTCCACAAGTATTTTATTTAGAAAATTTAAAAAAACATTAAACTGGCCAGTCACACAAGGTGTTTGCAAGTTATTCAACTGGTACAAATAAGGCCTGAAATATCACAGCATCCAATGAATAAATTATTTGATGAGCATTATCCTGCTAACTCCATGCACATCTCTGCAGAAAAGGATCTCTGATAACCTTGTGTGTTCCTACATTGCTGTCCCTCACCCCTCACTGCCCCCTATTCTTCCCATATAAAGCCCTCTTAGATAAGAAGAAGAGATGATTATTAAGATGGGAGTAGAAGAGCATCCACCAAGGAATACCAATGAAGCGGTATCTTGGTGCATATATAAACTGAGCCCTTTTCCAATAAACCATCAGATATAGGCAAAAGAGTGACAAACAGTAAGTGATTCTTGTCATCAGCAGAATTCACATGGGAGCCTCTGGTAATTGGCATTTTCTCTTTGCAAAAGAAAAGAGATTTAAAGATTTGGTGAATGCCAAACAGTGCATTACAGGCAGCCAACATCAGTCAGCAGCGACCTGGACTGGCAGCAACATAAGGGGTGGAGGAGAGCTGAAATCCCTCTGTGGAGTGGAGAGCTTGCCCAGAGACTGTGTGATGAGCTCAGGCAGGAATTTATGGTGGATAAAGAGCCATTATTGAGGGACAGCTTTGTAGACTAGAGCCCTGGACCAAATCCAGAGCTACGGGTAAGTGGCTGCAATGCCACTTCCATCACTTGTGTTTCACACCAGCTCTGAATTTAGCTACTTGTCTCTGAACAATAGAAGGGTAAATGGCTTGTGCGAGGGGAGCTACAGCATCATCTGGAGTCAGTTTTAATAAACTCCTACTGACAAACACCCACAAAGTCCGTCTTATTTATCACAGAGTAGTCCAGATGCCTGAGGAGACAATCTGAAGCATCCCTTCTCTGACAGTTGGCTTGAGAGCTCCCAGTTTTTACTCAGGCAGTAGATAAATAGCTTCTCTATGGGAAGGGGAGAGGAGCAGAGACATCAAGAGAGCCCTGCGTCTGGCCATAATCCCTCCAGCTCCACAATGATCCGAGTTGCTTTCTGGGCACGGCTCTAGGTAGGGGAAGGGCAGGCAAGACACAGGGTACAATAAGTCAGTAAAATTGCTTTATGGTACCACATTTGCAAGGTAACATTGTAAGATAGCAGTATTCTTTATAATTCTTATTTTGCTAATTCTTATTTTGCTAATTCTCATTAATGGTAATTTCCAGTGGCTTAATTTTATAACGGTTATCTCCAGTGGCATCAGCAGTCCCGGCATCTTGTGTTTGTTCTGTCTCTATTTTGCTAATGTTTTTTTTTCCCTTCTTCCCCATTACTTTCTTCTTAAGTAATATTACAGTGAGGTAGAGAAGAGCTGTCCATTGGAAAACTGACCTCTTTCATCCCAATTCTTTTTCTTTATTTTAAAATTAAAACAGAAAACTGAGAAATGGGGTAACTGGTTTCTTTCTCTGTCTTGCTGCTGGCTGGCTGTGTTAGCCTGGTCAAAACTCTGTATCCATCTCCAGTGAATTTGTGACTCCAAGCAACCTTCTGTTTCAATACCACTGTAACGGGAAAAATATTCAATAAACCAGACCTAATTGCATCACTGAGATTGGGGGTGAGTCTTTACAAAGCCAGTAAGGCAGCTCATGTACATACTTTGGTTTCAACCTTGAACCTTGGTCATTTCTGTTCCCTCCCAAGCATGCCCGCTTTGCAGTTCTCTGTATTCCTGAAATGACTCTAAATCACACATCGTAGGGTGAAAAAGATCATAAAGGAACAACAAAGGATCAGCAAACATAAAATAGAAGAATGGCAGCCTCCCCACCTTACGCTGCAAAAATCAAAAGGAGTTTTCAAACAGCCCCATTTCCAGTCAGCTGGAGATTTAACTCACACAGTAATTTACTGCGTCTGCACTTTTTCTGCCCCCCCCCCCCCCCCCTCCTTTTTCTCAATAGTTACTTTTTTCTTGGCCTATAATAAGAGGTACCTAATGACCAAGCCTTACATGCAAATAAGGTTTTCCCTCCAATGTGTGCTGGGCAGAGAGGGAATGACAGGGCAGATTCATGGGAAAAAAAAGCCATTTATTGCAAAGAGCTTTTGTATTGTAAAGTAATTCTGGTATTTCAAGAGAAGGGGACAAGTTCACACAGAAAATTATGCCAACTGAGACTGTTTGAGTCTGCAATTTTCTTTGCAACACTGTTGGGGCCAGTGATCACTCTGAATTTGTGGGTGTCCGTGTCCAGCCCAGCACTTCTGTCTTCGGGGCAGTCCAGGAGCAGCTCTTGTTAACTGTTTCCTCCTCTGGTGAGCGAGGTGTTTTCCTGGTGATTTTTATTAGATAATGGCTCAGTGGGAAACTGTGCAGAAGAAACATTTTCATAATTGATGGCTCAATTTCAGTCCTGAAAACACTCAATGGCTTTTTCAGCCTCACTAACACTGGAAATTATTAGAAATTATAAACTGAGATGTGGCTGGAGCATATCGAAATGGACAAGTACCACAACATGCAGGCTTGATGGGTTTCCACTTGGGGGAAGGGGATATGTGCAGATTCTTGCAGAATTTCACAGAATTGAGCACAAGAATAGTTCTCTTTTTTCAGAAAAAGAAAGGGTGCAAGTGTGCCAAGCTGCAGGGCTGCATCAGGAGCCATTATGGAGTTTGATATGTAAGGAAAAATGAAGTTTTATAGACTCGTCATCAGAATTTTCAGGAGAGATTTTCCAAAGGACCTGCTTACCCTGAGATGGAAGACAACTGACTTCTCTCCCCTTCACTGTGAGAGCTACTGGATTTTGGTCTCAGCTCCCAGAAGACCCGCTATGTTCTGTATCTGTTCACAAGCACAGGGAAGGAGAATCAGAGAGGGAACCTGTTATTTTGCCCTTGGACACACGTGATTCCTACTAAAACAGTTTACGCTATCCCAGGTGGTGTAGCACATTGAACAAATTGACTGTTTTTTATTTTCAAAAGGTTAAAACAAGGGTTCCATGGGACCTTCAAGAAGGGGGTAGAGGTGGTAAGACCTAATGGAGATACAGATATTTACTGAGCATATGAACATTTTGTTTTCCCCATCCCCAGGACATGCTTTGAGGTCTATATATCCTTCTCCCACAGCAGTGTAACCTGCTGAGTGGAGCAGCAGGTCTCCTGAAACAGTGCTCCTCAAACATCTGAATCCTAAGTGTCCCATAACCTTACTGAGAAGGAAGGAAGGAAATCCATGCATCTTCCTGGATACTGCAGTGCTAGAGACTACCACTTTTAACCAAATAAAATTTAAGATACAAGCTCATCTATTGCCCTAATTTCACCACACTGAATGCTATACTTGGAGAGCAAGTAGGGGTCATGATTATTTCAAGGACCACCTTCTAATGTTCTCCACTAGTGGAGATTTAGTGATAAATTACTGCAAGAACAAATGCATGTGGACTCACTGTATAACACAGAGTCGTTTTTTCTTCTCATGGCACTTCTGAATGGTGGAACAGTTGAAGAACAACACATTTCTATTTTCCATGCTAGCCCTAGAAGTCATTAGCAGCTGCTTGACCCAGCCACCTTTGTACAGTTGCATTTGCTTTGTAGCCACAGCTAAATTTCAGCCTTTGTATGTTCTGTTCTTTCAAGGACACACAAGCAAGGGAAGCTGCCTGCCTCTAAGCATCCCTTTCTGGAAGGCAAAGTCACCATAGAATACCTCACCATGAATATATCCTTCCTCAAGGCAGAGATTTTATTGCTGTTTTATTAAATTGCCACAGGACAATATCACCGCCTTGAAAATGATGTTAGGAAAGCATGTGTAATAAATGCAGAAGGCAGCACTCTGCTGCAGTGGTGTTATTTCTACTGTGCACATGCACCACGCTATTTTATCATGACTAGAGTCAGCAAGAGCAGAGCTGGTGGAGGTCCCAGGATGTTTATGAGAACGTCAAGGCTACTATACTGTCAGGAGAAACTCCATCCTGGAAATGGCTTTGTAGAAGGAATCATCTCCACCTCTGATTTCACTTTGATAGCATCTATTAATTTTACCACCTTGGACATGCCTATCATTGCATTACTGAAGGAATGCAGAGATTAAGCACTAAAAAGTGTAAAGGTGTGTCTTAGTTATGCTGATGGTGAAGGGAAAAATGGTTATAGGTTAGACACCTGTAAAGAACTGTCTTCATGTCTGGTTTCCAGGGCATGCCCTGCTGCATCCTGCTCACTGGAGGTAGAGCCAGCCTCTCCGAAGAACATGTCATGCCGAATGCCACCGATTCCATCCTCCAGAGCCATGGAGCAAACATAATGGATCATAGGCAGACCTGTATTAAACCCTGATACAGCCAATTCATAGTTAATCCAGCATTTTGATGATTAGAAGCAGAACTTCTTAGTTTAGTCTTTCTATGTAGGCATCAACCTGAGGGGTCATCGATTACTTTAAAAGCTAGGTTTTTTCTTTTTTTTTGTTAAGTGGATAGCTGCAAGCTTTGCTTTCTTTTAATGCAAATGATCTTATTTGGACCTGCTGACATTAGAAACCATTGCATGCATTCTGAATCTAGCACAGAGGCAGGGAAAATAGAATATTGCATCAGCTCATTTTATGAGAGCTCTTTAAACTGGGAAGAAAAAAAAAGGAACAAGAAAGAAAGAAAAGAGAAAAACAACCACAACCATAAGAGAGGATTTGCTGGTTCTCTGTCCCCTGGCATCCCCCCCCTTCTCCCTTCTCCCCCCTTCCGTTTCCATCGCTTCAGGGACTGACTACAGCCATGGGATTAATGGACACCTAATGCCATCTCTGCTTTACAGCCTGGAAAGTCTCTTGTCTAGTTTACATTGATTTTTCTTTTCTGATGCATTTGCAGAATCTGAGATACCGATGGCGGGAAACATAGATAAAGAGGGAAGACGTGAGAAAGAGATACATCCTCTGCCTCATGCTTCCAGTACTGAAAATGCTTCTAGACTTTGGAGCCTGCAGATACTTCCAGCAGCAAATACCCACTTACTCTTTCCTGCCATCATAGAGGACATAGGAAGGGCAGCAGTGATAATCTCGCTCTCTGGTGGGCTGGTGTTATCCATCATTCAGGAACAGGTAGGGAATGCATTGCCTTATAACAATTCCCAGTGCAGTGAGGTCTCTCTTGTGTGATTGGCACTATGCTCCTTTTTATTGTAGTTCTATTTTTATTATAATTGCTATTAGCAAGACTAAGGTAATTTCCCAGGATCTTCTCCATAAATGAATGGACACAATGGTCATACTCATGAGGAAGCTAATACCTACCCTCCCAGCTGTGCAGAAAACGTGATGTTAAACGCAGAAGAGCAATGGGCAAATCTCACAAGTGTGAATGATCCCAGAAATAGTAGGGAAGAGCTGGGACTAGGGCTTTTATGAAACTAGGCTTTTGCTAGTGCAACAACCTCCTTGTGCGCTACTCAGCATCAAATCATCCCCAGTGACTCTGCTCCAGTCAGGGGAGGGTGCTGCTCCCTACCAAAGCTCACCTCTCTGCATAGGGAAGAGACAAGAGGTGGGAGCACAGCCTACATCTCCATTTAGTGGTATCACTTTCTCCTAACAAAGTACTGAAGTAAAAGTAAAGCAAGGCTGCTGCACCGTGCACCTATGGGGTGAAATGACCTGTAGGTATCTTGGCAGGTCAGATCAGATCAGCTTTGGCAAGAAGATTAGTGTGGTATAGAGAGCTCCATGAGCCCACTCACAGTCTCCAAAACCTCACCAGTAGCATTGTAGTACTCAACAGCTCTGCAATATTTTGTTTATTAGTATCATGCACAGGTGTCACCCATCAGTAATACAGAAAAGATGGATGATCTTTTAGTTAAGATGCTAAACACTGCCTGAAGCCAGGCTGGTTTTTAGTAACAGTGACAAAGAAGAACAGAAGGAAAATGCTATCCTGTGACCATGTCCCTCTCTCATCTTCAGCATCTTTGGTGTCAGCTTTGTAAAGCTGTTGGAACAGAAGATGGAGGAAAGGCTGGGAATGATGATTAAATCTAACCCAACACCAGCTGCGGTCCATCTTCCACTGGCTCAGTGCATGAGTGAACCCTCTGAATAGAGAATTCTTTCTTAGTCTGCTTTAGCTATCTGTGGTATCTTTAGGTATCCTAGAGGTTCCTTAACAGACAGTTTGGACTCCCTGTTAGGCACCAGTTTAAGCGTGCAGCAGAGATAGAAATGGAGGAAGCCTGATGCCATCCCACGTCATTCGCTCTTTGCCGTGCCAGTGCGCGTGAGTGACGCATTGTGCTTCAGGAGCAGCAGGAGCCATTCGGCTTTGAGTGATGGTGCTGCTCAGGTGGTTACGAAGGCATCTCATTTCCCTTCAACTACCCCACAATGCAGTCTCATTTCCACAGTACCCTACCGTATCGTGCCAGCATCTCAAGGCAAGTGGGTCATGAAGCTTTTTTTCCCACTCTGAGCTCCCAGTTCCAAGCAGTTCTTCTCACTCTGTCATGAAAGGGAGTAAATTGTTGTTCAAACAAGTGTGACCCTGTGCTTTGCTGTCATCAGGACAGCTTTTTAGAAGACATTTAATGCTTAATATGGAGCTCTTGACAGAAATGAGCTATTCCTTGCTGGGCTCCTGACAGATTGCTGGAGAGTCTCAGGAGGAACAAAAGAGATTTATCGGAAAGAAGGTTTTCTACTACAGGCAAGGAAAAAAATAGGAACGTGGTCATTAAAAGAGCAAAAAGCAGGAAAATGAACGGAACCCTGGTGATAGGTCCTGTTTCCTTCTAGATGAAGAAAGAGGCTTGCAAACATTCAGATTAGTCTTGGGAAATAACTAGTATCTCAAGTTTTCATTGCAAGAAATTACATATTGTCACCCTGATTATTAATTTATTTATAGTCCAGTTAATAACTACATTCAGGAAATTAAAAGGAAAAAGAGCATGCAGTTCTGTCAGGAAGACTGTGAGGAAACAGATCAGCAGTCGAGGAGAAATAGTATACACATCTCAACAGCATTGTTTCTTTTCCCATGCATGTTTTCACATTTAAGGGAACCTGGGTTTGTTTGCTGTGATTTGCAAGGCTGGGTTTCATCCTTTTTTCATGTCCCTATACAAACATCAGCTGTTTGAGATGGATCCTGCAAACCTCCAGAGTTTCTTTTCTTCTGCTTTTGAAATTCTGAAAATTCGTATTTTTATTCATTATTCACTTCTCCCATTATTTCACTGTGAGCAAGAAGAATTAGGCAGTGCCTTGGCTGACTGACTGCACCGTACGAACAGTGAAGAGGCAGTTTTCCAACAGTCCAAAGACTAAAATCTTTATCATCCTGTGGAGTGAATCCTGAAGGATAAACCAGTGGGAAGATATAATTTAAAGGACTTGGTTGCCTTATTACTATTCACTTAAGTGGATGTTTGACCTCTAAATTCTTCAGGTATACTTTGACAATTGCACCCTACACCCATGCATTACTGGGTTCAGAAATAATAAAAGAAAGGAATTTAATTTTTAATGTACATGATTTACTGCAATGTGTTCAGTAGCTGATTTGCAAAAGCTGTGAGGTGATCCAAACTCTATACACCATGGGACACAGACAGAAGAAAGGCTAGGTGCTGCAGAGACTCTGAGATCCATATGGGCTGATAAATATGGTGCAAAATCCCTTCCCTGAAGTCAGGGGAATGATGCCGAATTTCACCTCTTAAGAATCTGGCCTTGAATAATCAAAGCTTTCTGGAAAACTCCTAAAGAGTTTCTCCACAGGAGAGTAGAGGTGTTCAGAGATGAAAATGTTTGACAAGGTTCAGATGTTCACAATCCCATGCAGGGAGACAAGGCAAGTCTCAGAGGTCTCCACAAAGCTGGACTTAATCTAGGAAGGGTGGGACCGCCCATGACAAGTAGAGGGGGGAGAGAGGGGGAATTTCTGACAATAATTCATTGCACAGGGTGTTAATCTTCTGCTCCAAACTGCCCATTGCAGATACAGAGCAGAGGGACAGACCTCAAGGATGCTCCCCCAAAAAAACTCAGTGAAGACCATAAAAGCCACCAGCCTAAGCAGTGAATGCTTTTCTTGAGGACTGGAAGTTTGTCCTTTCACTGCGTGAGCCCTCCATTTCAGCTCACGCTGTACCAGTCATCAGACTAGCCAAGCCCAGATGTAATGCTCTCTTTAATGTTTTATTTTTACCACAAAAGCACCTCAGAGAAATAACCAAGGATCAACACCCTGTCACATTGAACATCTTAAGGAAAGAGAACAGAAAGGCTAGACTGTGCCCCAGAGATCCTACAGTTTAATTGAAATTCCAGGAAAACACCCAGATTTGAGGAAGGGCTCCGTTTATTGCATTATTCTGCAAACCAGTTTTCTTGTGTTCGTCGAGAGAAAGTTTCCTTCTTCACCTCTCTGCTCTGAGTAAAACCCTGCTTTCTTCATTCCCCCCCCCAAACACAAGAGGAAAAGAGAATGAGAGGTGAGAGCTGATTGAGTGAGCAACAGCAGGGGAAAGAAATGAGTATTTATCAATGTTCCTCTCCTTTTAAAGCACATCAATTCTGAAGCTGCTGACAGAGGTCTTGCTGTAACTGCTGGAAGAACCTCCAGGAGCTAATAATTTTATGTTCAGGCTTATGTAAAACCAGTTTTGATTAATTATTGATGCAAAGTTAGGAAAATGAACATTCGCTGTGTCTTGGCATAGCCCTATCAGATAAATGAAGCTGCGGCTGCTGCACAGCATGCCGTTCGACCCCCAGCCCTGTCTAGCAGCTCTTCGTTAGCAGGGAAGGCCTGGGTTCCTCGTGGGGGGGCAGTGTGTCCCCTCCCGTTGCAATGTCCTCTGGAAAGCTTTTTTTTCAGGTTCCTGAAATCCAGGAGAAACCATGCCAGGCACTTCCAGCTTTCCTTACCCGCCTCAGGCAGAAGTGGACCATATTACCTTTTGCGTGATCACTGAGCTGGGCGTGATTGCTGAGCTTTTTTTTTAACTTTTGACTTAAGATTAGTGCCTGAAATCTCTGTCTTACTTTGCCATTGCTTTGTGGAGCTGGCTGGGGTTCAATTGAAGGCACAGTGTTCCCATGTCCAGCATAGCACTCCTGTGGGTTCCCAAACAATGTATCCGTGCACAGAAAGCAGTCTTGACAATAACTGCTCAGCAGATTCAATTCAATTCTGTCTAATTAAATAGGTTCATTTTTGAAATGTCTGAAATCTCATGCTAGACACGCAGCTGCAGAGCTGCAACACATGCTTGTAAAAGGTGCAAAAAGTACATTTAACCTTGTTTTAGTGGAAAGTCCCTTACAAAGTAAAAATTTCTACAGTGCACTTATATCAAAGGGCTAAGCTATACTTAAACTTCTTGATGCCGATAGTAAGAGTCAGACCCAGAGATAGAAACACACCTCTGGTCAGTACACGTCTGTATTCCCACCCCACGTTAGACACACACAAACCTTCTTTTCCATTCTGCGATACCATTTTTTGCCTGGATCCATCTCCACTGGTTTGTTTGGGGCTGCACTTGTCACAGTGGGAGCCATAGGGGGTGGAGAGGGGAATTTTATCAACTGCTTGTGGGTAACCAAACAGCCTAAGTCATCTTGCCCATTAATGAGCATGTCATATAGCCCTGCTCTTCACTTCATCACTTTCGTGTCCTTTCCAGAGTGATGCCATTTTACATCCCGCAACCTTTTATAAGCTCCTGATGTCCAATACAGATAGTCTCTTCTTATCATCTTTTTCTTTTTCTTTTTAGCACTCCTGGCTTCCCAGAACCATTTTCTAGGGCCGGCTTTTTTACAATGGTTTCAATTCTTAGCTCTTCACTCTTCCAATTGTTCTTTACAGATATGGAGGGTGGGTGACTTAAAAGCGCCCTGGCTTAATTCAGCTCCCCTTGAACTCACTAGTATAGAAAAACTGAACTGCACATTTCCATTGATTTCAACGGGGAAGAGTAAGGCAAGTGCATTGGGCTTTAGAAATTCCCCCCCTTGATGTTTTCCCATCACCCTGTTCCCTGTCATTAGCGCACTTTGTACCACTGCTCCCAGTTCTGCCATAAAGTGCGCTCCTATTTCCATTCTCTCTTGCACCTGTCCATCTCCATGCTTTAATGTGTTTGAATTTCTTTTTGTGAATTTTGTAGGACTGTAGCCCTGTCTTGTGGAACAATTACCGCTGCTTTGTAATGGAGTTTACACTGAGTTATTCTCAACCAGGGCTTCATTTGCCTAGGAATATATCATACAGCCATATTACGGAGACATCACCTGCAGCCTCACAGCTAAGTAGCGAGGTTTTCTTCTCTTGGACAGTCAACACTATTGCCTTTAGAGCCAGCAGCAAACTCTTAATGAGAAATTTTTAAATAAAAGTTTGCTTGACATAATTAACATGAACTTCATGTATGCACTATTCTCTTAGAGGAAACTAAATTGAGGCAGATTATAACTGAAATTGTTGCTGCTGCTTCTATTTCCTAATGTCCAATTTTGCAGTGAAGCAGTGGAGAGCATCTCTCTAACTGAGCTGTGGATGGTACCAGAAGCTTTGTACTATACCCTAAGAGCAGTAATAATCCATTCACACTCACGTCTGCAAAGTTAGATCTGTACTCCCAAAGGCCAGCCTGGAGATCAGGCTGCAAACTTACCTTGTGACATTTATCTTGAGAGGCACATGGTTTTCCAGCCAACTGGAGAAGAGTCGGAAGACCTGAAGTCAAAACCTTAGTGCAGTCCCACCACTTAGGTGTTTTATTCACCTTCAGTGTACTGCCATGCAGCAAAACAATGTCCGATGTCTAGCTGGACCTCAGGCAGAAACTTTAATGGATGTAGAAGTCTGGAGCTGCAGCAAGGCAGAAGCCACCACTAGTGCCTTTCCCACTTGCTATTCTCATTGAATAGAACCTCGACAGCAGATCCCTTGTCTGAACTCAGGTGCAAACTTATAAAAATGGCTTCTGAGGTCTTATTGATCACTCCTCTCCAGGCGGTTGTACAAGACATTCTTCCCAATGCCCAGAATTATGTCTGAAATCAGTTTAGGGAATGAGCAAGTCTTTTAATTAAAACAGTCTGTTATGATGAATCTGTTATTACAAAGTCTTACCTATGTAAAACATTAATAATACAAATTTCATTTGTTTATGTCAGCACCAAGCATTAATTTTTAATGGCGAAACGTATGAGTTATGAAAGGCATTAATGCAAAACAAATCACCAACTGAGAAGGGAAAGGAAATCCATTTTTTAGGGTAAGCAGTGGGAATGAAATATTATTGTGGTTCTAACCAGGGGAAAAAAAATATTTCTTAGGGCTCCAAGAGCAATTAAAAAAACCCAGTGAAGCTTTGGGTTTTATCAACATGCAATATTAGTTATATATCCAGCAAAGATCATGTCCATTTCATCCAGCCCATGTCTTGACGCCATCTCTGAGGAAGCCTTCTACACAAAATGACTCTAATTGCCATGCAGCTGCCATGAAAGCAGATCAGATACATACTGCATAACAACCATCTCGCTGCAGTGAATGAATGGGATCACGGAGAGCCCAGAAGTTAGTCATGCTGGCTTGGTGGGCCAAATCCATCACAGATGTAAATCACTGTGTGATTTAGGAGTCACTCCTGCTTACACCAGTGATAAATGAACTCCAGACATTAATTGCCAACTCATTCTTACTGCTTATGATTATAATTCTGCAAGAAAAATCAATACCAGGACATTTTCAAAACTGACTGTAAGGGAGCTGGTTGTGGTGGGCTGGTCCTGGGTCCACAGCAGAGCTACTGAGAAATTGTAGCTTTTGGTAGGACTTTTGCTTCTGCAGTACCTAGCATCCTCACATTTAACCCTTACACTTCACAACAGGGAAATGCTGTTAAGCCCTGGGCAGAGAGAAGATGGAAAATCTTCAAGTGCTTAGGGACCAAGTCTCACTGGTACCGGGACAGCTCTTTAGGAGGGCTTAGGATCATGGGTTAAAAGGAGTTGTGAGCAACACAGCCTCTGTGCACAGCAGCCAAGAGCATCCTTTTCCACACTAGTAATCTGATTTCCAGTGAAACTGCCCAGGTGTGTAGAGGGAGGCCATGTCTCCTTTTCTTATCTGCGTGCTCTGGGAACTGTGGCTGTAAGGGGTTTGCAGAGTGCCCATGAAGCCTAGAAATAGCATCTATGCATAGCAGAGACACATCAGGACCCAAAATGTTGTGATAACAACAGTCTGGATGTTGTGCTCCAGACAGCAGATTTCAGTGATGGGATCGTGTGAGAGTGGCAAAGCAGGACTGATAAACCACTTGGCTCCTGCTCAAAGGGCCTTCATGAGCCACACAGGGCACTACCCTGGCACAGCATAATTAATATTTCTTTTTGCTACCAGTCTAGCTGTGGCTGTTAAAGGACTGCTACAGAGCTAGAAAATAGGGACATCATGTTTGTAAGCATTATGGAACTGGGCTTTGCCTTTTTTCCCTAGTTAAGACTTCAGCAATATAAGCAATACATCTTGCAGTTTCCATCTCTCTCCCATGCTCTTCCTTTCTCTCTTTCTGTCTTTGTTTCTTGTCTCGGTCTAAAAAAGTTGCTGATATTAGCAATAAAGCAAGAATTTAATATCATCCTACAGGGTGCTACGACAAACTGCCCCTTGGTTCCATCGATTCAACAGGCCTGAAATATAGGAAGGCATCTAAGGGGGAAGAATACAAGATGAACTTTGCAGATATAAATTCTCTAATATTGGATTTCTCCTAACACATTTCAGGGCTGTGTTGTGTCGCACCAGCATCTCTCCCTCTGATGCTACAGGATCTCTGTTAGCTAAGCAATAGGTTCTTGTTGGTGAAGCATTTAGAGCAGGCTGCGGTATATCATCTCAACAATAGCCCCAATATTACAATGTGTGACACATCCACTGCTTCATGCTTCTGATAGAGACACACCACCCAGCCTGAGGGTTCCAGAAACCTGGCTGGAAGCAATTTTAAGGTTGTTTTCTTCCTCCCAGCATCGATGTGTGAGGTGACATAAATATAGGAGAGGTTGTGGCTGTAGGGGAGAACTTCCTGTACCAGGTATCAAAGACTTGATAGTAGAAGCAATTGCAACTATTTGGGACTTGTGATGCTGTAATCCATTATTTCTTCTCACACACACACAGTTCCCCTCCAATCTGTAAGTATGCATTTTGCAAGGTTATAGAATAATAAAATCTTAGTCTTTTTCTCCTTTTGGATTTTTAAAAGCTCATTTTCAAAATTCATGACTTGGGAAATAAGATTTGGTTTACTACACAGCATTCAGAAAACTATCAACTTGCCTTTCCCTTCTTCTTGAGGGGAAGAGTCCGGATCACTCTGAAAGGCTTTCTTATAAGTTCTCAGTCTGGCACTTTTCATGATGTTGCGTTCATACTACAAATGAAGTAGGCAATGCCATCCTCTTGCCCTTTGAAATTCAAGCCAGAAGAAGAGCAAAACAGAGTAGCTCATTGCATTGTTCCACCACTTCAGGAGTTGGCTTTAACCTTCAAGAGCTTTCATTTGAGATTCTGGCTAATTTAAAGTTACACAAAAGAGGCCTGCATATGGTGCAGAATACAGTAGGATATGGAATAAATCATATTTGCATTCTCTTTAACGACGATTTGCACGTAATCTGGTTGCTGGCTGTTGGTTCTGTAGGTGAAGACTCATGACCAGGTTCCTGAGCCAGGCACAAAGATGATGGGCTCATGTTTGTTGCAGGAACAGCATCATAAAATGCTGTTCAACATGATGTCTCTCATGTTAAAATACCAAAAGCCCAGTGGTCAACCAGCAAATTGAAAAGACAAAACCATGCATTTTTGGTGCCACTTTTCTCAGAACTCCAAAAGCTTTTTATTTCTTAGAAATGAGAGTGGAGGGTGGGGAGAAATGAGAAGTTTCTGGCCTGGGTTGCTGAAGCTACAGTCTTCCTTGAAAGGCAGCACAGAACTACTCCATATGTGATAAAGTTTGTGTATAATCAATAAAAAGAACTTGAGATCTACTTGAAAGAGGGAAAGGGTCAGTGTTGATAACCTTCACAATTCTTTTTATTTATTATTAATAGCTGCTTGCTGGAACTCCAGCAACAAGAAATACGGAATACTAGGTAAAACATAGACTCCTCTCTCCACTCCCGTCATCCTTCTGTCTATCCAGCTGTTTTATTTTCTTCTCTAACTCCACCTCTTTCAGTCTATTGCAATTGAATCTTCTGGAACTGTGCTTAAGAAACAGTGAGTACCTTTGGGCAGCAAAACACAAGTTTCCAAAACAAGTTGTATTCAGGAATTTTTTCCAGAACTGCCAAGGAGAACAACTGTGGGGCTAGGGACAGGATATATCCCTCACCACAGTGTCCAGTGACAATATTTGTCCCACTGCTGGCTGCTTGTGCTTTAACAAACAGGACCATGTTTTGAGAGAGAAAGGAGAACCAAATGTATGACATAAATGTCTGGTGTGCATTTTTTAAGAAAAAGAGTTAAACCTGTGGTAGAAGGCAGCTATCAACCCTGCTAGCAACCTGCCTACTACTTCTGAGTTCAGGTAGCTAGTGACACCTCTGCATGGCCTTTGCAAACACGAAAGCTGTCACTGTGCTCAGGGCCAGCTGGAAGCTGGATGGTTGCTGTCAGATACTGAGCTGCAGCTCAGTTTAGAGCATCCACCCAGCTGTCTGTTGCCTCCAGTATGTCCAAAAGTTTCAGGACTCACCCTGCTTTCTTCAGACAGGTACCAGTTGCAGCAAAGCCTCACAACTGACTTTTCATACATACTGGGCTGGATACTCAAATGGTCTCATTTAGCATGAAATAGCCAAAAAGTGGGTCATCTCCATCTATAATAAAAACCTTTCTTAAAGCTAAAATAGGCTTTCTGAGGTTCTTTACCAACCAGGAATGTCCCCAGACACAAGACAACTGAATAAATACCTTTAAAAATTACATACTTCTCCAAATTCAGAAGATCAATCAGATTTAGAGCCTATAAACACTGTGGGGTTTTGATGGTTGGTTTTAATGGAGATAGGAAGAGAGAGTTTCTTGATTTGGGGGGAGTTTTTACCCTGCAGACTCAGAAGCAGAAACCAGTCAGGAGCACTGACAGCTTTTATGTGAAAATTCTCCAGCAGCTTTGCTGCTGGGACCAGGTAAATTGTTTCAAACTTTGCAAATAGTCATGGTTGTGAATTTGAAAAAGGCAAGTTTCCTCCTCTTTTATCCTGGATAAAAGGATGACTCCTCTGGTCATCCTCTTGCCATGGCAGGCAATTGCCTCCAGTTTTACGTTCCCTACTTTCACTGGTATCAACTACCAGATCTATGTTTCCCTCCATCAGCTCTTTCACACAGGAAAAATGCTCCCATGTGAGGTGTTTGCCAATAATCATCTTCAGGTTTTCTTTATTCAGTTATAGCCCAGAATGATTTATTATAGTTATTTCAACTGTCCCTACCCTTTGGCTCTCAAATTATTCTCTTTACTGTTTACTATTATTATTTGTATTATTGTAACTTCCAGTTGCAGACCAGAACAAGAACGTGCTTTGCATTTTTCACTGCCCAGATTCCTGCGTGGGTTGTCTCTTTGTTATTTCACCGAGGGATAACGTATATATAAGCTGCAATTTTCCACTATAGCACAGCTGTACTTACCTGTGTATATACACCACTGAATTCACAAGCATACTCGGTATTTCTTCACATGGATCCTTCATAATATTAATATGAGGTTAAAGTGTCTGATTTGGGGCATCCACATTGGGAACTGTGGGGGCTCAGATTTCTTCCCCTCGCCCATCTTACAAGCCATTGCTTTTAACATCCCCGTCAGGATTTCTTCTATCATCTGACACCCTTTCCTACACCATACTAAGGTGTCCTGGGTTGTTTCTTGTGAATAAAGGAGGACAGCTTGGCCAGGAGCCCATTTGTAACCAAATCAGCTCCTTGGACTTGTTTTCTCCTGAGACAGTGGTTGCTATAGACTTCATGGTCATCTAAATGCACCCACACCATTTTTTGCTGTGCCTTGAAGTCAGTTCATAGCCCTGTGAAAGCCAGGGGAAAACCAACCCCATTGCCTTCATTTGGCTGTAGACCAGACCCTAGCTGCCACTTAAAATTGTCAGCACACAGGTGAAAAGCTGATCAGCCAGTGAGGAAGACACTGCAGTATCAGATGCCATTTGCCACTTGAAAACATGAAAAGCACCCTTTCTTTGAAATGTGATCTGCCCCTAATGTGATTTCAGCACTGATGTCTATTATTTAGTACTTACTTTTAACTTGAATTTTTACCAGCAATTTTAAAAAACTATTCAGTTCTAATCTCATAGAAAGTTTAAAGCAATTTTTTATTAGTGCATAACTCTAAAATACCACTTTGGAGTGAAGAATTATCTCTCAAGACTTACTAGATAGGCTTTACTTTACTGTTAGTTAATCTGACAGTGTTTTATTAATAATCAGCCCTTTTTGTATTGCTATTATGCTTTTTTTCTATTAACGCAGTTTATATCTCTAGCATCACCATTATAAAGAAGACTGTGAAATATCTCTCAGATATGCTGTGTAGGAACAAAGTAGATAAATATTTCTTAGAAATCAGAGGCACTATTTTTTGTTGAATCTTCTTGCTGTTAATAAATAATGAAATATTTAATACCAATTTTAAGAAATATTTTTATAGGTGGAAATCAGATTACGGTATGGTCTACATCCACAGTAAGGGAAGAGGGAGGGAGTGGGTACTCTTGTTTTATGATTTTTGCATCCTTGCTTATGATTCATTGTTCGAAACCAGCCCACAGCTCACTGCCTATGCCCGCCTTCATTTGAGTACAATTCTGTAGCAGGAATAGAAGCTTGAATCTGGTCTTCCTCCTCTATTTTAGATTATTTATCCCTAGATATAGTGCACTGTCTTCATTCCTCATTCATTTAAACCCAGTCCAGAAATCAATGATAACTAACTTAATAATCATGTTGAATTTAATAGGTTTATGCAGGAGGTTTTTGGTAAGCCTGTTAGTTTTACAGAGCACAACTCAATTCACTTCTCTAGTGATTCACACCAGCATAAGCGAAAGAAAAACAGGCTATGGAAATCCAGTCTGAACATGGAGGCGTTTAGCTTTTCATTAACCCCTACTTCTGACCACTTCAGTACATTTGGGTTATTTCATTGTCTACAGTGTTTGCAATCACTCCTCTGGAGTATAATCTGCAATCAGAATTAACACCTTATTTATGCCTTCCCCTTAGTCATTAAGATTGATGTGGAGTAAAAATGGTGCTAATATTGATCCTTTTGGGCATTCTGCTGGACGGTGTTTTCAACTGTGCTTACTGTGCCACTGCTTTCTTAACCTTCCTCTGCTGTCTGGCTGGCAATTTTCCATCTCTGTCAGTACCCATCATGCTTTGGAGAATTCCTTGTGAGGAGGCGCATCTCATGTCTCCCAGAAACCTAAATAAGTGCTGTCTCCTCCCACGTTCATTTTCAGAAGGATCTTACCCCTGAGCTCGCACTGATTTGGACCCCCCTACTGAGTAATCAAGTGCTGCTTCGCACACCTAAATATCTGATGGGACATTATTTGCCTACAATCATCTATGAGGCAGGGGAGAGCTACTCAAGTAGTTTCCCTGCCCATCCATAGGAACAGAAATTGGGCAAACTCAGAAGTAATTGCCAGCCTCTCTTGTTTTTCTTTCTTTCAAGAGTAGTACCACCTATGGGACCTAATTTTGATCTCACAATTTAAAATCAGAAGTAAAACAGCTACAAACCATCCAGCCAAAAAAGTTTCCTAATTTCTCTGACAACATCCTAGTGATTTTTCATTTTTTTAGCAATGTCAATAAACCATACCTCCTTTGAGGCGGAAGACTATTGCTCACCTACAGGCTCTGCTGTGCCCATAAAGGGTGAACTCTCTTATAAGTATTTTTTTTAAAAGCTGATTCTTCAGAGGCTAAACTACTTGCCATTACCTTCAGTGGAAACCCTCCCATTGACTTCAGTGGGTGATGATTATTAAGACTGAATTCTTACCACATGAGACCCATGAAACTGTAAGCTTTCCAAATCAGGCATATGTGTAAAACCAGAATCTGCATCTTGGGAGAATGAGGTGAGTTCTGCTGGGCATTTTAATGCCAAGATAGATAAGTGAAATTATAAATGGCTCAAACCAACACTTCGTTAGACTGGCGCAGAGATTTATGGACCCTTAAGAGGAGAAGGTTTTTTCCACCTTTGAAAGCATCAAAGAAAATCAGAGAAATAACTTTTCGGTCTAATCCTCATGACCAAAAGCCCTGCTGGGCAGTCTAAGCAAGAAGCAAACATATCAACACAAATGGGAACTGGCTTCTGAAAGGAAGGTCTGATCCAGAGAGCTGGATGATCACTAGGAGGAATGAGCAGTAAAAAGGAATTCCACTGTATTCAACTTAAGTATCCATTTTATCTGTTCCTTATCAACAGCTCTATTGACAGGGTCTTCATTGCTTCCTAATTGTTTGTCCCAGGGTTTTGTGCTTTTCTGTGAAGGTCTAGTTTGAAAAGAGGAGTTCGGTAGCTCGGCTGTGTTATTTGTAACTCAGCCGTCATTGATTTTATTCCTTTTCTAGTATATTAAAGGGCCTGCTTTGTCTCTGTTACAACTCCCTCCACACACCCTGCAACATTTACTGCATTCTTAAAGCTCTTTCTTATTCAAAAGTCTCATTAATTTGTTCCACACGCTTCCACTCATATCACTTACTTCTAGCCTTCAGCAGCCTGGAGAGTGCTGGTAGGGTAAGCAGCGCAGAGATGAACCCTTCTTCCTAGTGAAAGCACTGCTGCGAGGCTATTTTGTGTTTCCTCAGCAGAAACTGGACCAGGATGTTAATCTGTCACTCAAAAGCCTTATGGACTCTTCATGGTGTTTATGGCATGCATATGGGGCAGGGGCTGGGAGCTCCCGGGCAAGTACAACTGCAGAGGGGTCAGACACAGGGCGGCACGGCAAAGGCAGCACAAGAGGAGCTGCCGGCATCCTGCCCACTGCTCTGGCTTTGCCTTGGTCAGCAGCCCTGCAAACACTGATGCAACATTCAATGTAAGACCTCAATTCTTTATTATTTATCATGATAAATAAACAGCCCAAAAGACAAAGCCCTGGAAGCTGGATGTAGGAGAATTTCAGTGGACAAGTCATGTATTATAAACCCTTTTGCATCCATGAGTTGAACCAATGATGCAACCCTCTGGAGTATTGCGTGCAGCACTGCTTACCCCAGATGAGAAAGGACACTGCAAAATTAGAATTCGTTAAAGGGATCTGAGGAAATTCCCACATGAAGAAATACTCAGTTCAGTACAGGGACAAATGCAAAAACAATACGGGAAAATTGTATGAAATGACGAACAGGCTAGAGAGGGTGGGCTGGGAGCTCTGCTCTCTGTGTCTCATGACAGGAGAACAAAGAGACAGTTGATGGGATATTAAGAAGCAAAAAATTCAAAACTGATAAAAGTAACTATTTCTTCACAGTTTGTTTCACTGCCAGAGGAAACCTCTGAGAATAAGAATTTAACACGATTGCCTGGGGACCGGCCACTCACTTGGATAAGGAGAACGCCCAGAATTAGAGCAGTTAATGCTACAAACCCTTGGAAGAGACTTCATGCAATTCTCTCAGAAGACCGTGTGTATTAGAGAGTAAGTGGGAGGGAGGGGGAGATGGATTATCCTGCGTCTGCTTGTTATGCAGTGCTTATATCTTCTTTAGAAGCATCTGGTGTTAGCCATAGTCATAGGCTGATCCAGGCTGACAATTGTATTGTTGCCATTTTCTGATGTCCCTTAGTTGTTTCTCTTCCCTCCTCCACCTGGTTAAAACTGATTAAAAATCCTAAAATTAATTTCACACAACAATTCAAAACTGTTTTCATCCTGAAAGGTTAAAAATAGACTCATCTTTTCTTTTTTTTCTTCCTCAGAAACTTATGGTGAAATATTTTAATGAAAACATTTACTGCAAACACAGGTGCTAGTAAACAAAATATGCCAGTATACATTTGGAAAAAGTTCACAATTCAAGGATTTGGGGAGAGACTGAATATTTTAATAAAACTTGCTTTTAATGAAAAATACACTTTTTTTTTTCATAAAAAGGCTGCATTCATTATTTTCTTTTACAAGAACCTGAAAAATCTTGATCAACTCAAGTCCCAAAGATGAGTTCAAATGGCCCTGAAAGGGATTAGCACAGCTAGGGAGCAGCAGCAGGTCTCATCCCGGAGCAGACATGAACGGGTGAGCAGGATTTGACAGACTGAAAGATTTATCACAGGTTGAGGAGTGGTGGAGACATGAGGAGGCCGAGTCCAGCTCCCGCTGTCAGCAACATCAACAGAAAATCCTTTTTTGACATGGGCAGGAGCAGGACACGCTGTCCGCTCCTCCGGGGCGGCTGGCGTGTCTCCCAGGGTTAGCCCTCGTCCCTTTCCCATCACCAGCTGCGCAGGGACCGCAACAGGAGACAAAGCACTGGTGTATTCTTGATTAAATTGATGAGATGGGGCTGCTGGCAGCAAATGCATCTCTCTCTTGGTCCCCTGCCACTTTGAAAGCTGCTCCTCCCTCTGTTCCTGCCGGGGAACAGGCATTAGCAGAGCCCCTAATTACGCAGGAATGGGGAGTACCTCCCTGCAGTGCCTGGAGCGGGCTGGGGTAGGTGCTCAGCCATTCTGGAACAAGCCGAGAGTTACTTCAGGTTTCCTCTGTCTGCTGTTATCTTTGTCCCTTTGCTACATGTTAATTGATCCTTTCTTTTCCCCTTTTTGGCTGAAACATCTGCTTTTAATGCTCACAAACAATAAATCCTTTCTTTTTTCCCTGCTCACGTGGGATGTAAATCCACACAGAAGGGGAAATGGGGAGGGGGGAAAGGGCTGCATGCCGTGTTCCCAGCATTAGCATAATAAGAGTGATTATGGCTCAGTGCAGCCCTGAGTGGCAGCAAGACTAACCTACCTCCTCTAGCTAACCTATCCGCCTGCCTTTTGCTGGGAGACCAGGGCTTCCAAAATGTGTCGGTGGGCTCACAGGGGTGCTGAAAGTTGGCTTGCCCCCTGCTGTCAGTACGGCTGACAGATTTCTTAAGAAACAGATAGCAGAAGCAGAGAGGGTGTCTAACACCTTCCCTCTGCTTTAGAAAAGTCAAATAAAATAACATACTCATATGTAAAATTGGCCACAAGCCTTATCTCATGTGCACACCTGACTGCATCTCAGTAAGGCACTCTCCTGAGAGCATAAACTCCTGAAACCCAAGTATCCAGTTGATCCAGTGTAGTCTCTATCTATCTTTCCCCAAAAATAAAGCCCCTTGGGTGTCTGTACACATGGCTTGAGCTGCCTCCTGCCCCTCTTCCATCTGCTCACCTGCCTCACTGTCTGGAGTAGGCAAGCCCAGCCTCCAGCGGGGCTTGGAGACCATTGCTTTATCCTTGTGGGTCACCGACAGAGGTGATGAGGATGCACCACCTCCAGGAAAGCACCTCTGCCAGAGGGCTACGGCTGTTACTTGCACTGGGTGCTGCTTATTTAGAGGGGAGGAGTGGGTGCAGGCCAACAGCTTTCTACCTCTTCACACCCCTGTAGTGCTCATGTTTCTCCAAAATAGAAGTGCCACCTCTTTGAGTCAAATTCTGCCTCTAGCAAAGTCTGGACAAAAGGTCCTGCTTGAGATACAAACACAAAGGAGCAAATACAGGAGCCTGGCTGGGACCTGCTTAGCAGCGGTGCAGGTGAAGAGCGGGGAGGTGCGCTCACACTTCCATCTTCCATTTTGTTAGGTACAGGGTGAAGATCTCACTTGCTTTCAGGGGTGTGGGGGTGCCCTAGGTGCTCACAAAGAAACCCATTCTTCAGCTCCGCACCTGCACAGCCCTGTGGCATCTGCTGGAGCTAGGAATTTTGCAGCAAGGAGGGCTTCAGTTTTTCCATAGATGTGTTGTTATTATTTTGTAATTAACACCACCTCTGTGCTCTTTGACTTTACTGCTTTGCTTTACATTAAACAGCTCAGCACATCTAGCCACCACTGTGAGCCAGCAGCATGACTTCAGGTCCCTGTAAGTTTACCTGTGGCAATACATAAGCTTACCCTCTGTCAATATTGCAACATCCCTGTAACAGCAGCAGAGCAATTTCTCTGTGCCACAGAACCACCCCAGGACACTGCCGGGGCCTCTTGTCAGCAGTGGGTCTGTAACTCCCACCTGCACGCGTCCAGACGTGCCGTGCCATCAGGGTATGAATCCGCAGCCCCCCACCAGCCCCAGTCTGTGTGTGAAGGGGAAGAGATAAAGGTATTATCGTTAAAGAATACAAACCCACCTTCCAGAGCCACATGCAAGCGAGCCGGCTGTATTTGGCTCTGGGATCCTAATGCTTAAGACCCAAAAGTCTCTTTAAACTAAATTTTCCCATTTCCAAAAAAAAAAAAATCAAGTGTTACAACTACAAGCTGTTTCAGCAAAGCCTCCTCAACAGATAATCGGATTTACATAATTGGGTGCTGGTGGGACTTCAATAAATCATCAACGTGGCAGCGTGTTTATTATAGCCACACAGAGTCACTGCTCTTCACAAATAGTTCCCGGTGCCCAAAAACACCCAACG
>NW_009258272.1:1494971-1511604 GCF_000687185.1 Egretta garzetta | reverse complement strand
TCAGCTCCAGCCTGGGTCATTTGTAAGACAGGCTTCTAGGAGCCAGCTGTTTGTGGGCCTGCTTAAAATCAGTGGCATTTCTCATCTGTGTCAACAAGCCTTGGTTTGCTATTTCTGATCACCTCTGTGAAAAGCACAAATTCCAGAGAGGGAAGAAGAACTTCCCTCCTCTCTCAGGCGGCACCTCCACCCCTGAGCTAGACAGCAAGAGGGGAAACCGCCCTGCCATCGTGGTGGAGGGAAATATTGCATTCGAATGCAATATTGTATTGGTTGCCCACCTTTCACCAGCCCTAGGCTTATGTGCACCTGACGTGGGCTGTGATCCAGCTGTTTCTTCTACACATCTAAAAGTGGGGATGCGTCCTTCTCCGGGCTGGTGGGGCTAAAGGCAGGAGAAGGACAGAGGTTGCCAGCGTGTGGCTGGTGTCTGGGTATGGGTAACACCACATGCCAGGGACAAGCAGTGAACAAAGGCGATTTGTGAGTTGGGAAATGGGATTGCCAAAAGAGATGGAACAGAAATGAGGTTTTAATCCCCCAGCCCAATCTTCCCTGGTACTGCCTGAGCAGGATTTTATCAGTGTTGTCCGCAGGGAATTTCTCTGACCTTCAGTTTGCTGGAGCCTGGCAGAGCATTGCACTTCTCTAAGATGTGCGAAGACAAGTTCTCAGAACACACAGCTGCTCCGGTGAGCTGGCCCTAGCGCAGCGCAATCCACACCAGAACGCACTGTGTAGATTGAACTCCACAGAGGAGGGCTCTGCGTAGCTCACAGGTCCTGCAGATTCACAGGAACAGGTATATCAACGTTTTCTGCGCTCTTCATTGCCACTGAGCTGACAAAGTTAAACACCTTGGGACCTGTGTATTTTCCAGACTAGATAAAAACAACTTTCCCTATTTGCGTTTGTAGGGCTCGCCAGGTTAAAGAGGAAGAGAAAACCGTGTATAAGACCCACAGCTATACTACACAGGAGACTGACTTGAGTGTTTGCTTGAAAATTTAGATTTGCTTGTATTGTACAGCCTTCTGTAAGTGTTTTCTATACCCGATTCCCCAACTCACCCCCTCTGCCTGCCTGTCTGCCAGATAGACAATGCCAGCACTAGCATTTTCTCAGCTGCCAAAGCATATTGGCCTGGGACTTCATTTCTCTGTATCACAAGCTACCAGCAGAAACCTTGTCATTGCAATTTTTCACATATTTCCTTCTGCTCTGTTTTTTTATCTCTCTGAAATCTCAACTCCCCGGCTCGTGGCTGTAGGCTATTACTAGACTGGAACAAAACTTATTCTCAGTCCTAAACAAAATGAATAAGGCAAAAGAAAACAGTCACAACAAAGGAAAAGTTAATGCCTGGAGTAATAAGCATCAGTGTTTCCATCTGCACTGGGTCAGGAGGGTCAGGAGTGTGAGAAGAGACACAGGAGAGGATCGCGTAGCTGCTGTCTGCTCTGAGCAGTTCGACTGGTGGCCTTGTCTGATGAACTGGCAGGTGATGGGTCCACCAAATTGCTGTGTCCACAATATTTCTAGCCCATAATATGGCAAATTTCACTTAGAGAGGTTGCAGCCCAGCTGTGGGCTTGAAATGAGGGCCACCAAATCTACCAGGTATACAGACAGATGGGGGACTGAGCGCTACAAGATGTCTTGCATTGAATGACCCATGATGAGATGCTAAGGAGGCACCCAGGGGCACGGGGCTGTGTTTGACTACCACAGGGCACCCTTCTTCCATGAGCTAGCTGACGAGCAGCAAAGCAGGCTGAGGCAATCCTTCCGTTTTCTCCTTTCATAGAATCATAGAATTATTTAGGTTGGAAAAGACCTTTAAGATCATCAAGTCCAACCGTTAATTTCTTTTCTTCCCTCCTCTTTCCTTCCCTGCTTTCCTCCGCTCCCTTTGTTTTTCTTTTTTTCCTCTCTCTTTTTAACATTTCAGCTGAAGAAATGAGGTTTGTTGTTTCACCAGCTGAGTAAACTTTGAGGGCTTCAAGAAAAATAAACAGTAAGTCTTGCTCGCCAGGTGGGTTCTTCCCCACATCTCAGCTCCAGTCACAACCCTAATTTAGAATCTGCAGCCGGTTAACAAGCACAGAGGAGACATAGGCTGGGTGCGGAGAATCGCTATATAAGCACAAACACACACACGCTTCCAGATGTTTCATCTCTTTAATAAAGATTGGAGCCGTGTGAAAAGCAAGGCTTTAGATTTGAAAATAACAAAGCAGCCCATGAGAAGGGTACTTACTCAGAGCGCTGGTGTGGGGTTGGGGGCTTTTGTTTATTTGTTTGCTTAATCCTGAAATATTATGCAGAATTCAGCCCTTGAGAATTTCTTATTTTCTTGCACCGAAAGTGGTCTCCAAAGGACTGAGAAAAATCTGTGTATTAAATCAAATGTATTTGCCTGCCCACACCCCCTCCCCACTCTAACCTCTCACCGCACACTTACACAGACACACAACTGCTTTTCATAGCAAGGCTATAATTTAACAGCTAATGCCTTGCATGAGTACCACCCCTTCCCAAATTCTCCTGTTTTTCAGTTTCTATTCAAATTCAAAGCCAGATTATTTTAGCTCCACAGCCCTGGAAAAAAAAATGAAATGACAATATTTGAAGAAGCTGCTAGTACTTCTTTCAGTTCACACCCAGGCAATGTCAACTGTAAGTCTGTTCTTTCTGCCTCTGCAGATAGAGACAGTTGGGAGCCCAATAAATACGATTCCAGAACTGGGACTTCCCATTTCAGACATGAGATGGGTTTTGATTCTTAGGTGAGCACCCGGAGATCTGACTGAGATTAAAAAAAAAAAAAAAAAAAGCACCCTCTGCATTTACACCAATACAACAGGTCCAGACCACAACTTGGGACTTAGGCGGTTTGACTGAGGCACACCAAAGCCCAATTAATTGCCTGTGAAGCAATTAATTGATAGGCAGGACAGGGCTGTAATGAAGCAAGGTTCAGCCTTTGCCCAGCATCCTGTGCCAGGCATTTGCCTGCCGCAGCTACCAGTAACGGTCAGCAATGAGGGACATGGTTTGTTTTCACTGAAATATCGTTGCACACCTAAGAGTGAGCGGAGGGGAAGTCCTGCTTAGAAAATACAGCCTTAGATACAGCAAGCTCCTCTGCCCCCCTGAGAGCCAGATCAAGAACTTCCCAACCGGGCTGAACAACTGGCACCTTCGCTTTTTAACCATGAATTACATCAAGGTGGGGAGACCTTTTCATAATTTTTCCAGCACTCTTTATGCTTTACACCGGGTGTACCAAACCCAAGCTGTGGGGTACAGCAGTGAAGCTGATCAAAATAAGATACAGTGAAGGGAATTAGCTTAAAAAAAAAAAAAACAGGCATCATAATCAACACCAGGTGTAGGCCAATTAAACAGCCGTTCCCATGTGCTCACAGGAGGGCACTCACTCACAATTTACCCAAACAAATCCATGCTTAAAAACTCTCAGGAGTTTCACAGAAAAATCACATTTCTCTTCAGGGCTCTTTAAAAAATATTTGAAAGCACTTTTGTCTGTACACACCAGCTTTGCACACCAGAAACAGCTCCCTCTCAGCCCAGGAGAACTGATCAGCCTGGATTAAAGTGCTGGCAGATGCTTTTTCCTTACAAAGAAGTAAAAGAGTCCTCCTTCCCACAGCTCTCTTCTTCAGCTGCCCCCTCTAATCCTCCTCTGACTTTCTTCAAGGGGTGTTGGCTTTTGGTTCATACTTTCAAAAGGTATCTTAGGGGCAGCTAGCTGTTCAAGTCTGATTTATTTATAGGATCCAGGCACCCAGCTCTCAGGCTCCTTTGAAGCCCTCCTAGGATCAGTGGTATATTTATTCTAAGCACAGTTTTCCTTCACTGTCTCATTGTTTGATGTTCAAGAAGGTGCATGTCAAAGTAGATGGAGTTTCACCGTGTCCCATCAGGACCTCCTGCTCACCCAACCTCCACCCAATCCAGAGCAGCTATCCGTGCCTCAGTCCCTTTCACTGGGACGAGCACGGTAACCCCAGCCATCCACGCCAGCTATGGAGTCAACCTCCACCCGCAGTAATGAGGACCCCGCATCCTGGTGGGGTGGACGTGCCCCCCATGGCAGCCTCACTTCCCCCTCAGCGTAAAAGTCAGCTGAGTGTGGTCCCTACTTACTGGTTTGTGTCAAAAATCCCTTTTCTCTGGTGTGCTGGTGCTCATTAACTTGTTTTGGCTGATGCAAACATGGGATAGATCTTGAGTTCACCCACGTTGTTGTCCATTATAGCAATCCCTAGCATTGACACAAGATACTTCCATTCCTCCAGGGCCTTCTCGGGATTGGTCCTTCATGGAGGCTCTTGCAACCCACAGGATACGTGGAACAGATCAGCAAATGTGTAGAAAAGGATTTCCAAGGGTTTTGTATGCCTCTGTCCTCACCTTACTGCCAAACATAAGCCTTAGTGCTACATGCGAATGACTGCAGCACCAGCAGGAGCGCAACCCACAGGTCTCTTCTGCAGTACATCCAAGTAAGGCTGGGACAAAAAAAGCTATTTTGAGCCCAGAAGACACCTCTGTGGGAGCCAGACTTAGGGATAGGATTCCTCCATCCACCATCCTGCTTTTCAGTTGATAAAATCCTCCTGTGTGGTCTTCTGTCAACTGTAGTTGAACCCTCTTCCCCTTAAGCTTCTATAACAATAAATCCTGTCATCTCATGCCGACAATTGATTTTGCATGTGTAACTAACAGGCGTGGAGGGAAGAGGGTAAAGGATCATCCTCTGGGTCTAGACGTGAATTTCAAGGCGGCCTTCAACTATAAACAGTTATTGATTATTCACTTGGAAAGTCAAAGGCAGAGAGGGCTGATGCTATATAAACCTTGGCAGGATGCTGGCTGTAGATGCCGGATTGCCTTCATCACACTAGCCCGATGGCATCGGAGTATGCGCTGATCTTTGACCTTGGCCTTACGGTAACTGAAGAGAGGTCCTGGACCCCACCACAGTAACGCAGCAGCTTTGCCCGAGTGCAGTAGGAGATGCCCGCAGCCAGCCCTCCTTGGATTCCTCCTGCTGTTTGTGGTCCTCAACAAAATTACAAAAGACAATCATCTGGATGTTGTACTGCTTAATGCTGGTCGTCGTCTCTGTTTGAGGTTGTTGATTGTCATCAGGAAGGCTGCGGCTGCCTCTGCCACTTAACATTAGGATTTATCACATCAAATGTCATCATCTTTTTAGTTTTTATTTTCAAGGGATTTCAGCTCTAACCATATCATCTGGGGGGAAAAGAAAGTGTGTTTAGCATGAATGAAAGTGCCTGGAAGCTCTCCTAAGGGTTTTAAATTTTAGAAACAATGCCAGATGAAAGAGGTAGCTCCCTGAGCAGCAGAGCCAGTGAAGCTGGGCAACGGAAGGATTTATGTCTCAGGACTGGGCACCCCTTTAAAATTTCTGATCTCTAATAAGGGTTGAGCTAACACTGCAGCCTGAGGATACTATTAGGGCTCCTCCTCTCCTCTGTCTGTTTTCATGAAATCCACAGGAATTCAAAATTTTTGAGAGCTTGACCCATCTGCCAAGTTTGTTTGATGCAAGCCAGCAGGTTCTGAGATTGTTATGTGGGGCCTGAGAGGTGCCTGGACACTGCATCACAAACATCTCGGCTCCCTAGGAAACGATGCTAAAACTCCTGGGCTCAGTCTCCACCACCTCCCATTGTGCCCAGTCTTTTGTAAGAACGTACAGTGAGCCTGCCCTGCCCCTGCAAAATGCGAACACATTCGGATTGTGCCGGGGCTGGAGAGGTACCCATCCTGTGAGCACAATTCACTGTCAGTGCCGTGCCCCGTTCACGGGGCAGACGATACTTGTACGGCGTGGGGAAGACGATCCGTGCGAGCTGGATCTGCAGGGCGTGCTCGCCAGGGCTGTCTCGGCCACAGGGGACGAGCAAGATGACAGATGTTATATGAGGCCATGGCTGAAAGAGAAAAGAAGCAATATATATGTATATCTATCAAACAGCCTGGCTTGTGCAACTAATAACACCAGAGATTAGATCAGTTTTACTAATGCTCATTTCTGCTGTTTCCTCGGGTTTTTTATATTCCCTTTGGCTTGGCGTATGTAAACAGACTGATTACCTGCTTCTTGATTCTGTTTCTAAAGCACCACCTTTGCATCGCTTTCACTAGGGGAGAAGATAATTGATGGTGTAAAACCAGTTATATATATTTTTATTATTTTTGGATGGCAGCATTTCCATCATTGTTACAATTGATCAAGCCCTTAAATCCTGTTCAAAACCTACATCTTTCCTCATTTCCTGCCACTGTCCATGTAAGTACTAGGAGTTCATATCCAGCAATTCTTTTCTCCATCTCCCTGCCTATTCCTTTGACAGGGGCTGTCAGAAGAGGTTTCCATCTGCTTTCCAGAGCTGAGTAACCGGTTCATTATAAAGTCAACATGACAGGTTGTGGAAAATAGAATGAACACCTTTCCATAACCACTGTATTTATGCAAAGAGAGATCAGTCTTCAGTGGGGCTGCTTATTTTTGCAGATGCCCCTGGGCTGGGAAAACAGCATGGACCAGAGACAGTAAAAGGATTTTTGTTGTCAGTGGTGTAGAAGATTGCAGCTCCAGGGAGAAAAAGAAGTCAGACATTAAAAAATAAAGTGCATGTTAGAAAAAAATGAAAATATTAGAGAGAAAGTGTCTGATCTAAATGGGCAAGAGCAGTCGTGTCCTCAGACAGCTGTCTCAGTTTGCCTAGCTTTGAGTTTAAGATAATTGAGGTTTCATCAATCTGAGAGCCTTGGGGAAAAAAATTAAAAAATAGACGAGAGACAAGATCTGAGACTCAGAGGTCTCCACTGGCATGGACAAGGAGGTGGTGAGGTCAGGTGGATTTGGGATCCCCTACCAGGCACTTTAATTAGAGACAGTTACATCTCTATTGGGAAGCGTTTTCCCTTTGTAATGTGGCTTTAACGTCCTGTGCCAACATTTGCCTTGAAAAGGGTGGCTAAGCAAATGTACAAATGTGGGCAGGCTGTGGAAAAACTGGCCAAAGAAAGAGATTTCATCCTCCTCTTATCTCGGTAGGTTCTCGCTGGCATTGCCCCTTCTCATCTCTCTAGGCCAACGCTGCCATGACCGCTGTAGAGCAAAGTCCACAAGCAGCTTGACTCCATTTTCCAGAGATCACAAAGGTTAATAAAAGTCATACTAAAATCATGCACATAAGTCTGATTTTGGGAGCCGTTTCCCTGTCAGCAGACTTGGCTCGGGCGTGAATTGGAGGTTAGCACGTAGATAAAGAGAGTTTTTCTTTCTCGCTTTGAGGCACCCCTCCACACTCAGCGAGCAGAGGGGAAGGTGCGCTGAGGATGGCTCACGTTTTTCAGCAGCAGAGCAGTGCCTGGTGCCTCGCAGGATTGGTGCCCTACGCGTGCTGAGCACTCGCTCCGGCTGAAGATCCAGCTGCCTGCAGAGCACATTGCACCTCGGGAAAGAGGGCCCTGGTTATGCAGAGGGCCTGAAGTTCAACGCTCAGTGAAATCTCAATTTCACAGGGATTTCACAGCTGAAAACATTCTCCCGCTACAAATAAATACCTAAGAGTTAAATCCGTGCATCGAGCACAATGCGCACTTGGAAGAACTATTCCCCCAAACTGGAGGAGGGGTCTGTGCACCCAGCGCCGAGTGAAACTACAGCGAGAAATGCGGCTCGGCAGGACAGCCCGCATTTCAATAATGTCATCACATTTTTTCTGGACCCATCTCAAGTTGTTTATATCTGAAATTGACACATTTTATTGGGTCTAAGTAGTATCATAAAAACAATAAAAAGCAGCCCTGACATTTTCTCCTCCCCTGCTGTCTCAGCTGCCGCAGCCCTGACCTTCTCCTGTCTGTATCCAGTCCATATTTCAAAGGAAAAGAACCTCAAAAATTTTTTTGCTCTCCAAAGTTTGCTGCTGCTTGAAATACTGGAAGACCTTTTGGGGGGATAAAATGACCATAAAAAGTGCTCCTTCTTCAGCAACTCCAAGGTTTTACTTCATTTTAAAAAAGGAAACCTTAGCCAAAAAAAAAGATGGGGAAATGTGTGTGGTAGAACATTATCAATCTCAAGAAAACCAGCGTGGATGGCCCATGAAGTTAGGCTTGTATCACTGCAGAACATGACTAACTTTATCACATGGACTTAGAATCACAGAATTGTTTAG
Source organism: Egretta garzetta (assembly GCF_000687185.1). Classification (NCBI taxonomy): domain Eukaryota; kingdom Metazoa; phylum Chordata; class Aves; order Pelecaniformes; family Ardeidae; genus Egretta; species Egretta garzetta. The sequence goes on along the minus strand of NW_009258272.1, from coordinate 1,503,355 downwards.
GTTGGAAAAGACCTTTAAGATCATCAAGCCCAACCGTTCCCCTAACCCTGGCCGTAAGCACCTCCTCTGCCCGGCTTTTAAATACCCCCAGGGATGGGGACTTGGCCCCTTCCCTGGGCAGCCCCTTCCAGTGCCTGACAGCCCTTTTGGGGAAGAAGTTTTTCCCAATGTCCAATCTAAACCTGCCCTGGCACAACTTGAGGCCGTTTCCTCTTGTTCTATCACCCGTTACCTGGGAGCAGAGCCTTGATCACACACAAAAGATTTTAGCTCGTGCATAATAACTTCTAATTCTCCCTGTCCTAAATCCACTTAGGAATGGAGAAATCAACTCTACCTGACCATATCCATGCACTTTAAAATCTATCTGGTACCAGTGTGGTCTCTGATCACATTGGATGACACATGTGAGACAGGGTTAGTGCTAGCAAACAGGCACCCCCCGACCTCCGGAGTGATCTGGGATACAGCGAACAGGGGTTATGTTTAGCAAGCACCCACTGGGTCTCTTACCCTTCAACACAACGGAGAGCAAGCTTGATGTCATGGGGAGCGATGGGGTGGACTTAAAACCAAGGTCACTGGTAACAACTCCTTGGTAGCAGATCCATCCAGACTCATGTATTGTCTAGGAAAACCTGACGCTCCCATTACTGCACTCTCAAAAGATCGCTGTCCTTATTCTCTATTCTCCCCTTTCGGCACCTTACACCAGTTGCAGCCCATCTGAGGTCCTCTGGCCAGCAGGATCCTGCCCGTGGGGTCATAGAATCATAGAATCACTTTGGTTGGAAAAGACCTTTGAGATCATCGAGTCCAACCTTTAACCTAACCCTGCCATCCCACCACTAAACCATGTCCCTAAGCACCTTGTCTATCCTTCTTTTAAATACCTCCAGGGAGGAGGACTCTACCACCTCCCTGGGCAGCCCATTCCAGAGCCTGACAACCCTTTCGGGGAAGAAGTTTTTCCTAATGTCTAGCCTAAACCTGCCCTGGCGCAGCTTCAAACCATTCCCCCTTGTCCTATCATCTGTTACCAGGGAGAAGAGGCCGACCCCCACCTCCCTACAGCCTCCTGTCAGGCAGTTGTAGAGGGCGATCAGGTCTCCCCTCAGCCTCCTCTTCTCCAGACTAAACAACCCCAGTTCCCTCAGCCGCTCCTCGTATGACTTGCGTTCCAGACCCCTCACCAGCTTGGTTGCTCTCCTCTGGACATGTTCCAGCAATGCAACATCTTTCTTGTAGTGAGGGACCCAAAACTGAACACAGTATTCGAGGTGCAGCCTCACCAGCACCGAGTACAGGGGCACGGTCACTTCCCTACTCACACTATTTCTGATACAGGCCAGGGTCAGAAAGCAGGAGGCAATTGCAAGCATTGTGCTGTGCCTGATGGCCTGAAACAACCAACAGGATCAGCACTTTGCCTCCCTGACCTTATTCCTGGTGCCTCAGCTGGACACCATTTTCTTCTTTACTCCCTCTCCTAAATACACTGTACAGTGAGAGAAATCTAGTTTGCTCTACCCCAAGCACACAAATGGCTGCGTTTCAGCAGTTTCTGAAGCAAGCCTTCTCATATCCCACCCATAGGTCTGCTGGTAATGTCTGCAAAACGCCCTGAATCATGCTGAATTATGTGTGTTGCGCAGCCACGTAGCATCATTGCTTAATCCTTTTAAATCTGATTCTTTGCACCAGGTTTTGTGCCAGTCCCTGACAGAGACACCTGTAAAGGGTTAAATCAATAAAGCAAAGAGGATGCCTATAGGCAGCCAGTTCATTTCCCAGTATCAAAGATATTTATACTTTCTCTGTGTCTGAGTTATTGTGATAAATATGTTGAGGTTGTATTATTAGTAAGATAGTTGCAATCTCATGGAACTACTTGCTGTAATACAGAATTCATGAGCTCCTGGCAACAGACTGCATTAAACCACTTAACAGAGGTCACTTCTCCAAAGTTTAGACATTTACATTCTAACCAGCAGCCTGGCTGCAAGCAGCGATTTATCCTTGGCTACTCAGCCCCCAAAGCGGGGCTGCTGGGGTGCTGCGGGCGCGGGCTGTGTCACCGGAGCGCCTCACGGTGACCCGCAGGACAAAGCCGAGAGGGAGACGCAGTTTACACAGACCTGCAAATGACATTTTATTCCTCTTCCTTAGCAAAATAATAAGCCGTATCCACAAGGTTAGAATAGCTATTTAACACGGCCTCCAAAAATAGGAGCAGAGCAAAGTGAAGGTGCTGTAAGGAAACCGCAGGTACTGAGACTTGTAAAGGGTGCGTTAGTTTTTTTCTTAAATCAGCATCTTCAGGGATTGCAGCCATAGCCAGCACGCCAGAAACCAAGGCGATGGTGCCACCTACTCCTGTGCAGGCTGGGGGCAGCCCTGAACCAGTTGCCGGACACAAAGGCTCCCTTGGAAACCCACCCACAGCCTGCGGGACTGGCCACAGGACCTGCTAAAGCAAGGGCATAAAAAAAGAGGTAGTCTCCATTTCCCTCACTGATTTAGCAGGAACAGACGCAGGCACAAATACACACGCTTCCTTGGTCAAGGAAATGAAGGCTACAGACTGATGGTGGCTTTGGTGGCGTACACAAGAGTTTGCATTTCTCTCTGCCAGCAGTTTTCATTACCTGGTCCCCCACTGTTGATGTCCCAGCTGGGAGGGACTGTTCCATGGATGAGTTTCTCCCAAAGAGCACGCCAGATGTGCCCCCTCCAGGTATGACTGCTCACAATCTGCATCCTGAGCATCTTTCCCACACAGCCTCTGGCTGCAAGGACCAGCCCTCCTCCAAGTCACAAAGATAGGATTTATTTATTTATTTATTTATTTATTTATTAAAAAAGATACTTGTTTATTGGGGGAAAGAAGAGTTATGGGGAAGATGGTAGTAATAAAACACCATTCTAAAGTCTGGGCATTTTTTTTTTTAAAGAAAAGGATTAGTTCATAAAAATGCAATTGGGTAAATAATAGGTTAGTCCATCACATAAACACATTCTAAAAATAACTTTATTGGATCTAAAACATCTATAGTAGCTTGACCTATTTATCATTTTAACATATATCTATAGTCGCAATGAATTTATTAAGATGTTATATCCCATAATCTGCCTGATCAAACTCAGATAAATCGTTGCACTTTGAACATCTTGTTAACAAGCAATTAATCACAGCTCCTGAGTGCAGCAAAGGAGCTAATTTTGATATTTATTTTTCCTCATGGCATAGGTAATGCATTCTTCAGAGCTCTCAAGTCCTTCTTGATATCAGTAGAAGTCAGGTGTGATATGTAGAGATGTCTCCCCTCATGCAAAAAAAACCTCATACACATGCCTGTGATACGTATCAGTATTAAAAACCCCAGCAAATTCCCCTTGCACATTCGGACTTCTGTGATCTGTACCCAACTGCTTTACTGCCAATATCGCACCTCCCAGCTTCACTTTGGTTTGAATATGTCCAAGTTAATGGATGACCTGTGCATTCCTGATTCAGTCTTCTCCAAGTAATGTATATACCAAAAATATCAGTCTGGATAAGATACAGAAAACCAATTTATTTCTAGGATTAAATGACCGTGGCATGCAGGGCAAATCCTTATTGTCTTAATCCCCACATATTGCTCCCAGGTTAAACACTGGCTTGATGCAACTGTATATGTTCTAATACTGTAAATAATTGATCATACTGATAAAACATTTTGGCTGGACCAAAGCTAACATTTACCCTCAATATCTTCAAAATCAATCAAACTAGCACTAAGGGCTCAGCATGGAGCCAGTTTCACAGGGGCCATTAAACTATCATTGCAGTCCGGGCATTTGTTTGAATAAATTGTTTGTGTTTGTTATCATTTCTTAGTAAAACTAATTAAGGAACTAATTGATTGTTTTGTTGTTCTGCTAATTAACTCCATATGGTGCACATCTCCATGGAGATACTGTATGAGTTACTGAAACTCCAGTGATTTAGTGCATCACTATTGGATATGGGGACAATTCTTTAAATCTAAGCATCCTTTCTCTTTAAGTCGCCTTTTCAGATGTGCTTTCTGTCTTTTCCGCCTCTCTCTTTTGTTATAAACATCCTATGCATCCTGCTATATAAAACCAAGCAATTTGAAAGGCAAGGTAGTCAAAGAAGATGGAGATGTGGACAATTACCATGAGAGGGATTTATTCTGTGAATAAGTGAGGGAGAGGTTGGCAACTTTTCTTCTTAGCTTTTTTCTTCGCTTTAGGCTAGTGAGAGTAAAATCTTTAGGTTCACTCAGTAGTCAACAGAGCAAGGTCGGTTCCTTAAATCAGTAATTCAACAGCAACCCAGCTCCTCCTCCGGCTTCTAGACGAGCCATCCTCTACCTACATTAAAAGCCAAGAAAGATTAGCACATAAATAAGTCCTTCAAGAAATCTCCTGAGTGCCCTCAATCATCACTAAAATCAAGACCTGTGCAAACGAGACTCAGAAAAGCAATTAGTGGTGCTATTTATGTTATTCTACCGGCAACATCTTTTCCGGGGATTCAAAAGATACAGGTTGAAATCACGGCTTTGCTAAGGTCTCTTCATGCCTCATATTATGTTTGTACAGATCGGCCATATGGTACCTAAAGAACCCAAAAATCTGTGTAGTACAAGTTATTTGTGTTCCTGGGAGAGGGAACCTGATCCTGTATGTCCCTGGCTATTTTTACCCATTGTAGGTCACAGTCTGATGCCGGCTCTTGGGTCACAATGGTAAGAATTGAATCCAGGACCTCTGATTTGAAAAAGCATTAGGTTTGTCTCTCAGTCATCTCTAAAGCTTGAAGGCGGAGCCTTCATTCTGTCAGACGAAATTAGTGTAATTATCCCTTCTATCGAGGACAAGGCAGCGGTTGCTAAGATGCCCCGTGGTCAGCTCACACAGACTCAGGTTTTAGACACCAAACAAAGCGCACACTGAAAATTAGGTTCAAAAACTAATTTGTACTCCAAAGAAATTTTTGGTGAATAAATAAACACAGTATGGGGTATATATTCAGGGTTCTCTTTAGTGGCTGGCTTTGATGAGAGTGACTGGATAAATCCCTTCAAATTTCATCTGTAGTTGAGCTTAACGATGATGAGAGACTGGACTGGGTGGCTGGATGAGAGTGGCTGGATAAATCCCTTCAAAATTCATCTGTAGTTGAGCTTAACGATGATGAGAGGCTGGACTGGACATAGAAGAATTGCCGTAGTATTTCAAGGTTTCAAGCTGTCTAGCTTAGATATAGAGGGCTGAGTGCATAAGCACCATCTTAAAATGACTTCCCTGGGGTCTGGGCTTGATGATGCGAGAAAGCTTTTGAGTTCCAGTGATCCTGAAAGCCACACTGGCAGACACTTTAACTTCCAGCAGAGACACCTATGTCTGCAGGGAGGCAGACGAAAAGGCATCTCCTGGTCCACTAAGTTTGCAGCAGCAAACACCTGGAGAAAAAAAAAACCAAGTTTGCATTCTTACTCATGTCCTGAGCAAGAAAAGAAAGGAGTTAGATCCAGAATGCTAAAAGCCTTGGTTAGCTTTGGTTAGACTTCTCTGTAGCCACAGTTTTCCCAATGCTTGAGACATTTTTTCTTGAGTCCAAGCACTTAGGGAGTTCTCTAGCTCCTACAATCAAGTGAGAATGTGATTCAGGGTTTTTTTTAGTCTTTTTTTCCTAAAGGAATGAGGGTCATGTACTCACTCTGTGTATTCATCCCCTCCCAACAGCGTGGGAACATGTTAGCCATTTTTAAGCCAGCTGGCCAGAAAGGTAAAGCACTTTAAACAACACTGGACTCCTGTAGATTTTGTGAAGATAGGGGGCTGCTTAGAAGGCAGAGCCCCTATGCCTGTACTTGGGGCATGTCTGGAATATGAGGTCACTCGCTGGCGGTCAGTGGCTGCTTCTGCCACCTTTCAGTCTTCTAAGATCCAACAAACGTACCAGGGCAACAGCAAACCCAGCCAGCCCACTCCATCCTCAATTCCACCTTAATCTAGCGTGCTTAGGTAAGGAAAAGTCCAGAACCACCAGGACACTGTCTGGAGACTGACGCAGAGAGACGGAGAGAGAGAAAAACAGCAAACAGGAGGATACTTTTTCTTCCTCGTACTCTTTAGTATTCAGCCCTGACCTATTTTAGCCTTAAGCGTTGCGTTGTGACTGATGATTGCTCTCCTCTGGCCTTTGTTTTCAGCTTTCAGATTGTTGATGTATTACAGAAATGATGTTGTCTGAAGCACCTCGGCTGATCACCGAGGCAGCAATCAGCTCACCCTTCGATGAGCCATTGAGACAGTCGGGCGAGCGGCCGCATTAGCCTGTCAATTTTGGCTCTTCGAACAGTTAGAACAATTTTGGTGAATTACAAGCAATAGAAAATCACTTTAGCTGCTCATTAGCTGGGAGACAGGAACGATGATAAATGCTCAGGGACTTTGAAAAGGCTTATGCATACACAGCCTCCCTCCACAGCAAGGCCCATTTAACCCTGGTGTTGCTCAGAAAGTAGTAGTAGTTACAAGCCAGCTGCCTACTAGGCTCCGCTCATGAACTGGCAACAAATCCCAGTCTCTAGGAGAAGCCACAGCTTCCAAAATGAAGCATCTGTGGGATTTGAACCTCTGTATCTTCCACTGGACTGCAGAAGTAACTCCATCTCACTGCTGTGAGCAATCATAGAGTCATAGAATGCTTTGGGTTGGAAGGGACCTTTAGAGGCCATCCAGCCCAACCCCCTGCAGTAAGCAGGGACACCTTTAGCCAGATCAGGTTGCTCAGAGCCCCGTCCAACCTGGCCTTGAATGTTTCCCAGGATGGGGCTTCTATCCAGCAATAGCCTGTGAACTTCTATGCAAGGTAGCTAGCTATGGCAGGGGGACACAAACTCAAGAAATTTTCTCAGGAACATGGCACAAAGATTTTGTTTTACATGGTCTGGTCTATCCATCTGAAACACAGTGACTTCAGCAGGCTTATTTTATTCTACCCACACACATGACCCATGCTTTAGATGCACAAAAGCATGGAGTGGAGAAGGTCTACGGGAGTGATGTGATTGCATTGCTTACAGTTGCTTTCTCATGTGGAAGGGCACCACTGTAAGTACTAACAGGGAATATAAAAGCCTCCTGGTGTCACTGTTTTGTGAGGACAGAAAGTCCCGTATGAGTATTTGTAAGCTGCTGACGGTGCAAGGAAGGGCATGTTGCAATGTCCTATACACAAGTTTTGGAGGTTTGATATTAATAGTTATGGGAAAGTAACTCAATCATAGCTCTTGAACTGGCACTTTCAGTCTGGGATCCTCTCACAGGTCATCTCTCTCAGACCCAAGAGGTGAATTACTAGATAAATAGGAGAGGAAAGGATGGAAGAAAAAGGCAATAGTAGGGGAAATTGTGGTAATATAAATGTAGAGCTGCAATGATCTCAGTACTCAGGTGCTCCTAAGTCACTCACTCACACACTGGAAGCTGTGCAAACATGGTGATAAACCTTGCACAAGGACCTGGAAAGAAGTAGTGGTGCTGGAGTGACTGTCGAATTGATGAGGAATTTTGGAGATGAGGAAAAATGGACCCCAATTTCATCAGGGGTACACAAGGCTGCTAAAGATATCCTAGCAACTTGGGCCCAGTTTTGCATTGCAGTACTACTGTGGTATTGGTACCTCACCCGTCTAACACACATTACCTTAACTTAAATAGATAATGACTGTGAGAGGGGCAACCATGAACGAGGCCATCTTTATAGCTCAGTCTACAAAGCACCAAGTATCTGTGATGAGGAAGCTTATTGTGAGGACTGAATAATCCAGATCTGGCCCTGAAATTCTGAGCATTCATAGACTGAACTGAACCTCTGAGCACTTTGTCTCTTGTCTGTTGCTATTTTAGGCGGCGCGCTGAAGGACTGGTTCCTCCCGCCATGTCATTGAGAATGACAAAGCCTCTCTACAGCATTCAGGAGAATTGGATGGATGAAGGACACACAGGACAAAGGAGCCGATATTTTGAGGAGCTGCCTTTATTCAGATCAGGTCTTTTAACTTGCCCTCATGCCTTTGTTCTGCTGATTTAATGATTCCTTCCTCCACGCCTCCCCTCTATTTCCATTTGTGTGGATCAACCACAGCAGCAGGAAACCCTTTAATTGGCAAAAACATTTGCTCAGCTGAAGAGGTCTGCAGGTAAAGGAGCACATTCAATGAGGTCCTTTCGGCATGTAGGAGAAGAAATTGTCATATCATCTCTACTGGCATTAACAGATACATTTTCTACTCTTTGGGTCTGGATTCTGAGATATCCACCATTGGTGAAATAGGCATCGCTGCTCTGTTTCCCTCTTT